>NC_089655.1:11506666-11815833 GCF_037042795.1 Molothrus aeneus | reverse complement strand
TTCCTTGCAATCGCCTCATTTTCTGTTCTGCAGTTGTTCAAGTTCTTTTCATTGTGAAGCCAGTGTCACCTGCTAAGGTGCAGAAGCCAAATTCTTCAATAACAGGGGCCTCCTAAAACAGAGAAAACACTTAGGGTTGTGCAGCCATCTCACAGCTTCCTAATTCATCCTTCAAACAAAATTTCAAAGGGTTGACATTGATTTTGGTGGATGCCTTTCCCAGGCTACTTGATGAAATCAAGTTGGCTTGTAACAACTTTGAAAGAGAAAAGAATAAAATAGGTAATCAGTACAATTAATAATAATAGATAAAATAGAGACTTAAGGACTTCATGTACTGTTTACATATTGCAGTTATTTATGTTTCCTAACCAACAGAACTTCCCATACATTTTTGGTCCATAATCCCTTACATTTCCTCCCCCACTATTCTGGTACTGTTTCCTATCATTAGATTTTCCCACTCATCTCACAAAATTACATTAATTTGACCAAACCCAGAGTCACTGGGACGAGTGACTGGATCAGGAGGACCCTTGGTTTTGCAGTAGTTCCTGTCAGACAGGGCTGGGAGCACTGGGCACTTGCAAATGCCCCTTAACCCTTCAAGTGTTCCTTGATGCTCCTCAAAAGGCCCCTTGATGGCCTCCCCACACTTCTTGTTGCCATTAATATTCAAATTCACTGAAAACATGGCCTGTAAGAAGGTAAATATTTGAGTAATCAAAATACATCCAACACAGTTTTCTGTCTAGAAAAGGTTGTGGAAAGGAAAACAGGCTAGCAAATGAACATGTTTCATGCACAAACATCTGGGGGCCTCTGCTGAAGTCACTGTACAAGGCAGTTTTAGTCTCCCTTTCTGAGAATCCCTGACAAAAGAAACGCTTCCATTTGCTCTCTATAATGCAAGGGTCCAGCTGCTATTTCTAGAATAAGGTAACAGACATTTTACTCCCTCTGGACACCCCACACTGGGAATTCACCAGCCAGTTATGCAAAGGACACATTTGTAAACATACAGATTGCTTCCCTAATCTCAAAGCTTTCTGTACTGTAATTTTTCTCCTCTTCAGCATCATTATAAGCAGTTTTATGTGACATTATTTACCTCAACACATGGCTTCAAGAGTCCCTTTGGTAGACAGCAAGACCAAAAGACCCTTCTGAACAACAGAATTAACAGTTTCTTCTTGCTAAAAATAATTGGATTTTTTTCCCAAGTATTTGTTGACTACATTATTTTTTTCTCTTCCTGAAAATTGGAAAAAAAAGTCAGCTTTCAGGGACAGTTAATTGTTTCTTTAAACTGACTATAAAGGAATTCTTGTATGGCAAGAGAACATTTCCCTTCATTTTTAGCTACTAAAAACTTGACTTTCACTAAAAAAAGAGATGATGTACCCATAAAAGGAGCTAAGAACTATATAGATAGCCATCTGCTTTTGGATTTGCCACTCAGTGACTACAGATATATATTTAAAAATGACACAAAGCAAGCTGAAAAAAGTTAAGCATTTCACTGGAGATCAAATTACTTATTTACATTGTCTTTCACCTTAATCTTTAATCCTAGAAGAGGAATATGTTTAACCTAATGGTGCTATTCAACTGGGCCTTAATTTTCTTTAATTATTCATTTCCTGTAAATAAACATTCCAGGCATCTATCAAGTCCACAAACACGAAGCAGAAAAGAGTTCACTAATTCATTTTATACCAGCTGAAAGTTTCCTCTACTCCTCCGTTAGTGTCGCTGTGCTGCCAGAATCTGATGTTCAGAAAGCAGAAACCAGATGCCCAATTTAGTATAAAAACCTCAACAAAAACTGCCACACCTGACCAAAATAAGTTGTATCTATGAGGAGCTCTCACTAAAGCTATTGAGAGGTTCAAGGGCCTCAGGGTGCTGAGCCAGCTGGGCACCCACACCTTCCTCTGTGCCCTGACCTTGGTGACAGGGCTGCAATGACAGCTGCAAAGCACCAGCCCAGTCACAAATAAATCTGCTCCTGCTGGTGGTCTCTCTGATGCTTTGGGTAGGGGAAGAAAAATAAAAAAGCAGTGACAAAAACAAAGAGAGCAATGTCTTCATTGTGAACCAGGCAATGGGAGTGTGAACACTAGAGGTGCTAAGCACTTCATGAAATACAACCATGAGGTATCTGCAGGCATGGATCATGAGCAGATGAGATTTAGGAATTCAGTCATCTGCATTAATTCTCTTCATTATTTTTCTTTTAAAAGCTGTAGATTCTCGTATTTATGATTTCATTGTGCTTTAATTCACTTATGCTTTAATAAGTGAAAAGGGTTTTGGGGGTTGGGAGTGGGGAAATAGGTTGTAGTTATGGTTTTAAATAATTTATTCCCCAGTTAAATCCAAGCTATTTTAATGATTTATTAAACATTCTGCAGTAGTTGTATTAAAGAGAGAACAGAAGAAATTAATGATTAGGTGATAATAGCTGGAGATCCTATCACTGTTACTCAGCTAAATTGATTTTCTCAGAATAGCTAAATAAAAAAAATTAAAAGCTACATGAAAAATTGCAAAATTTTGTTGTTGAGCACACTACGTACCACTAGATCCCAAAGGGAAAAGAAATAAGAAAACTATTTTTTCCTAATTCTTAAAACATCAGAACACATTTGTGTTTTTATTAAACTTTTCTACAAGATAGGACTCCCCTCTTCAGTGTAATTTGTATCTCTTTAGTTGAAATTCTTTTCTTAAAAGAAAGTGCTAAGTCTCCCTGACACAGCTAACACTCAATTCCCTATTCATATTAGTATGAAACTCCCATGTTCTGGGCATTGTCTCATCCCTAGTGCATCCCTCTGCTCACCCAGCTCTCTGAGATGTTATTCAAGTTATTCCCCTGCCCAATAAAGGTCCAGTGCTGCCCCCCACTGCTCCCTCCGGCCTCCTCCTGAGAGTGCCTCTCCCTGCAGCTGGGGCAGAGGAGTAGAACAGGTGCCTCAGCCACACCATGGCCTCTCAGGTGACCTTGCTGCACCTCCAGCTTGCCACAGCCATCCCCTTCTGCCTGCCCTTGCTCACAGCGGGAGCAGAGAGTAGAATCCATCCCATCCCCCTTACACTGTCACCCACCTTGGAGTTACAGCTGCACCACAAATCTAAACTGGGGAAATTACACCTCTTTGAAACCAAAAGACTATGAAGGCTCTTCCATTTAGGGAAAAAAAAGTATGTTCATTTGCCAGGCTTAGCATCAAGTCAGAGGTTGCTCCCTGAGTAATTACTGTCGTAAGAACTTCTTAACCTCCAATTAAAAAGAAATCTTACAGATTAAATTAGCCAGCTGCAGATGAATTGTCTTCAGAAAGATTTAAAATAAAGCTGAAAAGGCTGTCCCTTATGCTTTCTTCACAAATATCTGGCCACTAAAAACTTCCTTAGTTCAACAGACTATGGAAATTACATTTTTTTTAATGGAAAATGGAAAACAAAATTCTCCAAATTTATTATAGCCCATTTATATTCAAGACTGTAAGTTCTCAAATTCCATCTGCAGTAAATTACCAGGGAAGCAATTTGATAAACCTTCACAAAGCTCTTGATCTTAGCATGGGTATCTTCATTCTAACTCAGGCACGTGTCCAAGATCCAGTATGCATTTGGGCAGACCTGCTAAATGATAAATACAGACCAGTCCAATGCCATAAAGCACCTCAAATGTCTCACAGAAAGTCAAGTTATAAATCACATAAGGGAAATAATTCTCAGAACAACTACACTGATGTACAGTCTACACTTAGCCTCTGAAATGCTGAGCACAAAAGTTTAAGGCAGGTGGGAACTTCTAGCGCAGCCTGCTGAAATGCAGCACAGGGGATGGGACCAGCACTCCACAGCATCTCCCATTCTGCCTAATGAATTTTTGCCCTTGCAACCATTCAAAGAGCTCCAAAGCAGACTGCTGCAGTAGGAACGTAGCTGTTGGGAAGTCAGAACTGTGCTATAATCTGTGAAGTAATGAGCAAAACAAGCTGAGCAAACTCAGCAGGAGACGAGGGCCACTTCAGCAAAGCAAACAATACCCTGTATTCTCATGATGTGCAGAACTTTTACAATGCATTGGGGAAAAAAGTGCCAGCCTGGAGACTTGTGAATGGGATAGTGCCTTTTTATCTGTACAGGTTTGGTTACAATCATCTTGGCCAGGCAAACAGCTCAGGTCCTAAGATGGTATGGGCAGGAAACATCTCTCTAGAGGTCTCCCAGTGCAAATAATCCATTGGTTGAGGCTAAACAGTATAAATTACATTGCAGATGAAAACAACAGGGACTCAGGGTTATTAAACAGGGTAAACAATAGCAGTAGGAATATTTATTAGGTCTGCTGGAATGGGACCCTACAGTATCTACTTAGATATTACATCATGTGATCCACCTTGGAATTTTGCTTGAAGTCATTTGCAAGCTCTTGAAACACATGTGCTATGCATAGGACCTGGATTTCTGGATATTACCTCCTGTATGCAGTTTGAATAATTTAATTTTCCCCTCTTTTCATAATGAGACTAAAGATTACATCCTACTGGTTTTATTATTATCCAACACCCATTCTGGGCAAAATCATGGTGTACACTCTTGAACTTCTCTTTCAGCCCCTGAATCAGCCTAGCTGATTCCCCAAATCCTGTCTCAGCACATCTGTGTATCCCAGCTACATCCACAGGGAGAGTGCTGAAGTTCTTTCAATGAGCTATACCTCTAGCACTAAGCACATTCATTATTTAATAAATTGATGAAGATATTTTTAACAGCAGTGAGAGCACAGTATGGAAAAGGATGACTAAAATTACCTTAAAAGTTGTGATCTCTGTGTAAGAGGAGCCCCTCACAGTCATTTTTAGGGAGGGCAGAAATTATTACCTATCTCACAAAGTTTCATCCAGCATAAACCAGACTGAGAATAGCTGAGCAGCTGATACTTTGTACATTCAGCTCAAGTCTGTAGTCCTGAGTTTTATGTACTCTAGTTTTTATTAGAGTAACCATTCTAAAATCAAATTATCTAAACTTTTATAAGGCCAATCAAAATCAGGTCTTGTTAAACATTTATTAAATAAGAGAAGATATAAGTGCGAAGAGAAGGTAGCTGGTCTGAGTGGAGTTTTAAAGTTGCATTCTGTAAAACAGTGTTCTGTATTGCTGGCATATTGGACTGGTTGAAACAAACACCTTCTATTTCTTCAAATAGCCATTTTGGATTCTTGAAAATTATTGTGATAAATAATAATGAGTAATGCCTGCATCTCAAGCATTCCTATTTGGACAACTGGAGTGAAACACAACCTGTTTTTTATAACTGACTGGTAAAATTTATCCTTCTCTAGCAATTTATTTTAGAGGTAGAAGGGTGAAAAATAAATTTTTAGATATTTGTGTAATTGGAAGGAGGAAATAATTGAAACTCAGTTGATTGGATGGCACAATTGTTTTTCGGTAGGTTTCTTTTGTTTTGGTTTTCTGTTGCTGTTTTTTTAAAAAAAAAAGTGAAGAAGTCACTTAGAGTAACTATTCTTCTTTTATGTAGAAAAGGTCTTGAGATGGAGAAAAATGTTTTAGGTCCCCTCCATGAAGATGCATGTGTATGACATAGTATAGAAACAAAGCATGCTTATAGCTGTAGACAATGCCCACCCTCAATGACTGCTTTAGGCTCTTCACCACATCAAGCAGTGGAGCACTGTCAGACTTTAGATATATCTAATCTACAGAAATGGATTCCTTCTCTATACATACTTCTTTAAGCATTCTATAAAATCGAGCTTATTTCAAAGGTTAAACAAAGATTTTACTCAAGTTCTCTCTGTAAATATATTCAAATGGGGACACCTATATTGTATCAATATTACTAACTTTTATAATAGCAGGATTATAAGTTGTATATCCCCTACTCTTTCCAGAATTGTAAGGAAACATCTTTTGTGGTATAATAGCTCTCAGACAGTTTTTTTTTTTTACAAGTGTGTCTGTTTGTACGTGTTTTTTTACCTTCTTTTTCCACTTAAAACCTCAACAGATGAATAATCTAACTTTATTTGTGTTTTTCTCACTCTTTCCCATCTAGATTGTATTTATCTGCTTAGAACAAGATCAGAATTCTGGAAAAAAACTCTTCCTGCAAAACATACCAGTAATTGTGCTCTAAAAAGGTCATATTGCAATGCTGCAGGCTGCTTCTGTGAATAAGATTACAGATGTATGTATGATTAATTTGCCATTTTACTAAATTTTTTTGAGCTGAAATATTAAAAATGTCATACAACTTCAAGAAAATAAAGTGGTTATCACTTCACTGAACTACAGGCATTAACAAAAATACCAGTGACACATTATCAAAATAATCTGTGATCAGAAATTATTCCCATATATTTCCATCAAAGGAAGAATACACCATTACAAAAGTCAAATTAACCAGCTCATATCAAATGAAGGATACAGAAGGATAGATTGCCACAAAACCCACTATAGGATCATTAAAAGTAAATATGTAGCCATATTTACTTTCCAAGACATATACATTCAAAAGAAATGTTTCTTCAGGCAGTAAGTAAACAAAGAAGCTCCAATTATTTGGAGCTGAGCAGTAAGGCTAAAGCCCTTTAGCAAAACAAAGCCACTTTTTATGAGGCACTACTGGCATAATCCTAAATGCAGATGATACAGTTATCAGCTGGTACTAGATCTAAACCCCTGTAGAAGGCTTTCAATACAAAAACTTCCATTATCATCTCACAGACCAGCATGGATCCAGCTCATAAACAGTCACAGTTTAGTTTTGCATTTTACTGCCTGACTTCTAAAATATCTTTTGTTTACGGCCCACCCTGTCTCTGGATTTTGCATAATAATTCACAGAATTTGCTGTACAATTCAGTGGGCATTTTTATTCTGGATACATTTTGTTATTCATATCTTTCAGAAGTTGATATCATAATGGAAATCTCCAACATCAAAGATAAAGCAGCCTTTACATTGTGAAATAATCACAATTAAAAGAAAATTGGATGCATCCATAGCATTAGTTTTTAGTTAATTGCTAAGCATTCTTTTTTTGTGCATGACAGGAAGGCTCATCTCGATGCAAATGCTTCTCCACAGAATCAGAATTGTTATTTTTGTGACTATTTTTGTTATTAATGCATTACTATCTGGGGGCTGTGGTTTGGGGAGTGTTTCTCTCTGGCCAAGAACAAAAGCAGCACCATAATCTTAAGGGTCCATGAAGAAGGAAGCACCTACAAAACATGTTTTTCTTTGTGGTTTGATTTTTTTTTTTTTTTGAACCTGCCATGATGACTGACAAGTACATCTCCACCTCAGTTCACATTCAGTTTGTTACTGGCCTATGAAGGAATTCATTCTCCTCAGCTCATCCCTTGGCTTCCTGACATGCTACAGTTATAATACATCAGATTTTTTCAAAACTTTGAAGTGACAGTTCTGATATAAGGTCACACCTTTTAGAAACAAGGGTTGAGATTCACAGCTTTGAAATACATTGACTTTAGTCTCTATATTAGCTTGATACAAGAACATCTGAGTGACCTACTTTGCTTATTTAATGAGACTGTGAAGAGACCATTTTGCATTTCTGACAAGGATATTTTTTCATTGCCAAAGAAGAAATAAAGAAATGGCAATTTGAAATGCAAAGGTTTATTTTAATTGGAGTAACACAGCATGCATTATAATAAAAAACAGATTATAGCTGGTGTGGCTGGGTCCTGTAAAGCAGGCAGCATGTATAAAGAGTCAAAAAGGCAATTAAGATTTTGGGAAGATAAAATAAAGATAAACGAGTCTGTGGGCTCTTTTATTTCAAGGGCCAATACTATTCAAGACATACACATTCTAGACATTCTAGTCTCAAACCCTACATAACAAGGGCTACAAAAATAAGTGTAATTATTCCATTTACTATGAGGTTCTTTGTCCTTCTCAGTTAACAATACTACAATTATTAGAGATTTACTTGACATTTAAGTAAAACTTAACTAAACTTTGCAAGATAAGGACAATAGTTATTGAAAACTATAGAGAGAAAAAACCAAAACTCTTGATTTATGACTTCTCTTCCCAAGGTTTCCTAAACTCCTTTCTATGCTCTTTATGAGGATATTTTTTCTTCACTCTTCCCTCACAGCTTCTGAAGTTACCTTATTGCCACCAACTCTTCTCAACATCTGGGTTTCCCTGGTTTTGTGGGACTGAGTAGCATTTGCAGTATGATTTGTGACAGTATTTCCTAAGGCTACTGCAAATGCTCTGGGAGATAGCAGCAAAGAAACACCTCATGCTCTCTACTTTAACCCCAGTAGACCAGCAAATTTACAGAACCTGTCAAAGTCCTTGGGATTAGAAAAGATAATGGGATTACAGGTTGTAATGTTATTTTGTAAGCTAAAAAACTCACAGATTGCCAAGAGATCTTCTGGACACTTATGAGCATTCTGGCACTCCTAAGAGATCAGATCTCATGCTGATAGATCACAGATACCTATGGAAAAACAGTGTAGTTCAAGCACAGTACCTGTGAGCATTACCAGGAATTGAAGATCCTTCACTACTTTAATAAAAGCATTTTAAATAGCCAACTATAGTTCTCCACATAAGTTTCATTATATCCAGAACTAAACCACCATGTCAGTCATTTAGGCAATGCAAAAT
The DNA here is from genome assembly GCF_037042795.1 of Molothrus aeneus. NCBI lineage: Eukaryota > Metazoa > Chordata > Aves > Passeriformes > Icteridae > Molothrus > Molothrus aeneus. The sequence goes on along the minus strand of NC_089655.1, from coordinate 11,807,127 downwards.
CTGGTACAGATAGAGGGGGGATTTACCTATATAAAGTTTATGTTGCTTCCAGAAGTACTATAAAGAGAATAATATTTTTCAAATTAATGTAAAATAGCCACTAATCACACTTTCAGCTAGAAGGGCTTGGCTTTCCCTTTTATGGTCTCACCTCAGTTCATATGACTGGATCAGATGGTACAAATTGGTCTTTTCTCATGCCTTCCTCCCACACTCTTCTTGTCATTGTCTGGTAGCAATCATATGAAAAAAATCTGAATAAAGCCTTTATTGGCAGAAAAGGTTGCATTAATGAGAGACTAAGATCATTCATCAGATCAAACACCACATCAAAAAATGGCTTGTAGCTTAAGTTTGCCCTTTCTTGCATTTATAAGAAAATTCACAGTAAGCTCTGGGTCAGGTTGACATTTCATTGATGTCATTTTGATTCCCCATCTGATGAAATACTGCACTTTAAAATTTCACACAGAATAACAGGGCTAAATTGAAACTAAAACATTTCAAGTCATGATTAAAATGATGAACTTTCTTAGTGAAGAGCCCTAGGGCAGAGCTCCATCTCCAGCTGTCCGACAGGGCCGGGAGCCGTGCTGGGTTTGCTGTGGGATTGCCTGCCCAGCCTCCAGCAGCTGGGGCACAGCCTGAGCCAGCCCAGCCTCTGCCCTCCAGCAGCCCATCAGACACTGGGGAGCAGCACAGGCCTTGGGCTACCTTTTACAACAGCTCTTGGTGTCCTGGGAAGCTGACTCAGGACACCTGCACCCTCCGACACAAGGCTGATGTACCCCTCACCTGCAAATACTACAGTGCACACATTGCATAATCATCACACATAAAAAAATACATATCCAGTGCCACCAATTAACAAGCTTAAATGCAATTACACTCAGGATAATAAGATGCATTTGGGTCTGGAAAGATGTAGCTTTCCTGTTTTAAATAGCAATGAATGAGATATCACAGCACAAAACTAGATCTCGAATTACAGGCATTAGTAGCAATCGTAATCAGTTGAAAATGAAAATAAATTGAATACAGCATTGTTCCAAACCACTTATCTAATTTGATCAAGGTATCATTAACTAATTAAGTAGCAATGCTTGAATGTACTGCTTATTAAAGCCCAAGGTCATATGAAGGCCACACTATCAGCAGAAAACATGGTTAAGGAAGGCTATCTTTAGAAAGTTTACACAAAAGTCATGTAACTGCACATTTACCAAGTGCTTTCAGAGCTGACCAGTCAGTTAAAAAATTGCCAATCCTTATTTAAGGGTGTGAAACTACATAATAACGCTATTATAACCTCTAAGTAACTTTTCTCAAAAAAAAATTCTTTTCAATGCAGCATACCAATGACCTAAGCACACTTACTTGTGTATTTCAGACACAGTCCTTGAGGATGGGAGGGTTACAGAACTTGTCTATAAGCTAAATGTGATTCAGAGCCAAAAACTGACAGAAGTCTGCTCAGAATCCCTCCACAGACATTCAGGACAGCAGAGGTGGGGGTGGCTGGGACATCATTACTATTTACTTTTCAACGTGGCTTTTGAAAAGTTACACCCTTTTCTTGGAAAGGTTCCACCGAGTTCCACTGTGAAGTGGAAGGTCCACAAGTTCCACTGTAACTTCCTCAGTTAAGACAATTTAATTGTCCTCCCTTTAAAAAAACACAGACAAAGCAAACAAATAAAAAACCTGGCTATTCCAAACAAGTATCTCTGCTTCTCAGAATTTACTTCCCTTCTCATCTTCACTTGGTTTGGAGTTTTTTATTGTTTGTTTAGGGGTTTTTTTGGTTTGGTTTTTTGTTTGGTTTTTCTGGGGGGAGGGGAGTTTTGTGCCTTTTGTGTGTGGTGGTTGTTGTTGTTGTTCTTTGGGGTTTTCATTATTATTGTGCTCTTTTTCATGTTGAAAGGTAAGGGCTCAGTGAATGACATGGTTCCAGTAAAACATACATAGCAAAAGAAGTTCCAGGAAATATAGATTTAAGAAACGAAAGTAATGTGTGCCTATGACAAGTAAATTGCATGACTGTGGGGTATAGTTCAATTCTACATCAAGAAAAATCCTCTTATACAGTGGAAAAACTAATTTCATTCCCCATGGCCTGAAAATATTTTTTTTCTGACATTTGAGAGAATCGTAATTGCAAAAGTACAAAACCACATCTATCTTGTCATTTACTTGGTTCTGTTGTGGGTTGAATATTATCACATACAGCCCTGCGGTCCCTGAACAGCTTCTTGGGAGAGCTGGGATTGCTATCCCTCCTCCTGATGCCAAGGTGTGAAAAAAGAACTTTTCTTTTTCAAGTGAGACAAGGAAAGTCCTTTTTGTTTATAGGACTGGCAAACAATTTCTTGAGTATTTGTTATTTGCCTCCCTTTTTTAAATGCCATTATCTGTTTTAACCTGTGCGTGCCAGAGTGACCATCACTGAGTGCAAACTGCTGTAGCTGAGGAGTGAAGTTGTCTGCTGGACCAGGCAGGAAGATTGCCTTCCTCCTTTCTGCCCCCTGACCTGGAACAGCATCCTTGGGAGCCTCTCCTTTACCAGCTCCAAATGCCTGGAAGAATAGAGCTCAATAAGGGTAAAAAAGCAATGTTGGAGAATCAACAATCAAATCTATAATCAAACCCATGCAAAAAAGAACTGAACTTCCCCCAGCCTTGTAGGTAGCTTTCTTTTTTTTTTATTTCTTATAAAATGAGAGAAGTAAGGAACTGTGAAGAGTGTCCTGGGGTGGGAGTAGAGACTCCATCCCCAAAACCAAATTTCCACTGAATCTCAGTAAGAAGCCAGTCACTGAAACGACCAAAAAGCCTTGTAATTGATATATCTTATATATAACTGGGTAAGAGAGACCTTAGTCTGTAACTCTTTATATAAGGCAGCGCATATGGAATGAAAATGGGAATTTCCTCACTTTAAAAGGCAGGTCCAAATACCAACAGTGAAATCTGGAGATAAATTGACAAATGCTCTGGTATAGAAAAGCACTAGGTACACATCAGACATTTCTTTGCCTAAAGGTAAGTAATAGCATTTCAAAATTGTATTTCAATCACTAAGCCAAAAACTAGAGAAAACCAAGAACATAATTTAAGATTCAAATTTAAACCCTTATTTCTTTTTATTATCAGTAACTACAGTCCTGAAACCAAGTGGGGCTTCTGTGCTTAGTAGGAAACGTTTGTTGTCCTAAACTATTACTTTTCAGTCTTTGAGGCACCAGAAACACAAAATAAAATAAATTATCCAGATTTCTCTAGTAGAATTAGATAAAAAGAAAACAACCAACTTGGTAAAACTTCAAACAATTATCTATTTCACCTCTATGACTCAGCTCTTTATGTTAGGTTCCTATCTTGAGTACAAATCAAGTTTATCACTCAGATTCTAATCAGGAAATTAATTAGGAAGAAACAAGAAAGCAAAGGAAAGATGAAAAAACATTGCATTGCACATCAAACTTTTAAAACCTGACAATTACACTTTACGATTTCATTTCCATGGCAATACAAAATATCTGCTTAGCTGATTGAATCGTTTGAAAGAAACAAACTCCTTAACAAGATAACTCTAGTGATGTATAAGATGATTAACAGAGGTGTTTTACTGCTCCTCTTCAGGCAGGTTTGTTTGGGGTTTTTTTTAAGTGAAGACATGATTAGAAATGATTTTGGAACAAAAAGGCAAGAGACTTCCAGACTCATGTTGAACCAACTGTAGAAATCACATTTTCAAATTTCACTCCAGGAAACAAGCTGGGAGCTCATTTAGAATGTTCCTTCAGAATCTCTTTAAGTGGCATACATTCATGCTGATTTCAATGGCCGTGTTCTTAGACCTCAAGGTATTTACCCCATATTCTGCTCTTGTTTAGAGCAGGATTAATTTTTTAACAACTTGCTAAAAATTACTGACTTAGGGTTGTTTTCTCTTACTATCCCTTGGCAGACTCTTGAATAAACCCCTTTTTTTTTTCTATTCAATTGATTTTTGATTTTGATAAGTGAGTTCCGTGAATGACAAATTATATGGAACACATTTCTCCCCACCATTCATGGGCAATAAGATCCTCTTCTTTCCCCAAAGGAAAGACTGGCAATATCCCTACTGTGTTTCATGATCCATTTTTTCCAGTACAAGATGTTGGTGTTGGTCATGGCTCACTGAGGACATTACTTTTATTGCCATAATGGAATTGAATTTAGTATTTAATTTACATTTTGACTTCTTGAGAATAAATTAAATTATCCTTCCATTCAAAGGGCTAGTTCATGGCTTGTGGCCTCCAGGAGGTAAAAAGCTTAAGCAAGAGGCCAATGAAGCACAATCTTTGTGCTTTTGCTTTGCATAAACATGATTTTCAGTCCATTTATGAACATCTAACTGTGGGGCTGGAGTTTGTTTGCAGAATAATTCATGGGAAGGTTTTCTCTATTGTTAATATGCATTTACCTAAATATAAACTGGATGATTCATCATCAAAATCTCTAAGAGCAGGATGGATATCACAGGGCTTACTTTGGCAGGAGGTTAAATAGGAGATTTTTAAGTTAAACAGATTTTGCCATTATTCATTTAATCAGTTAAACATTACAGCAATTGGAAATCTTAAACAGGAATGCAATTCAACCTTCATGGATTATTTGAAATGAAAACCAAACCAGCCTGATGTTCATTCAAGTGGCAAAATTTTACACCACCATGAAGAATCGGAAACTCCCCCCCCATTGTCGCCCTTACAGTGTGTAATCTGCCATGGTTTGCTCAAAACAGAAAAGCTTTTTCTCATCTCCTAGACAAACATGACAGGATTTAGGCTCTGGCAAGACTAAAACAACTCAGCCAATTAGTTTCTGTAGGCTGCATTTGCATCTGAGCTGGGACCACTGCCACTGATGGGTTACATTCAACAACACGCAGTTACCCAAAGCTTTTATTTTAATTAGTAAAGTTTCTCAACAGAATCATTTAGTCATTTTTCTAGGTTGATTGGCTCAATTTTAGTGAATGATTTTTTTTTGTTAGGCTGCTCTTCTCATACTTCATGAATAGGGCAATAAATAAACACCACAGGTTATTGAATGACAGAGCTGGAAAGCTGATTTGTGATAACTCATCATTATTGGCTCCAATGAATTACATTGATATAATTTGTCTACTCCTGCCATTTCTTCCAGTATTTTTTATGCTCATGTTCCTGACGAAAAACAGTTGTTTCTTGAAGTAAAATGTGTGATTTTTGCTTGTCACTTGAAAGTAATCTTTACAGAACAACAATATTGCCAAGCTGAAGTTTGATTTTATCCTTAAAAAATAAAAAAAAAGCAACAAACAAACAAGAGTGGCAATTTTCGCTCAAATCTCAACAAAATACTTGTCTCACAAAAATACATAAACATCTAAAGCAGTCCCTTTAGATAAACAGCAGCACCCACTCACTCTAAATATATATTTTATTGTTTAACCATTTTTTACACATCTTCACCAATTTTCCAGTTACATTCTGCACTCAGACTAAGATGATCCAAATAGCCCTCATAGCAATGTCAAATACAGGAACTACTGCTCCTACTAAACAGTTTCCTTTTTGTAAATCTAGGACTAGAATAAGGTTTCAGGGCAATTTCACCCTGAGAGATCATAAAATGTTAATTAGTCATTATCACCATCCTCTTGCTTTTTCCATAACTCAGGTCCTTTCTCAAATATTTAACCTCTGTTTGAGCATGACCAAATCGAAAGCCCTCAGACAAAGAGAGTGTGTGGTTGACTGAATTCAGCTGCCCAAACCATGGAGAATGTCTAGGACCTGAGGCTGTTGTTTAGTAGTCTCTATTTTCCAGAGATATCTGTACATGTAAGTAATGATTAAATACTACTTTTACTGTTGTACCAAACTATTGAGACAAACATTTTCTGGAATCTAGAACTATTCAAGCACAGTGACCACTTGCTATTTAAAATTACAGTTTGAGATTACCATAAGCTACATCCTATTCACATAATGCAAGTTTGCTACACTCTGCATAATTAATTTTCTTGTTTATTTACACTGTGTTACAGTTAAATGTTGAAAATCCCTTGTGTCTATGATCTATCTTTAGTACTGCTTTTAATCAATTAGCCAAGCCTGGAATTGAATGAGAATGTCTTATAAAGTTAATATGACAGTATTGTCTACCAAAAAGTCATGCTCATTTTCTCAGATCTATATCCCTCTTAACTGCATTCATCAAGGACCCCATTAGACACTCATTATTTCCACAGTCATACTGACCAATTCTAATATTCAGTTAAATAATCCTATTAACCTTTAAAAAATACTAAAGGAACAATCTTCTTCCAGAATGCCAAAACTTTACTGCCTGGGAGCTCTGGGGGAAAGAAACAACCACAAAAATCCATCAAATCAGGATTCCTTTGGTGATTCTCTAATTCCTTTGGATACTTGTTATCTGCAACTGCTAATAGGAAAGAACTTAACTTTCTCAGGCACAACTCAGCCTCATGAAAAAGTTATTCACCTGGTTTGGATGAACTTGGTTACTGCCATACGCTAAGAATATGCCATCACAGATATGTATTCCCCTCCTTCAGATCAGAAATATTTATACCTTATAAACTCTCTTCTATACTACCATCAACAATTTTATCATGTTTGACTACCAAATTATCATTTGGACTTCATCTCCTCTCAATATACTTAGAACCTACATTTTACAGTCCAACTCTGCTCATGCTGAATTCTTCATAATGCTATCTTACTTATTTGATCACAATGAAGAATTGATAGAGAAATGAGAAATTCATCTAGAACAAGATAAACTGAATATGAAAATATTTCTGCCTTGATCAGGACAGTAACCAGATCACTGCTGAGTATGATTATTAAGCTCAGAGGTCTTAAAAACATTGACAAAGACTCCAAAAAAAAATCTAAATGATGTTAAAATGCATGCATAAGGAGAGGCAATAAATGGAAGTCCATCTTCTAGTAATGAGACTATCAAAGAATGAAATGAACTCTTTTCTCAACACAAAAGTCACAAGTGGACTTTTTTACAAGTACTCTTATTTTAGAGAAATAAAAAGCAGATGCCAAAAGTAACTTTTTCAATGCACAGTTACAGATCTGTGCAGGATCTTTGGCCACTAGACCAATTGTATCAGATTAATAATTCTGGGCTCAGAACTCAATCACTCCAAGGCTACATATCTGCATAGTCATATGCAAAATTCAGCTAAATCTGTGAAAATGGAAAATATCCAGGACTGGCATCAGAAAATCCTCTGCCACGATCTGCCTTCCAGACAGGAACCAGACTTGGATGCATTTAGGAAGGAAATTGCACTCTGAAATAATTAAGCCTACTCTTCCCTCTCTCAGCAGGTTGAAGACAGTATGCAGAGATTACAGAAAACCATATTTCATGTCAGCATTTCAGAAAAACACTGCACTTTCACAGCTACCATCATTTGCAGGTATTTAGGCTTAAAGCACAAAATAACCCTGCTGCACCCACCCCTGCCACCAGGCTCTGCTGTGCTCACAGCTGGAATGGCACCTCCTGGCCCAGGTGTGGCACAAGGGCAGCTGATGCCAGCCCAGGATGAACATTGCAGGGCAATTCCTGATTTATGGGCACAGCCTGTGCAGCTGAAAGGCACCTATTGTTTAGCATATGGTGCATTCAACCACATCCCACAGTTTTGTATAAATCTGGAACTATCAAGACTGCAGAAAGGGGGAAAGGCAGTACAAGACAGAGCAGTCTGATTAGCTCTAGACCTTTTTCTACTACTTAAGGAGTTCCCAAGCAACCTGCCCAGGCTCAAAGTAGAACAGGGAGAGAGGGTACCTGGAAAGAGCATTGGGATGATGCATCCAGAAGGCAGAGGAATAATACAAATACTACAGGGAGAGATAAGATTTCTCTTCACAATCAACTTTATTCAAGAGAAATGAGATTTCTCAAATACCTGTCCTATGATGACAGTATACGAGTGAACATTACAAATTTTACAAATTCTTTCTATTCACAGGCTCTTATCCTCTCTCCATCAGTGTATTTAACTCGTCCTCATGTGCATAATTTTTTAATTCCCAGAACTACTTTTAACATAAAAATCTGCATTGTATTCCAATGTTTCTAACAATAATGTTAGAAACTATCCAATTTTACAGCACTGAAGAGTGAAATCATCATTTCTTACATTTTTTAAGTTGTATAAAGCACTCAAAACTATCTTCTCAACTATTTTTGTGGCAATTCACATCCAGGACAAACAGCTGCTATTTATGAGATAATGAAAGCAATATTGCAAACACATGGAACCCCACATTATTTGACTTGAAGAAATCACTAAGGCCAATATTCATTCCCTCACAAAATATAATACATAACCTCACAAGAGGTAGAGTAAGGTCTCTCTTCACCCCTGTCAGTGCAGGTACAAAGTGGCAAAAACCTCAAAGTTTAATGCAAAAGCTTCAACCCTTGTCTTAAAAAGCCAAATGAAATAGTAAGAAGGCCTATTGCAGGCCCCCTGCACATGTATAGGAGGACTGTAAAGCATAAATTACTCCTATCTTAAAGCTACAAAAATTATTCAGCTTTTCAGATCCACCACAACTTAAAAGTAGCTTAAAACCCACTGTACATGGCCATACCAAATATTCTAGCTTTTTTGTGAGTGAGCAACCATTCCTTCATCACTTCATTTCACTTTAACACCCACAGCACCCACTGCTGAGCAGGGTCCCCACTGCTCCAACATCTAGGGACAGCCAGCAGGGAAAAAAGCCCTGTACAAAACATCCAGCAACTTCAGAAGGAAAACACTGGCACCAAACCAGCAGAAATATTTATCTGGATTAAGATACTCTCATTAAATACATTTATTGTGAAGTCTAGGGACAGCAGGGGTTGATTTCAGAGACTTAGTTTTGTCTAAACACAATGACATCCCCCCACTCCATAAAGAATGGTTTTTTAATGAACTGCAGCAACAGCAGGAGCCAAGAGAAGGGGCTTGAGCAAGAGCAGATGGTCAGACAGTGCCACCTCCAGCAGGACCCTGAGCTGTTCTGTGCCATGTCCCTGCCCTGAGCTGGTTTGGTTGGGCCATCCCAGCTGAGAGCAAGAGATGCCAAAGGAGGTCATTGCTTTGCTCAGGTAGCTGCCCAGGAATAACAAGTTTTTATGTAATCTTCCAAACAATGCTACACCCTTCAGTTGCTGTAATTTGCACGTTGCCTGCACATTTAATGCATTGCTTGGAAACCCAGAGGAGTTCCCAGTGCCTTGCACAGCAACCCAGAGAGAGCCATGACACACCAAAAGCAGTGAAAGAGCCCCACTTTTACTAAAAAACAGATGTTCTGAGAAACATCAGCAACTTACTCTAATTATTTATACTTTGAAATCATGAAGTGCTTGTTAGGGAAGAAAATGATCCTAGCAGACTCATCCCTTTCTCTAGGTTCCTGCTGGAATTCATTCCCGGCCCCTGCTCTAACATTTCACTGCAGGAGCACCGAGCAGTGCATGGTACCCAGCAATTACAAACTCCCATCACCTCTGACAGATCCAATGGATCTGACCCACAGCTTAAAAGGGACATCATCAGCTGCTTCTCCTCAGACTTCAAGGCACTTTCTAGCTAACTCGTCTCTTTCAGGCCATAAAACCACTATGCTACCTTGTCCTGAAAGAGAGATCCTAAATATGAAGGGGAAAAGAGTGAGAGACAATTCCTGCATTCCTTTCTTTTCTTACAGCAGCTCCAAGTCATGTGTCCAAGCCCAGGGCTGACTAAAAGTAAAGCAATGCAGTATCCAGGCAGGAACTCAGGACAAGCTTTACTGACCATGATGAAATACTAGTGTCAAAAAAAGGAAAAAATTTGTGTTTAGAGGAACTTCACCAAGTCTTCTTATTCTTGTAAAGAGGGGAAAGGAATTGCCTGTTTGAAACTACCAAACCCATCTGTGCAGCCAAGTTATACTGAAAAAAAATACACCCCAAAAAAATTAGCTGTAGACTGAAGATCAATAAGTGCATGGGCATGGCTAATGACTAAATAAATACTGCTGGAAAGCTTGGAATGAAATTTGGAACACAGCTCAGAATTCCTGGTCTACTGATTACGTATCTGTAAGATTGTGATATGCATCTCACTGGCAGAAGCAAGTTCTTACAAATACTAATTACCCAAATTTTTTTTTTAGACAGAGTCTAAAATACAGTCTTTTTAATGAACCCAGATCACAGCCATTAAAAACACCTGGAAATCATTCTGGGGGACTGGTTCAAGTGCAAGTTCAATTTCGAAAGTGTGGCATTTCAACCAGCTTACTTACAACTAATGAATACAACTATATAGCCACAGAAAGCCAGCTCCTAAATAGTAAAAAGAAGTATGATAGATATCAGTGAATTAGGCAGCAGTAAAAGCATTTTACTAGGAAAACAAGTTTGGATAGTAATTTTGCCTCTGGACTTTCAAAGGGTATTTTTCAGTTCCTCAGTAAAGAGGGCCTTAGTTCACTATGAGTCACCCAAACAGGTGAACACAAGGATTGGCTTAGCCCAGCTGCCCATCTTGAGCCCTACAAGCAGGGATACCTTGATACCCCAGCCCCAAATGGCATCCTCAGAATCTCACTCAAGCAGGGAGCTCTGAGCAGTTCAGTCCCTGCCCCAGCTGTGCCCCTGCTGCAGCTCCAAGTGAGGTTTCCATGGCCAGATGTGCTCTTCAGGATGAGCTGCTGAGGAAGGCTGCAGGCTCACAGGATCAGGATTTGCACAGGAGAGCAGAGCAGGGCAAGGAGCACCAAAAACCCCCAAAACAGCAGAACAACCCAACTGCTCCCACTCACACTCAGCACTGCAACTGCTGCCCTGAAAGCACCTGGTGCCTTAAGGAAGTGAAAAGTAGGATCATGAGAATTGCCAAGGAGAAAATCCTGGCCATGCTCTCCAGAATGGATCCATACCATTGGGAGAGCTCCAACCCAGCCTGCAAGTGCTGCTGAGCAGGGCAATGCTTTCCCCCCCACATTCAGAGAGGATTGAGAAATTGGCATTTGTATTCACCAATTCTAGGCTGACTTCAGGGAGAAGCGCATTTCATTCTGAGGCAAACATCAAGGTTCTCTCCCCTAGAACACTAAATTTGCTTTTAAACTATTGTAGTTGTTACAATGCTGTGAAGAAGAAAGCATCAACTAAATTATTGAATAGGTTATAATTGTTTCTTGCCATCTCAAGCCCAATGAAAATATTTTCTACAAGCCCTTATGGAGACTTGGTGGTGAAAAGAGCACAGAGGTTTCTGACACAGCAGAAGTTTTCAAAATGGAATTAAAAATTATATTTGAAAAAGGAAATAAAATTAAATAAAATTTTAAAATCAGAACCACATGGAAACTTTCTTCTTTGATGATTCAACTTGTACTAGCAATCTGAGGGTAAACTGCTCTTGCAACTAATATTGTGTAAGGTACTCTGTGATGTAGCAACATATTAACTGGCAGACTGCTGGAAAACATTTCTTTTCTGCCAAGATTTCCTTTTGTTTTACAAAGCTATGAATAAATATAGTGGAATATTATACAGAACGGCTGTTTGATAAAACCTTTTTTCTTGGTAGACCTAACTTTCATCAGACTTTAATGTACTGCTGGCATGCAAGACAAAAATGCAATTTTAAACAGAAAAGTCAGATGGTGGTTGAATAATTACCCTCACCTTTTCTATTGAACTTTGTAGTATAAACTTTGGACTGGATTGGACACACTTCTAGATCCATGCAGAGCAGTCTGCAGTACTGCATACAAAGCAGAACAAGGAAACCCAGACCCATGTGGAGTGCAAACTCAAGAAAGGTTTGACACACTAGCTGCTCTAGGTAGTAGTTTATCTGGAGATCAACCAGCTGTTTTCAGCTGCCTCTTCACCAGAACTGAGCTATTGGCAGTAAAGGAGCAAAACAACTTCTTTTCATTCTATTAAAAACTATAAAAGCAATAATACAGCCAAAAAACTCAAAATAAAGGAATAAAAAAAAAACCTCAAAATAAAGGAAGTTAAAACCTGTATTTTACAAAAAAACCCTACACTTTAGAGGAGAAGCCTTTTCTTCATGCGAGTAGGAAACATGACAACTTAATTCTATTTATAATTTAATAACTGAAGAAATTAGTCTGTGCTCTTGTGGAACCATATTAAGTGGGTAGATTCATATCCTAACAGAGGCATTTACAGCATAGTAACTTCAGAGCCCATTAAAACCCTAAGAGGGAAGTTACTCTCTGTCTCTGCATGCATACAATTTCTCAATAACCATGCCTACCCTTGTTAATGGCCATCTTTTACAGCACGATAAGACCTTCCACTAGAATTCCTAAAAATCCCACTCTAATTCCAACAGAAACAACTGCTATTTTTTTCAGTAAGCCTTAAATATTTATTTTGTTATTAACAAAAATAAAACAAAAGCCTTAATAATATTGGTCTAATGACTACAGACAACTGGTAGCACACATCAGCTCATGTACTTGCCTAAATAGATGCCATATTTTTAAGGCTATTCAAAAACACACAGTGAGAATGCATTAATAGAACACCTTCCAGCCTAGCCCTATCAGAGTGCTGATTAATTGAGTTTTCCTGAGCTATTGCACTGACTCACTGTACACACACCCAGGTTCTGGGCTGCAGCAGTCACCAGCTCTGATACTGAGACAGAAAACACAGGGACACTCTCATGCTTACCAAGCTTTGTCCCCTTCAGTGAGAGCAGGAACAAAACCAGGTAATAAAGAGGTTTGCTGGAACTCCCACACATTAGAGCAACTTTCTGCCCTGCTCTTTATACAGTCACTTATACCAATTTCAAAAAGTTTTTAATTGGTCACCAAAACAATTTTCATTTGCTGCAATGTATATCTTATTTTAACTCTGAAAATGCCTTGAAAATTGGGACCAAACATGTATTTAGGCATAATGTGACTTTCATAAAGATTTATTTCAATTGCTTACCTCTAACAATTTAGTTCTACCTGTAAGCTACCTAGGTAAAGTTTAAGATATAGCAAAACGAAATCTGTTTAGAATAACCTCCTACAGAAAGCTTGCTGAAGAGGAAAAATTCAGGATTATCCAAGGAAAGACACACCTACTCTTGTTGTTCTTACACTTTGTTTAGAGAAAGAAGATGCTCAAATTCTGTTCTAAGAACAATTGCACCACTTTCCTTTTATTTCTGAGACAGCCCAAGCCACCAGACATTTCAGGTAGTGGCTTATGTCTGAATAAATAATATCTATTCAGGGGTATCAAGTTTTTTCCTCTTAGAGAGTGTCAGAACATGTATTGCTCAGGCTATATGCTTATACATGCTCACACTGATAAAATAAGATATTGCTGAACATAAACCAGATACTGGTCTTGGGTATTTACCAACCAAACAGGAGAACACACATTGTACTGGCAAAGAGAATTCCATAAATAAGTATTTGCCAAGCATGTCCCATCCTTGGATACCACGTGCTCTGTGATAGGAAAGCAGGCATGGCACAGTAATAAATTTGATTCTCTAAATTCCATTAATACTTAGAGAAAGCTAAGCATTTACCACTCAGCAAAGTGCTATGGTTGTTCTGCCACTGAAATGTTGGGACTTCCCACTCCCCCCCCTTCCCTTCAGTCTGGAAACAAACACACAAGATTTGTCTTTGTAACAGATTGCACTAAAATATCTGGCATCCTTAAAATTCATAAATGTTTGCCAAATAACATGTATGCAGAGATATCTTAATAACAAATGCAGCAGCTGTGTGCTATCTTAGGATGTAATAGAGAAACAGTGAGAAATTATCTGTTATCATTGAGTTACAAAATGAGAGTTGAGACAAAAATAATAAAGGCATTGTTTATGACACAGCTTACAAACAAAATAATGTCTTTCAGAACTTTTAGATAAAAAAATCTGGAGAGGCAGAAACCCACAGAGGCAGTGTCCTTAAATAATCAAAGCAGTCTAGCAGCAAATGAAAGTCATCTTCTGAATGTGTGTTTCTCAATTTTTTTTTTTACATTCAGTTCAGAATCCCCATGGACACAAACATTAGGGACAACAAAACCCATTTGATCCTAAATTCCCTGGTAATTTGTCAGCTGGCATGTTCAGTTCAGCCAGCTCCCAACAAAGTGTGCAGTGCATAGGTCTACCAACAGGTTGAAAGACACAATTCATTTGTAACAGAAACTGTATTTGAAATTTTGTTTCATTTTACTTTTCTCAGGTCACAGAAATCAATGACAGCAACCAGCAAAGGCAGAGTAAGCCACACTTCCAAACCTGACTCCTATCAGATACTGGATAAATACTGGCTACAATTTCCACTGAGTTGGTATTTCCAAGTATCTCACAGAGAGACAGAGCCCCAGTTATTGTTAAAGCGACACTGTCAAGAGTGGCAGACCTGAATTGGACTTGCCTGACATGATCTGAACTATTGATTCATGCACATACACCACATTTGAGCAATGAAATACACAGCTCCAGCTCTTTGAAGTGTTTCAGAAAACAACATTCTCCACAATCTCAGTACCATCCTGCCTGTTTGAAAGAGAAAACTTCTGCGCAGATGTCACTGAATATTTCAGACAGTCACGATGAGAAAGCATCACCTTGTCAGGTTTGCCCAGCTCACATAACAGCAGTCTGGAGCTTATAGACCTCCCAGGCCAGAGGAGCCATTGCTATCTCAAACTGAATTCAGCTCCAAGCATCAAACAGCATTTTACCTTCCTTTGTTGCAAATTTGGGAGGGAATTTAGCGTGCATGTGTGCAGAGGCCACTTGGCTGGGTGAGTGTAACTATACTGCAGCTTTTAAGTAGAGAGGCATCAGAACAGTGTAAGAGATTCCTTTGGGGATTTCTTCTCTTCCATTTCTTTTCATAAAAGTGCATTTTAAATGTAGTCTAAAAACAATGGCATTTTCCTCCTATACAAAGATGCCTGCATTAGAGAGAAATCCACTTACAGCCACTCTAATGGCAGCCAGCATTTCTGGTGATTCAGAGATTCCAAGAGAAATATTTTTTTAGTGCATAAAGGTTGCAAAAATAAGTTCCAAGCAGTTGTGTAACAGTGAAGTGGCACTTAGGCAGCTGCTAAGGTGTAACCTCACTTTGAAGTCACACAGGTCATCTGGAAACACAGTTTGGAGCAGAATATTAATAACCTATCTCTTTGTGAAGACAAGGCCATGCAGGCTTCCTCAGGAGCCCATGAATTATGTTCAGTATTAGAAAAACAGTACTTTCAGAGGGTCTCTAAAAGCCACCAGCCTTGAAACAGAAGATCACACCCATTTTATATGCCTTCCTCCAAGAGGGGGAACAGCAAAACACAGAGTGACATATGTCGAGTGTCAAATTCACCACATGAAATGACAATTTCATTTACATAAAAGCAGCATTGCAAAGTTTTAATTAGTACTAAGGGTTGTTCAACTCAGAAAAAAATCCAAAATATGGCAGAAAGTGAGGAAATACAAGTAGGGCAAGTGTAAAATACACTGCAATATATTCTTTGCTCATTTGACTGGTACAGTTTTTACCATATTCCATGCCATCTTATGAAGTGTCCTGCAGTATATTTTTTTGAAGGATAAATAAGTTCTATTACCATTATTACACTAACCTGTACTCTGTAAGAGCCTCCAGTCAACACCCACTGGAAGCATTTGAAATGACTACATTTGGTTTGCACAACACAAAATACTGTGTGGGTAAAGCTGATGGATTTTGGACTCCATTTCCCTTCTCCAAAGCAGCTCAGGCTGGTGGCATTTCAACAGATAATTTCAAAATCATCACTGTGAGTTGCTGAAAACAGTCAAGACTCAGGCCTGAGGAGACTGAGGATAGCAGGATGGGATCCCTGCAGTCTGGAAGGGTCTCCTCTTGCTCTCAGCCAACCTCACTGCTCTTGCCCTGGAGTCAAACCTTGGGCCAAGCCAACAGAATTCATTAAACAGCAATTTTCTTACCAGACAGCTTTGCCAGTCTAATCTTAGTAAGGTCTGGGCACACAGGCAACAGAGAAACTCTATAAGTTTGGAATTTGGTCTGCTCAGTCTTCCAATACTCAAATTAAAAAAAAAAAAAAAAAAAAAAAGTGTGGACTTTAAACTACTACACATGTTGTCAATGAAGGCACCCAAATTTTGCAATTGGTCTGAAAATGGTTTCATAAGATTGGGGAAGGGTTTGCATAATTTGCAAAAATTATAATTTGTATAAATTATAACTTCAAGGGTTTGATTTAATAAGGACTTGGTCTGCCTTAAAATACAATGGTCTTCAGGGATCACTACCTATAATTGCCTTGCAGAACAATTGTAGGTCCTCAGCATTTCATGCTGTTGTATATTAAATTCATAAAAAAAGAAAGGGTTTACAAATACTTACAACCAGGGATAATTTGCTTTTCCCTTCTTCCTTCCATTTTTTAAGCCTGTAAAGACACTAATTCACATCAGTCACATCCCCCCTACTGACAAGATAGAAAGCAGAAATAAACCCACTGAGAAAGACAGACACAAGGTTCTGATTATCTTAGCCCAACAGTGGTTTTACAGCAGTACAACACTGCTGACTTGCATTCTGTTCCCTTTGACTTTAGTGAAATCACAACCATAAAACTTTTGTTACTGGCAAACCTACCAGATGCCAATACATCACTCTGTTTTAGGAGAGTTTGAGAAGCACATATTTCATCAGGTCTTTTTTCCTTCTTCCTTTCAGAAAAAAATAAAAATAGCAAAAATCACCCAACCAACAAAACTAAAAAAATCCACACATATCTCAATCTGGAACACGTTTAACCAAGGCAAGGAAAGATAAAAAGTGCAACATGACCTGATCTATTTAGTAGAATACTTGAGGAATGAGGTGATGGAGAGAGAGCAGAGTCCATGTGTGGAGAACTAAACTAGAGCCAGGAGATTCAGCTCTTCCAAGTCCCAGGATCATGTAGGGTGGTCTTGGGACCAGCTGCAATCCACCAAGCACTTAAACACCGCTAATGAGCTTCACTAGTCAGACTCAGGCTGCCTTAGCTTTTCTGTGTATTTACTTGTTGGCTATGCATAATTTTACTTACAGTTATCCCCTGTTCCATCATAACTATCTTTCCTTAACACGCACTTGAATACAAAACCACAGAGCTCAAAGACACCATTCAGATATTTCTTCCCCTAATCAGCTAACAGATGGAGCTGAAAAGTAACTGGAAAATCTTAGTTTGCCAGCCCAGAAGTGAAATTCAGATCTTGTAACCATTTTCACCCTATATGTTAAGAATATGTTAACTACAGTAAGTGCACACCCCACCAAAGACATTAGAACAATTGAAGCTCCTCTTGCATTTCAAGACAAAAGCACATTTCCAAACAAAGTGCTAGAATAGATCACCTTGATTCTTCAAGTAAACAACATACTAGCGTAAAATGTCCCAGAAAACATATTAAAAGATCAGTTAATTATTTTCTGCAAGTGCCAAAATTAAATTAAACTGTATACCAAAAAAAAAAAAAACCCAGAAAACTATTTCTTAAGTACTCTTGAACACAAGTTTCAAAATTACTTCAAACCAGGATAACTCATTCTCTTATAGCTTAGTAAAAAAAAAAAAAAAAAAAAAAATTCTGTGGCCACAAGGAAGAGAAAGCCCAAAACTTTCCAGTCTTGGATTTTAAAATGACAAACTTGAATTAAGTACCATAAGGCAAGTTAACACACTGAAATATAGTTTAGGAATTAGTCTGGTTTTGCCATCTCAGCCAAACTCCTGCTGCTGTCATCTTATTGCAAAAGTTCTATACCTTCATGGTGATTTCTCATGGGCATCTCCTCACAGCACTGACTCCTTCTCTCTTCACAACACAACCAACAAACCCCAACTCTCCCCCAGCTCACCCACTCTTTTGTGGCACTCATCCTTATTGGACACAGCTGTGGCCTGTTAAGGGCAGGCCTGTTCCTAATCTTTGGTGATTAGTACAGCTGCAGCTCCTCAGGTGTGAGACTGCCTTCTGCACTATCTCTATTCTCTTACATTCTATCCCCCCACATCCTGCTGTGCTTTCCTTGTGCACAGCCCTCAGCCTTGGGAGGCTTTCAAGGCAAGTGCTGAACAGGGGGATCATCCCAGGCTCACCCCTCAAGGAGATGCTGCTTTTCCTGGAGCTCCAGGGCCACAGGCTGCCCTGAGACTGCCAAAACAACCTCACAGAACAGTGACTGACCTTTCTCCTGTAGGTAACAGCTGTGCTAGAAACTTAAGCATCCACTGATTGCATTAATTCAGCAATAAGTTGTAACTAGAAAGATCAGCTCCCATACACTAAGGCCAGCTCAATGGCACTAATCCCAAGCTAGAAACTTGTTTGAAGTTTATACTGAGAAAATCACTCTCAAATACCCTTTTTAATTTCCTATTCCTGTTCCCCAAACTTAGGCTCCAACATAAATTGACTTTTTCAGAATTTTGAATCCAAGATTGAAAAATACCACTTTGAAGAACCCAAGTGGTCACTGAATAATAAACTGGTTTGAAATTAATTCATAGGACCACCTGCAATCCAGGCATTTCCTGTTCTACGAGGGTCAAGTACAAAAGCAGTTTGGTAAGAAAGGGAACACAAGAAAAATGGCTTCAGATAGAATCAATTTCTATAGCAGAAAGTTATAGGTGAGGGGATTAATGCAGTTCTAGTGCAGCTTTGAGCAATGAGAAGAAAAATAATTCTTGCTTGCAAGAAGTTCAAGGACATGAAGTAAGGCACAGAAATTTGTTGTTGAAAACAAGCATTTTATTCCTGCACCTGCAGTATTGTCTTGCCAGACACACAGACTTGGCCAGGCAAATGTCTTGCCTATTGTGCCAATTTGGTAACCTAGCTACGGTATCAAAAATCCACTTAAAAGACAAAGAGAAATACTGCATATTCCAAGGGAAAAATAACTGGTTTTGTTAATAAAAACAGCAGTATTGAAGTAACCAGTTCTGGCTATTTTCAAAAATTTATCACAAATAGACAAAAAATCATCTACAAAGTAGAGTTTATGCATTCCCTACTATTTGCACATAGAAGAAAGTTCTGAGAAAGCTGCTTCAGGAATATGTCAGAAGGATGGATTTTATTTGGGGTTGGAACCCAGTTTACGCATCAGGAAAGAGTCAACAACTGGGTATATAATTCAGCTTGCAACAAACAGGTTGTCCCCACATTCTGGTGGCAATCCACATCAATCATGAACCACAAATCTGACCCCAGACTGAACTTGTATACAAATTAAATTCATCTTTCCTCGCTTGAGCCCAAATCAGATATGGTTTGCTTTTGTGGTCAAGGATTGGGTAGGAAATTGTATGTTAATAAAAAGAATTACTTTCTTTACTTACCCCTCAGAACCATCAAGCTTAGTGGACTAAACTGCTGCCTAAACTAACTGAGCTGCCTTGCACCACAAATAATGCCTATCAAGAACAACACAGGAGTAAAGGCAAATATTCTCCACCTTAACAAAAATCCTTGTGTGGAAAACTGTAGGCTTTTCTATAGTTCTTTGGAACACAGTGCTGGAAGAGGATTTCAATCCTGGTAATAACTTGTCATCTTGATGGTGAACAGAAATGTAGAAAAGTACTGAAGTTCTAGCAAGAGGAGGACACCTCATCCTGTGGAGCTTAAAACAGCTTTCCAACCATACTAATTTTTTCTATATTAAGAGTTTCACACAATGCCAAAAAAACCCCAAAATCTGGGTTTCTAGAAAGCTTTCTTTACAATAATTGTGATCTTTATCCATTCTTGACTGACATCCAGAGCAACTGTTACTCATGTTGTCTTTTCACTGTTTATTTACAGTGCCTCTGTAAACTGTAAACAAGGAAATCATCAGTTTTCAAACAGTAGTAGCAGTAGTAAGACAAATGGCTTGTATCAAGCCATGGTCACTTTGATTATTGTCAAGAAATATCATGCTTTCACTGGCTGATTGTATAAACCAAGTAAAAAAGATTCACAATTACTTTGGGACAATTCTGTTAGCTCAGATAATGCAGCACTTCTAAAATCATGTCAAAAGCTTCCTCAAAAATGAGAATAAAGAAGCAGTTTACATTGTAATATTCAATTTACAAGTTAGGAATATGACCATTAATCAGGTCTCTCAGGCTCAGTGTATTTAACCAATTCCACCTTTACAAGCTCTCCTCCCAGCAAATCAGTTGGTTTTGATACAGTTGCTTCAGACTGAATAAAGACCTTAATTAATTACAGGAATGTCAATAACTGTAGGCACTAATTGGTCAGTTAGGACCATGAATTTTCACAGTTCTCAAGCAGTTATCAGTTCCTGCTATTCTTTATGTAAGTTCCTATTCCAAATATTATGTATTTGCTTTGCTGACACTAAAAAAAAAGTGAGGTTTCTTTTCTGAATTCTCAGTATTTCATTCATGAGCCCTTTTTATGCGGCGATTCCTCACCTGACAGCAGGCCCTAAAGCAATCATACACCCTAAACAATTACAACAACTCATAAAAATAAGCTGTGCATAAAATGTTACAGAAGAATATTACCTTACAATACTTGGCACCCTCAGGGGATCCATTTTCCTTTCACAAACACATAGTTCCCTTTGACATTAATGGGAGCTACATGAATAAGAAAAAAAACAATAGATCCTTTGCTTGAAAAACACATTTGTGCCAAGTGGGTATTGGCAACCTGTTTATCCCAGGTGATTGGTGGGGGCCCTACCCAGAGATATTCCCCTGCAGGCTGCTGGCTCATATTCCATCCACAAGTGTCATTGCTGCTCTGAGGATCGCTTGCTGATTTATTGTCTTGGTGCTCTTAACATTCACTTTTAAGGGAGAACACTAATTGGGGTGTGTTCTGTAAAGTGGTCCTTGCAGTGTGTTTAGACACACTGGTACACTCCAGTGTTAATTATAGCAAAACAATTTGTACAGCACTGGAACAATTCTCTGCCGTTGGGAAATATGCAGTAAATTAGAGATAAACTTTTAAGTTTCCAGATCTCAACACAGTTATACAAAATTAGATGCAGGTCATTAAAAAAAAAAAAAAGTCAGAACTGCTTTGTAGTCTGTATTTTCCTTCACATTCCAGAAAATAATTACACAACAACAGAGGTAAGTAAAACAAACAAACAGGTTACACCTTTGGCATCAACTGTTAAAAACGACAATATCTATATCTAATCTATAAATCATTATATTTATATCTATTTGGTTACAGAATTATAGAGACCAGCCATGTCAAAATATGCTTCTAGGGTAGAGTTATGGACCAAATATTTTGAGTTATCTGTTCAGTCTCAGCTTGAATTTCTGATATGGAGCCAAATGCAATAGCTTTGAGAAGAACATCACCAGCCACCAAAACCCCAAACAAAAACAAATAAATAATTAAGTAAAAGGTATACTAAGAAACAACCCAAAGAAAATCAGGAGGCACAAGAAATATGTGGCTGTCTAATAAGCTTCACAAACTCATCCACTTTCACAAAAACAAAAAAAATTTCTTCTGCCCTGTTCACCCATCCTTAGCCCTCCTGTCAACCTTCCATTTTCTGACTGTTCTCCCATAGCTCAATTTGTGCTCTCTTTTCCTCAGTGATGCCTGGAAATGTAAGCCTGCTTTTAGTCACTTCTGTATATTCCACATCCTCTGCCATTAATTTTGCTAATTACTGTAGAATTATTTTCTGGTTCTTTCCAGACCATTAATTTTTAAAAATCCAACCAAATCTAGATTTGTATCTGGATCACATTTTCTTATTACCAAATGATGCACCATCACTTACTCTTGTTGTCACAGTCACACCACAATTTCTGTAGGCCTTTAAAGTGGGAAAGGCAGAGGCTGCTTAGGATTTCCATGGTACTGACCTAAGTACTCTTTCAGCCAGCCTAGCTGCCTAACCATGCCTTGTACTTGATCTTGTGTTCATTCAACTGCTTTCCTCTGGAGATCAATTCTGCTCATATCACAAGACTTCTTTTTGGTTTTGTCATTAATCTTATGAGCAGGATGCTCAGATGAGGCCATTCTGCCATGTAAATACATTTGTCTCTTAGAAAACTGACAAAAATCTTTCCATTATCTGAGATTAAATTTATTAACACCACTAAAAGCAATCATTGATCCCTTCATGAAAACACACAGGACTTTCTGACAAATGGAAAGAAAAAATAATCTACAATTTGGCATCTAGGACAGAAATCTAGATGTCCCTGTTAGGGACAGAAATCTAAATTACTGTTTAACAGAATAACTTTCTAATTTCACCATTTGCCCTCAAATTTACTCCATGTCAAGATGGCATGCAGGACAGAAGGTATCAGTTGACTTTAAAACCCAGAACTGTAAATAAATTCATTTCCCTTAGTCACAGTGAGGCAACTGTTGACCTTTTAAAAAGTTAACTCTGCTACCCTCTGGTTGCCCATTACAACAAAGAATTCTGCAATATTTTCAAATAAAAAAATACTTTGGGATAACACACAGTTGTAATCTCAGAACACAAAGGAATTTTTACTTTGCAAGCAGTTTTTGAAGTGTATATTTTTATATTGTCACCTTGGCCTACTCACCCACTGTCTGCCCATTAAGCAACTTCAGTTAGGATTTTTCTATCACATGCCCCCAAACAGATACTTCTCTAGTGGTCATAGAAACAAAAAAGAAATCCCACACCAAAAAGAAGGCCTTATCCGATTCTCACATCAATATCAAGTACAAGACTACAAGGATTTTTGACATCCAGCAAAAACAGTTATAGATTGGCAGTTAAGTTTCTGAAATCCATAAACTAGAGTGTTAATTAACATTTGCAGATACAAGCACAGACAAAAAATGCAGTTAATGGGCAATTTTTAAAATCGAGGGGATCGACCAGCTTCAAAGCGCAACAAAATAACAGACTTGCCCTGTTTGTCCACTCCTCACACAAATATCTGCAGAAACATGTCAAAATAGTATCAGACTTAAGAGTAACATGAACCATCTCAATAATTGCACTTGGCTGCGCACAAGTATTCTGCAGCTCTGTAAATCATTTCCTGCAATGATTTAGCCCTGCCTGGATGCTAAGCCTCTCTGAGAAGAGCTCTCAATTCAGTTATTAAAACACACTACCCTGAGACAAGACAGACGAGAGCTGTCTCACACCTATTAGAACTCTGTACTGACTTTAATTATGGCCCAGATTTCCTAATGGCTCTGGGTAACTCCTAATAAAATGAAGATGATGTATTGATTTCAGTCACCAAGGACTTTGCAATTATTTTTTTTTTCTAGAATGAAGAAATGAAGGAGGCAAAAAAAAGCACAGAGTGATTCACTGGGCCACAAAGAATCATCCTCAAAAGAAAAAAAATCATGTTTTCCCCTCTTCCCTTGTGCAAGAGAACAAAAAATAAAACCATTATTCTGTATTTCAATGCCTGCAGCATATGCTTTTACAGGGTTATCCCTTGTGTGCAGAGACATTTTATTACACAAGAGACATTCCAGAAAAGAGCAAGAAAATCCAGTGAAACTAAGGGGTCACAGTAGGGTAACTTTTATTGGGCACATTCATTACATCTTTGGGGCACTGAAGCAGTTAATGTTTTAAGAACCCTTCAGTCCTGTCATAATTTACAGGAACTCATCCCCCTGCACTGCAAAGCCCAGAATAAGCAGCAATTGAGTCTGTGACCCTCTAAGATAAGAAATCACACATCGGATATTTCCCAGATGCAGATAACCTCTGGTAAATATTCACAGAACATCTTTTGACTCCTATGCTGTGAATTTGCTGCAGAAGAATATAAGGAATCATGTGCTCAGGGATAAATTAAACTATTTCTCTTGCACATAAATGGGGGTTTCATCCCTTTCTGCTACAGCTGAATGAAAGCAGAGACACAGACAGAAATTACCACAGTGAGCTGAGATTTGATAGTTGACATAAACCCCAAATCTAGCTGGGTGGACCTGCTCCACATTCAATGATTGATATTATGTCTCCAAGATACAAAAGCTGCAAATTTTACAGGCAATTTTTTTCTCCAGTTTTTGTTAGAGTTACAAAACCAAAATAAAACAACAACAAAAAATCCCAAATCCAAAGAAACAGAAAACAAAAGTAAAGAAACAGAGAAAGCAAAAAATTGAGCTGGGAATAAACGGGAGAGTCACTGCAGTCACTGCTGATAAATGTTCAGACCACTGAGCCACTGGAGTGATACTAAATATTGAGAAAGGTAGGATGGCCATAAAAGCAAACTGGCTTAGCTGGCAAGTAAAAGCTATTCACAGCCAAACACAAGGTCAGACATTTGGTAAAGGAATTCAGAACTGGAGACTGTATCCTGAAAAACAGTATCTAAAAAATGATTCAAGCAACATACTGGGCAAACATCAAACTACAATCCTGCAAAACAATTTTGACCCTGACTCAACAGCATTTAAATATGTGTCTAAACATCAATAAATTATGCTGTAAGACACAGACAAATGTTTTCCTCTTCTAGAGCCTTCAGGCTTATTTCCAGGCATTATAATTTTTAAAGCCAGCCACTTTCTCTACAATTCAAGCTGGGCATGCTTCTTTCAGACAAAAGAGAACTGCTGGCCACACTCTCAAAAGGCACATTGAGCCCAGAATAAATAGCTCGCAGCTCCTAAGCAAGGTCACACTTCCATCAGCACAGACCACAGCAATGCCAACAGGCCAATGTCCTCTTACTGAAAAGTACATCACATTAAACTCACTATTTTGAATATTTCTTTTGTCTCCCATGAAAAACAGAAGTATTTGACTGCAAACATCTGATGTTGTTAAGAGCCTTAGACAGAATTCAGTATGAACAGTAAGAACTACTACTTTTACAGCATTTTTTTAATAAGAGGGGTTTAGTCTTTTTAATTATTTATAAATTTATCCAGATATTTTTGTATTAGGTGTTCTCATTATTTTCACTCACATTAAAGGCCACATGCATAGCTAGCAGAGGAAAATGAGCAGTAAACTCCTATAGAGCTGCAGGCAGGGGAGGGAGCAATGCATTTTCCCCTAAATGTTCATCTAAACACAGCAACCAATTCATCCTATGCAGACTGCACAAGTATTTAGATTGGCCTATTAAAACACAGTAACAAATAGAATTTCAATGTCATATGTTCAAGGTTAAGTTTTCCATGTCCCCCTGGCAGGCTGTGGTGGGTTGACCCTGACTTGGTTCCAAGTGCCCAACAAAGCCACTCTATCACTTCCCTCCTCAGATGGACAAGCAAGAAAATAAAGCAAAATGCCCTTAGGTCAAGATAAGGGCAGGGAGAGATCACTCACCAGTTACTCCCATGGGCAAAGCAGACTCAACTTGGGGAAATTAATTTAATTTATTACCAACCAAATCAGAGTAGGATAATGAGAAATAAAACATAAATCTTATCACACCTTTTGCCCATCCCCTCTCTTCAAGAGCTTAACTTCATTCTCAAGTTCTCTACTTCCTCCCTGCCAGCAGGGCAGGGGAACAGGAATGGAGGCCTCAGTGAGTTCATCACACACTGTTTTGCTGTTGCTTCCTCCCAGATGGATAATACAAGATTATCCATCTAGTGCACAGGTCTTATAAATATAATATCACAACTCAGTGACTCAATCCACCTACTTGAAAATAAATAGTTCAGCTACTAATAACTTCTGAATATATATATATATATATATATTCAAAAAGGACAGTAAATAGCTCTCCTAGGAATCACAAGTCTGCTTCATATAAGGTGAACCACAGCCAAATACTAAGAGACAATATAATAGCTGTAGGGAAAACTGATTTTGAAACAGGTCAGAAGGGAATCTTTGATTTAAAAAATCCCAACCAAAAATACAGTCAACATTTCTTCTTATATTCTATTTTTTAACAAACTGCTGTAAGAGTCGTAGAATGAAGTCAGTCTCTCAGTATCTTGAAATGTGCACTTGCATGTTCCTGTGGATTTAATTTTTCTTCAGTAATCTTCTGCTTTCAAAGTCTGGCTGTTGTCAGAAGACTTGTGCAGTCCTCTGCAAGTATAGCAGAGAGAAGCCTGTAAAAGCAAGTGTAAAAAAAGTGTACGAGGTGCTGGGGCCTCAATCCATGAACCAGAAAAGGCAGACATGAAAGGTGTCTGTATATGTTTAAATCTAAAGTTATAGACAGGCATTCCACTAAGTGAGGGGAAACCAAGTGATTAACATGCTTCACATCTTTTCCCAGAGGCTCTCTTTTGCCAGTGACAGCACCACAGAGTTAACTAAAGCTCAGTAAATTATTCCAGTGGCAGCTACACCCTCACCATTTTTTCCCCTGTGGCTTTTCCATCCACCTAATCGCACAACAGAAATGGAGCCCCAACATCTGGGAGGTCTGTGAAGCAGCAAAAACAATCAGTTCTGGTGACAACCATCAACTCCAGCCTGCTGCCTTGTGTGGGATGGCAGAATCTCAGACCCACATCTCAACCCCATGAGCTGTCCTGCTGAGGTGAGGCCAGACCGACAGCCCAGGTCAGAGTTGTGTGCTCAGGTCTTCCAGAAGGAATCTAGTACCCAAACATTTGGAACTCCCCTGGATCCAGAAATTGCTTGTCCAGATCATCTAGCAAGTCAGGCATTACCCACATGACATGGGGATTGTCACAGCACCTCCCTGCCCACTGGTTTTTCCCCACAGGCAGTCTGGCAGGACATTATACAATGATTTTCCCCTCATCAGCAGCAGTATTCTATTGAAAACACTGTGCACCAAGCCACATTACCCTTGGGGACACTCATCACTTTTATGGATGTAAAAAAAGAAAGGAACTTGACAAGAAATAACAACTGCCCATCATGACAACCTTCCAAGGGTCTAAAGTTTTCTGACAATATGATTGTCATTAATGCACTACAAATCCTAATTAATGTGGAAATGCATGCCTTGTTTCTTCTTCCTTTCTCTAAAAGCAGTCACCATTTTCAAGTGCTGTCAAAAGTGGCACCATTTAAAGCTCAAAAAGTTGACCAAAATGTGAGCAATTAGCTGCTGTTAAGTAAAAATGATGGTCTAAGGGATTACTCTGCTAGAAGATTGCTGCATTGGCAGAAAAAATGGAACTAGATCAAACAAGTAAGCCTTGATCTGTCCATAAATTTTTTTTTTCAGAAGTGATGATTCACAAGAGACCAGGTCCTCTGCTGCTGTACTATCTCTGGAATCAAGCTGCCCTTTTCCTGGATGCTGAATTACCAGAAATTCTCTCTTGAACTCTAAAGGAGAGACAGTGGCAGACTGAATTTGTATAGGTACATTTCCCCACCAGGCAAACTGAGGAACAAAAAGGTAAATTGAATCAATGCAAGTGGCTTGGCCCTGCCTTTCACTGCTGAACGTGGCCCAAATTCAGCTTTCAGTCAGCTCCTGCCCAGAGGGAGCTCCACCCCCATAAATGAAGTCCAGAAGGGGACAAGCTCTCCTTTCTGACCACTGTAAACATGACTGTACAGGCCATGAATTTAACAAAGCTCCCTCATGATTCTACAGACACATAATAAACAACACATTTCCAAATTACTTTGAGTTCTTCAGCTGAAAAGCAGTGCAACTCCAAGGTATTACTTCTGTAATATATTAGCAAATTCTACTGAGCTTTCATTTTCAGAAACAATTTAGAACCAAAGCATTAACCAACATCTAAGACACTCAGGAATCTGAGAGGCAGATAACCATCTATATATGGATTCCAAAAAGGGAAGGAGATGAACTATTGTATTTTTTACAATTTTACTGCAGCAGTCTAAAAATACCATAAAGTATACCACTATTAAATAATAACTTCTATAATAATTCAAGAGAACATAAAAGAAAGGTCCATTAGATTTTAAATAGAGCTGGCATGTGATAAAGGTTACAGTCGCATTCACCTGGATTTACTTTCAAACATATTGGTTGGTTTTTCTAAAAAAGTTTTTTTAAACAGAAATATATATATTACAGCATCTTTGATTAGCAGAATTGTCACACTGAGAACAGGCTCTAGCACAGGATGGAGAGAAAAAAACACCCAAAGACCTGGAATTACAGGTTGTCAGTGCTTTAGAACAAATAAAACATTCTGCCCTGTTTTTTCACTAGATAGCATGGCAAATAGGTTATATTTGCTGTATTACAATTATTTTTATTTACCAAAATCAATCTCCAGATAGCTTCATTGATCCTGCTACACTTGAGGCCATTTAATCTAAGGAAAACTGTAGTTAAGAAAAATGTTTTTAAAAAAAGCCAACAATAGCAACAAAGGGCATCTTGGGGAGTTTTAATGAGATTTTTCTGTTCAGTGCAAGTTTAACATTGCCACAGAACAGATCAATACCACTTTTTCTCCCAGATACGTTGGGGAGCATCCTGCACTTGAACCCATCCAGGAAGATCAATCCCCCCTGGCACTTTGACTCTCTTGTCACTGCTCTGCAGCAGAGTATTGGCCACACAGCTGGCAGGAGGGCAGAGACAAGACAGCTGTCTGCAGCATCCCACTCCTTCCCAGCCATGGTCAAAAAGGATTTTTTTTTTTTCTTGGACAAGGGAATACTATGTAGTCCAGCCTGGAAAATGCGTGTTCTGTACTTAATTCCCACACACACAAACATCTGTGGGTAGATGAAAATCTGACATTGCAGTGCTGGTAGCTCTTCTCCAATCACAGGTAGAGTACAGTTTTGAGAGGGCTTCTAACTCTTTGCAATGTTAAAAAACTTATTTAGTTAGGGCAGCAAAAACCAGCAGTACTCAAGGATGAAATTGTCCTCCACTCAGTCACTTAATGTCTCCTGGCTACTTTTAAATTTCCTTTGAAGTTTTTCATTCTCATTTTCCCATTTCACTTTACCCTTTCAACCACTCATAGTTTTTCAGGACACAGTGTGGGAATTAATTCTTTTTCCATTTCTTTACTTATAAGCATAGCCTTCCTGAATTTATAAACAAAGCTGGCCAAAATTATAGGAGACTTCAAACATTTGGGGTGTCCTCTTGTTTCTTAAAGTAGACCCTCTCACAATTCTGTATTTCACAATAAAAAATGTCCATGAGAAAAACAGGTTAAAAGGACTAGGGTTAAGCCACCCACAAACACAGCTTCTCACTTGAAGGCAGTGCTGGGGATTTGGTATACAGAGGGGAGCCTTTTATTTCACTTTTTGAAAAGAGAGAAAGTACTCTGAAGTGAATTGATTGTCCTTGATATTTTCCACCCACACAGCTCTTTTTCTCTTTTCTCTTGTTTTTGAGTCTCATTTCCATGCTTTATCAATACAAAGTGTGTGAAACTGATCCATCATATATATACTGCTATAAACTCCTAAAAAAACCCCCCCCAAAAAAAAAACCCCAAAAAAACAAAACAAAAAACAAAAAAAAAAAAAAAAAAAAAAAACAAAAAAAAAACAAAACACCAAAACAATTGTACAGGCATGATCTTAAAACTTCTGGCTCCCCTGCCATGGCCACAGACAGCACTATGCTGCTAGCCCTGTCTGCTCACAGCTTAGGAGATCTCCTTGAGATAAATATCATTGCTTCATCCAACCCACACAGCAAGTGCAGTGATAGAAATGAGTATAAACAAATGCCAGCTGAATTCATAGCTGGTTTCTAATGAAGATGCTTAAACTCAGTCCTAAGAGGTTTTGCACTGTCAAGGATAAAAGCAAAGAATGAAACAAACCACACACAACAGACCTGATTTAAAACTACCCACATACTCAAGCCATTCTCCATACATCTTTATTCTCAATTCCGTGACATTTTCAGAGACAACAAAAATGTCATAAAATGCTCTCAGATTAAAACATCTCCCTGCCATCCCTCTCCCCCATCTCCATTTGTGCCCAAACTGCTACTCCTGTTACAGTTCATACTCAGTGTTAATTGCACTTGTAATGGCAAAGGTCAGTATTGATCCACCAACCCATCTACCCAGCAAGACTTCACAAGCTTTTTCTCATTCATACAGAATATTGAACAGTATTAAGAGCTATTGACAAGTGAAAACAGGGTCAAGGACTGTGTCTTGGCTACTCCCTGCAATATTATCCCACCACAGGCATTCCAATAAGCTCTTGGATTGGGCAGCAGAATGAGAATAGAAGGGATCCAAAACTGCAAATCTAGGATTTTACTGACTAGAAACCAACTGTCAAGCATTTTCAGTGTTTGGAAATGCATCTCTTCCCAACAGAAAAAAACAAACCAACAAACCCACCCCTCTACAGGATTCTCCTCACCAAAGGGTGCAAAAGCAGCAGCTCCATCCTTGGGTGTTCTGTCACATCCTTTGGATCAGCAATTATTACAGACTGATGATTCAGTACAACTCCTAGGGTATGTGCATCAATGAGTGCCCCTTACCTATGGCAGAATGCCTGTCAGGAGCCAAAGCCTGAAGACTTTTGGGGAGCTGAAAAGTAAATCACTCCCTGGCAGGCATGGGAAATCTTTATCCTGGAATCTGAACCAGATCAAAGCCCATATGCTCTATATTCATAAACTATTTATTCCTCTTATTAGAAACACCTCAAAGGGACCTCCTTGCTGAAAAGAAAGGGGCTCCTTATGTCAGACAGTGTGTCAGAAGTAGGTCACCCTAAAGAGACATTTATTTTAGAAGTACATAATTCAAACAATTCAACAGCACCTGATAGAGATTAGTGCTTTGGCATGTATTTCATACATAGTTGCTAATGTTCAAGCTGGTGGCTCCCAAAGGCTTTTAAAAGATTAAATGCTAAGCCCAAAACTAACCAGAATGGAGCCTAGGAAGTCTCAGAAAGTAAGAGCTTTCAGAAGCCTTGGAAAGCTTTTCCTACCACTCTCTCTCTTATCCTGCAGGATTTAAAACCCTCCTAAATGTAAAGAAAAAAGATAATGAAATCCAAGGGATGAAATCCACAGCACCTGGTTGGTGATGACATCTGTATATAAGTAAAGTTTAAAAATTTAGGATTAAAATGACTCTGTGTGAAAAAGAGCAATTCAAACACTATTGGTCAGGATACAAAAAGCTGATCAGCCTTGCTGCCATGCAGAATGTTATTTTATTTTTTCCACAATACTTTGAGATAAATACTACTCTCCCTCATGTTATGACTATTTACTGCCATGCAGGACTGAGGCGTTCCCACCAAAAGGCAGAAAATTTACTTTATCTGCAGATTTCCCATCTCCTTTCAGCTCCTTTTTCTGCTAGCAATGGTTTGCCACTGCTTCTCCCCAGCCCAGAGCCCCCAGGCAGCACCCCCAGTGCTGGGAGCCGTGTCCCACCCTGCCACCCCATTGCTCAGCTGCGGGGCTTTCGGAGCAGCAAGGCACCAAGAGCAGCAAGGAAGGGGCTGCTGCAGGGACAACCTTGATGTTCAAGTGTAGGACAGCACAGTGAGCATGGGGGTGGCCCTGCCCAGGTGTGGGGGCTGGAGGGTGACACTGAAATCAGCTGGAAAATAAACTTTCTAACACAATTTGAAGCATTAGAAAGCAGACATTGTTTATCAGCACGGGATGCGCCAAAGGATCGGACGTGTGTGGTGAGACTTTCCAACAGGGTATTTATTCCATCAGGACCATGCACATTCATTACAAAGTATTTCTTAGCTCATACAGAAACAAGGCTGTTGCTGGAAGGCACATCCAGAGTCCTGAAAGACCACACTGAGGGGAGAAGGTGTGGCCACGCTGACCCTGGCCACGCTGACCCCAAGAGCACCAACATCGCTGGACGTGGCTGTTCACAAAACCCACCTGTCTCCCAAGGACAGCTGGAGAATACAATCCAAACAATTTCTACAGCAAAGCACAGGTCACAGAGCCAAAACCTTTTCTGCTGGGCCTGTAGAGTTCAGGGTGCTTGAATGGAGATGGAAGATAAAGGAACCCAACCAGCCTGGAATGCTCTGGCTGACAACCTGTGTCTGACAGGTAGCAAAGGAAGCAGCTTTTGGGTTCAACATTGGTTAAGCAACAGGGGAATAATAATTAGTGAACGATACAATTAGGAGTACCAGCTCAAAAAATATTACATTTGGAGCCTGCTTACACCTAGGGGTTTGTGCAAATTGCTTTCAAATAAAAGAAGCTGTATTAGTGAAAGGAACTTCATCACCAATTTTCAATTTCCCTCATAAGATTAAGGAATATGCAAGGTGATCTATGTTGATTATCCAGTTAGATTAAAAACTGTTTGGTTTTAGTTTGTTTCCTTTATTTTCCTGGTTTAAAAAAAAAAAGCAATAAATCCTATCAAAGCCATAAAACAGGCGCATTAAAAAAACAAAACCAAAAACAACAACAACAAACATACCAGAGTTAGGAACACAGGAATAACTCAGGCACAGATAAGAAAGGAAAAAAACAAGTCTCTTAATTACAGCCTTCCAGAGTAGTGGCAGCAGGGAAAGAAAATGCAACTGATTTCATCCTCCTACTTAAGCCAGGACACTAATGAGATGTGGCTATAATATTAAAAACTGAGGGGAAAATACCTTATATCTACACAAACTTGTTGCAGCTTTCAGTTAAGCATCTCCTTCTGCTCCCAGTAGCAGCCCAAACATATGGACAGTGGTCGTAGAAGAAAAATAAATGCTGGAGTAGATTCAACATATTGAACAAATCCTCCGAGTTTGTAATTCCCCAGCATTCCCTTCCCTCCAGATGCTACCCAGGATTTTAAAAAATTAAGTTACATAAAAATGCTTTCATTACTAGGAAATGGAATTTCATTTCATCCTATTCAGACAACTTAATAACTGTACAGATTACTGTACCTCATGTTGCATAGGAAACCACTTCAGAAAAAAAAATGAAGTCTTTTCACTAAAAGAAGTAAGAAAATGCATTCCAATAGATTTACATTTGCAGTAGATTTGCATCTGCTGCTGTAGCAAAGTGTCACTGGTAGAAGCAGAATTTAGATAAAATACATCTTTATAAAATGAGTATCATACTCATTTACCACAGGAAAAACTTAATAAATCAAGACTGAAAAAATTATTATTCATTCAAAAGAAGCCACATGGTAGGATGTGTAAAGATAATCTTGACATGAAAGCAGTTATCTTCCATGGGATAATTTATATGACTTCCTTTCATGGAAGAACCAGTAACAAGGTATAACAAAGCCCATAATTAATCTGAAAACAAGAATGCAACATTAAGTTTCCCAGCACCTCAAGTTTTGTAATGAATGAAATATTTCCTGCTGTCTTTCATCAGAAGAGTAATCTAATAAAGTTTTATTAAAATGTACAGTAACAGAACAGATAGGTTTAAAGTACAGCCTCTGTACAGTGTAATGAGGTTTTGGCTCATAAAAATGCTTAGGCTTTCATTAAAGAGATCAATGAAGCCAAAAGGAAATTAGTTTAGCAGAAGTACACATGCAGGTTCTGCAGAATACCATTGTGTTTGAGCAGCAGGATGAACCAGGGCATCCTTCACAAAAGAATATAAATGAAGGAAAAGCCACAGAAACACAATAGCAAGACAAAGTCTTGACAAAGCACTGAGGGGCAGTGCCAAACTTAGCAATAACCTCAGAGTGCAACACATTTGAGCAAGTTCAGAGAGAGAAAGGTGGTGTGAGGAAAAGCAGAGCTCTGCACAGCTATGGCATCACCAGGAGGTGCAGTGGAGGATTAATGGAGGGAGGGTTTGCTGCCATAGAGGGATGTCCTGCACAGAGCCAAGGATATATTTAAACTCTTCTACACATCCAGTTCTGAGGCAGACTTACGTGTTTTAAACTGGGTGAACACCCCTGCATTGCTCTACAACAACATACATAGCTCAAAACATAAGGAGACAAACTAAAATCAAACCAAGTTTAGGACTTGGAAATATTTGTATTTTCATTCCAGTCGCAATGATATATAAAAATTGCCTTCAAAGTTTCCTAGGCATGGGACATAAATTTTTAGTAGTAAATATTACTAAACAAGTAATAACAGTCATGTTGTAACAGCTAGAAGTCCCCTGTAGATCCAAAATGTGCTTTTATCTTTTGACCACTGCAAATTTCTGAGGTCACTAAGAACCTCTCTTACTCTTCCCACTAAAGCAACCCCAGCTGTCCTCAGACTGTTTTCTCCAAAAGTGTCTGGCAATAACACTGACAGTTATTGTTTAGCTTTTATTGCACTCTTTGGAAATAAGGACCACAATATGTACTTATACACACACACAGAGAAAAATACAGTTATCAGACTCCTTTGGGCTTTCATTGAGCTGGTTTTACCTGTTCACCTGCTTTTTTTTTATTTAATGGTCCAACAGATATAAATATATTTTTCCAAATACCTTACTGAGATGCTCCCCACTACCCAAATAAAATAAATATTATCAGTTAAATTAGAGATCTGTTTCATATGCAGTGCCTGCAAGAACATGGAGAATAGCCACTCCTAAATAATCAAACATGATTAATAATCTCCAAAAGGAATAACACTGCACAAAGTCCACTTTGGAATAGCCACCAAGAAAAAAATAAAAATAATCCAATAAGCAAATATAACTTCTGAAATCCAAACACTGCTGAGGAAACTAGCCCAACATAAATCTATTTTAATCTGAGACAGACAAGTTTAGGGTATTACCAAGCAGCAGCAGGAAAACATTGACCTTCCAGGTGTATCCATTTTCCAATCCATCCACTGATATGCATTTTTCAAAACTACAGGCCAGAGTTTTCAAAGTTGCAACACCAAAACAAAACTTTTATGAGGGTAATATGCTGGAATGCAATCAAACACTTATTGATACTCCCAACTTGGTACAAGTTATCGATACTAAGAGTGGGACAAATAGCTTCAAGTGCTCTTACAGCTATCAGGAAGACTTCTGAATACAATTAATTTCCTTCTGATCATAGCAAGATTTAAAAGACATGTACCTGTGGTCACAACACAAGGGGAGGTGGCATCCATGGCAGGTAACAGGAATATAAGAAGATTACTCCTATTCAAACTGCTCACACAATGTTCGTGTGGATAGCTTAGGGGATAATAGCTCTACTAAGAAAGAAGGTTTCCAGCTAACAGTGCGTGCACATCAGGTTTGGAATAGCTGTGCTTGGGATTCTGGCCCCAGTGGTGCACAGCCAAGTCCTGGCTGCCATTAGTCAGGCAATTCCCAGCAGAGAGAAATTTGACATCTGAGAATGAGCTACATTCAGAGGATTGTGTGAAGTCCATGAGTAGTACCAGGCTTGCATGACACATAACTCTTCAGCTGGATGTGTTCCACTAAGCCACTTTGTCAGCCCACTGCACTCTCTGGGTAAAACAAAGTGTTTGGCTGGCCCTGTTCCCTGAGCCATAAGCAACACAGACAGCAGCCATTGAGTCACCTGCTTCTGCCTCCCTGCGAACCAGGCAGCCCCTGGGACACTCCACAGGCACCATCCACGCCAAGTGGGGCCGGAGGCACAGGGGAGAACCAGGGCCCCGGGGCAGAGCTGTGGGGCCAGCAGCAGGAAAGGCAGGCGGCTATAAGAGAGCAAAAATAGCCACAGGTGCTACATTGTGGAGAGACTTAAAAACCACAGAAAACTAGAGGTAAAAAATGAAATCTTAGCCTGGGATAATACAGTCAGCTTCATTCTCTCCCCACACATCCCCAAGTCACTGCCAGACAAGCTGCTGGTCAGTCACCCACTGCCTGGGAAAAGGAGTTTGTAGCAGCTGATTGAGAGTGACTGCTCATCAGTATTAACTGCCTATTCCTAAATGGTTTTGCCCAGTAAGACAGACCCAAGATGATTACTGTTGTCCATAAGGATCTTTTTGAAAAGGGAAAAAGAAACAGGGAGGAGAGCCAGAAATAGATTCAAGACTGGCAGGTGTAAGCTGGAAGTGAAGAGTGATAACCAAGGAAGCAGAGGAGGGTTTCAGCAATTGGAGCAGGGAAGCCATGGGAAGATGTGCATGTGAGCAAGCAACAGAACAGGAACTTGCCAGCAGCTCCAGTGGAACACTGCTCACTGCAGGGATTGTGCTGCAGGAGCTGCAGGATCCCTTCAGCTCACTGCTGCAGGATCCCTTCAGCTCAGAGATTAAGGCCACAGCCTGTCCTTCCCCAAGTCAACAGCACTCTCACTGTCTGCAAGGCAGTGAGATTTATCCAGGGATTTGCAAACTGGGCACTAAAAGTACCTATTTCTAGAATATTTTTACTCACAAACAAAAACCTGTTTTGAGAAAAACAGGTCAGTTTCAATGAGACAATCACATGCTTGGGAAAACAGTTTGTTGTACAACCAGTAATTGATGTAAGTTTTGTAGCTGTCTTAGGTTTGCTATGCTAAAGATGAAGCTGGCTGCTAAAATATTAGCCTTGGGCTTCCTCACAAACCATAATACTTCCTTATTAAAGGCTATATTGTATTTTAAAATGTCAGTTAAATAGTTCACTTATAGATGGTATTTTTCCTAGAGTTTAAAATGGCTAAAATTATCCTTAATTTATAGAAAGAGTGTTAAATCTTTCTCAGCTTTGTGAGCACAAATGAAATTACTTCCATTTAGATTTTCTTACAGTGTGTACCTGTGCAGCAATATATGCTTAGTACAATGAAATTAAGAACATTTTCATAATTACAGTGATTTTACTACAGATTAGTATCTTCAATATAACACAGCAATGTTCAATTGGGTGCTCAATGGGAAAAAAATAAAAGGCTTAAGTCTCAGATGAACTCATTTAGTAATCTAGAACAGCATGCTAAATGATCAATAACCTAAGAGATGTGCTGCTTATTCTATTGATTAAGAACACAGGCACCTATTAATCCAACTAGATTCTAGAAAGGACATGAGAAAAATCAAAGCGAGACACAGAGTTATATACCATCTGTGTGTATATATATATAAATATATTTCTTGTACATACAATGTTTCGAGAAAAACTGTATTTAGGGAACAGAATTACATGAATTTTCTACAGAGCTGAAAGATGTACTATTCCATTTTTTTGGTACACAGAAGAATGGGATAAAGCAACCAGAAGAGTGTTGTGGTTTGAGATATACCTCAAGTCAAACAATGTGTACTCTGAAAAAAATTAATTAAAACAACAAACCACAACCCTGAAAAAACATGCTTGGAGTTTCACAGCTGTCTACTCACTAGGATTCAGAAATTTAGAATCTTCAAGTCTGTGTGAATGTGCTCTTAGCTAAAATATGGATTAACCCTAAATAAAACGGAGAGGCAGCAGTATTTCCCCCTGTGCATTACCCCTGTTTCACAACAAGTACTGTACAGCACACAGAGCTCCGCCAGAGTCACCAAGGACCGCGGGGACGCACACTGCAAACCGGCCTTTAGGAGACCAGAACATCTCACCTTATGGGAGCTCCCACCTTTCCCCCACCACATCCCTTAAAAGCCAAGGGAATGAGGTGAGGTGCAGCTGCCCCGAGCAGCTGGGGACTCGCGGGGACAGCACGGGCTGCCCGGAGCGGGAGGGGGCAGTGCAGCATCCCGGGCAGGCCCGCAGAGCCGCGGGGTGGCTGCCAGCGCACGGCACGGCACGGCACGGCACGGCACGGCACAGCCCAGCCCAGCCCGGTACAGCCCAGCGCGGCCCGGCACAGCCTTGTACAGCCCAGCCCAGCCCGGTACAGCCCAGCCCGGCCCGGCACAGCCTTGTACAGCCCAGCCCAGCCCGGTACAGCCCAGCCCAGCCCGGTACAGCCCAGCCCGGCCCGGCACAGCCTTGTACAGCCCAGCCCGGCACAGCCCAGCCCAGCCCGGTACAGCCCAGCCCAGCCCGGTACAGCCCGGCCCAGCACAGCCTTGTACAGCCCAGCCCAGCCCAGCCCGGTACAGCCCAGCCCGGCACAGCCCGGCCCGGCCCGGCCCGGCGCAGCCCAGCCCAGCCCGGTACAGCCCAGCCCGGCACAGCCCAGCCCGGTACAGCCCGGCCCGGCCCGGCCCGGCGCAGCCCAGCCCAGCCCGGTACAGCCCGGCCCGGCCCGGCCCAGCCCGGCACAGCCCAGCCCGGCACAGCCCAGCCCGGCACAGCCTTGTACAGCCCAGCCCAGCCCGGTACAGCCCAGCCCGGTACAGCCCGGCCCGGCCCGGCCCAGCCCGGCACAGCCCAGCCCGGCACAGCCCAGCCCGGCACAGCCCAGCCCGGCACAGCCTTGTACAGCCCAGCCCAGCCCGGTACAGCCCAGCCCGGTACAGCCCAGCCCGGTACAGCCCGGCCCGGCCCGGCCCAGCCCGGCACAGCCCAGCCCGGCACAGCCCAGCCCGGGCAGCAGCTCGGCGCAGAGCCAGGACACAGCCCCAGCGATGGCTCCCGGCCCCGTTCCCCCGCCCCAGGCTGTGCCCGGAGGCACCGCAGCCCTTTGGGAGCAGCACAGCCTCCCCCGGCATTGCTACAGGGTCCAAAGGAGTGCAGGGGAAAGGGGGGAAGCACTGCTTTAACCTCAGCAAATTGGTGAATTAATATTTTATATTGCGTCTACATCTTCTGTAAATGGATGCACTGAGGTGATAAAGCAGGCAGGCAGAAAGAAAAATCTTTCACACAATTTAGAGAGCAAAATAACTTCCTCAAGGCAAATTTAATTAGTATTAACTAAAAGGAGTGCCAAAGAATGTTGGGGGCAGGGAGACTGGCATGATGGATTGTCACCTCTAAAGAGAATAGAAAACTATTGCTTGGTTCAACATACGTGGCAGAAGAATTTTATTCAAATTGATTAACCAGTGTCTTCTAAGCAGTTTAAGGTTTGAGTCTCCAACCACTTAAGTGAATAGGATTTTTGACATTGATTGCAGTAACCACAGGAATCTGCTTTACAGACTTGCCCACTGCACATCTATAAAACACTGTAGTTCTCAACATTCTTTTGTCTGACCAGACATTCCCCATGTGATATTTTCCACTTACTCTTGGAGGAAAAATATGTAAAAATTCTCAACAAAAACAATACAAGACTTCCTAGTACATACCCTTTGGGCCGAAAAACATCCCTGTAAAATCTTAATACAGCCAATGAAAAATTAGTACTGAAGGGGATTTTAAGGGATAGGTAAAAACATTTCTCTGCCCCAAGGAAGGATTAGCTGCATCTTGATATTGCTGAGAGATGCTTATTTCAGTTGTTCTTCAAAAGTACCCATGACAGAAATGCCATATTTCCATATGAATGCCATATTCAATGTGTGCTGTTTCCCCAACTGTTTTTTTTTTTTCTCCTACCTAACAGAAATCTGATTCATCACCTTAATTTTGTCTTATCTGTTGAACTATTCAGGTTATTCCCTTCCTTTCCAGAGTGGCCTGTTTCTTGCCCTGAATGAAGGAGATGTGGCTGTCTGTTTCTAGAACAAAGAAACCCACACTCTCATACCTCCTGTTATCTACACCCCTGTGCTTTCCATCTGACCTTCTCCACATGGTCCAGCTCCTTTTTCATAGGCAGTGAATAGAAAAACAGGAACCTTTTCCCAGCGTAGATCTATGCAATTATCTCTAGAGTAGCCTGCTCTCCCTGACACACTTCCAACACAAGCCAACAGCATCTGTTGTGCAGAGGATCCTCTGCACAGGGCACTGAAGCCCAAAAAAGCAGCAGGTATCAAGATGGAGACAATTTTTCAGATTTTTTTTGTTACAAGAAAAAACTACTAAAAATAATTTTCTGAATACCTCTAAGTAAAAACACTACATTTCATATACCCTAGTGAGCTCTCCTGTATTTAAATGCTAAATGCAGCAATCTTGGATTCCAAGCACTTGGGCCTCATGCACTTTGCCTTTGCCTGTCATTATTCTTCCAGCCTGACTTGTATGGTGCACCTGAGCAGCAAAGCATGGTCAAGAATTGGTTTGGCTTCAGAGTAAGAAATTAGAGAATAAATACATGGAGAATGAAATCTAAATATAGAAAGCATCTTCTAGGATAAGAAGAGGTTATACACGGCCCATGCCACAAGCCAAAGAGATGCAAAAAGAAATGCCTAAACAACTGAATGACAAGATGGATGAGGTAGCATAATATATAATAGTAAGCAGAGAAATTATTTTGCTCTTTTTTTTCCATTCAGGTCAAAAAAATGCAGGAAAAACGCAGGTATTATCCTCTGTTCCTTTCATATCATGCAGCTAACAAGTTCTATTATGATACTGTATTACAGCCTACCCCACCACCACTGAATAAAGACATGTATATATTACTGTCAGCTACCAATTTCAAAGCTTCCAATTCCAGAAACATGAATCTATTTGGGGAAGAAAAAAAAAAAAAAAGTGATCCTGCAGAGTAATAAGTATTAAAATTCTTTGTTCCCTCTGTGCTTACATTGATCTCCTCTAGTTTCCCTCCAAAGGTTTTAAGAAATGGTATTTCACCACAAACACTTCCAAGCTCAGGCTGCATGCTGGTAGGAATCTATGCTTACCCTTAGGACTTCCTAGAGAGATTCCCAAGATTAATGTAGACACCTACCAAAGTAGAAACATAATGGTATAAATGATAAATAAGGACTATATGTAACCATATCAACCCCTGGAATATAAATTGTGGATTTGTCTATGCATCTTTTCCTCTCTAGTGCAGTCCTAGTTTGCAATTTTTTGCAGACTGTACCTTGTACTTCAGGTGTAGTTCATGCTGAAGGAGGGGTTCACAGGGAAAATATGTTGTCATTGCAGTCAGCCATCCTGCAATAAACCATTCCCTTTCCACACCAACCATCCCTACTCTCTTTAATTCAGCACAAACTATGAAACCTCAGAATAAAGCAGTACCACTGTGAGATTCTTTCTGTAGGTTTTGTAAAATGTGATCAGTTGTGTGCAGGATGCAAGAAGCAGGATCAAGCAGAGCCTGCACACTCACAGGTCACTCACCCATGAGGTCACTTTCTTGCATTCTCAGCCTAGCAGCTGCATGTTCATTTATGAAAACTGCACCTCCAGTGAGGATGCAGCATGAATTAAAGTATATTTCCATTCAAGGCTCAGTGAACAATTAACAACCCTACAATGATACTATAGTTCAGAAATTCATGCAGTTTCAAACACCTTGAACCATCTGTGTTCAGAAACATTAGAGCTTTGGTGTTAAAAGTGTTCTTATCAGGAGTTAGTTAATCCCATGATAAATCTGAGCAGTGAACTTAACAGTTTAGAAACAGAGTCAAAAGAAGCAATATATAAATTTTATTTCAACATATTTCTCTAATTCCTAATTGGACCTTCCTGGGCTATTAAGATAATTAGGTTATTTTTTCCTCTTGGTTTGTGATATCTCAACTTTTGCATACACTGTGCCTGGGAGAACACAGTGTTCCAGCTGAGGGAAAAAACCCATTGAAGGATGGTAATTAGAGAAAATAGCAATGCAGAGTTGTGACCCATATCATGAACATGAACAAGTACTCAGGAAAGAGATCCCACTAGGAACAACAAGTTAATGATTGTATGAGAAGTGCCTTAAGTTATTCTGCTTGAAAAGGTGCAAGCTACTGAGCAGGGTAAAGTGCTCGCTGGCAAACTGAATACAGGATTTGCAGACAGGCCCCCACCCAACCCTCACATCAAGTTTGACATTTACAATTTAATATGTTTGTACTTTGAGAGCATATAGAGGAGAAAACTGTTTCAGATACAGACAGCATGTCTGGTTTAGGAAGTAAAAAAGCTCTAATTTCTTGTTTCATAGAGTGAAGAAAATGTGTTTCATTATATGAGTGAGGTAACAATATCTTTATATTTTTAACATGTCTGTATATGTTTTAAGATATGCATATATATTTTTCAAGAGACATAAACATGTTCTTGGCAATTTGAACATTTGGATCTTTACCTGGGAGAATGTTTATGCATGACTCTCATTTAATCTATGAGTTCATTTACCATCCTTCACATCTTTCTGTAAGTTTATCCCACAAAACTGAAATGCAAAGGATGATATAGCTTTGTCTGCTTAGTAGTGACCCTCGACTCCAGAACATTCAGCTTAGCTATCTTGTACCCACACACATTAATCTCAAAACTTTGTTCAAGGTATAAAGAGCAGGCAGGCCTGAGCAGAGACATCTCCAGATATTTTGTCCATATGAAAATCAGGCAGCAATTAATTCTTTTTGTTCCCCTTCTTTTCTATCCTTGGGATTAGCCAGCTGAAATGGTTACAGACAGCACTACATCTCCCCCACCCAAGGCTGGTTTAAGCAGTGGAGCAGAGATGTGCACTCCCATAATTTCACATTAGAAGACTCTGCATTCAGCAGAAGAATGTGACTGGAATATCCCCCATCAGCTGCAAGCCTGAATTCAGGGAGAATCTTTGTAAAGAAAATTACCAGTAAACATTGTATTCAGTGCTTTAACATCACATACCTGATTATGTCTTCTAAAACTTCTAACCTTTATGAAGATTTCAGGAATAATTCCTACAAGTACTTTATTCATGCATTCAGATAGAATAGGCTGGGCATATAAACACTAAGGGAGAGAGTGGACTGTAAAATGAATATGGCTTTAAAAATTATTTTAAAAGCAACAAATAGATTTCATAGGATCAATAAAGGAAATGCATTGTAGGAGAAATACTTGATAGGCTAAAAACAAATTAACATGTAGTATGATATTTATCTGAGTCACAGGTTTATCATCTTAAATAACGCTAAAACACTAACTAGGAGAGAAGTGCGACAACTTAATACTTAGAAGAAATGCCATAATAATTGAGAAATTACTTTTTTTTTTGCAGTCTATCACAAATATTGCCATCAAATTTATCTCACATTTTTCCTAAGTAACTTACTAGGACATTTATAATCCCTTTAACCTGAATCAATCTGTATCCACAGAGATAAAAGGAATAAAAAAAGAACAACATGGAAACATATTAAAGATTCCATTCCGCTTTCCCTGAAGGCTCCCAAGCAGTTTCAATTATAGCTGTGTCAAACAAAACACTCTAATGGTCCCTATACACGTTGTTTCATATATTTATACTCTGTGAAATTACTGGTAGAAAATAAGGACCAAAGTGAAAAGTTCCTAGCAAAGCATGACTGAAGGCAAGTTTTAGATAAATTATACATCAATTACAATTCTATTCTTGTAGCTATTACTGATACAAGATGTTCATGTGTCTAAATAAAATCCTCTCATTGGCGCCATTTTCCAAGTTGTAAGGTGCACGAGGGTGTCACCAGGTTAAGGACAGATAGAAGTTGTGGGATTGTCAGCTCTGCTTTAATTCTCCTAATGAGAGGTTTGGGGTTTTTTTAAATTTACTGAAGGCCTTTCATTTTTAGGTACTTCAGTATTTCTAATGATTGCATATAGCCCCAGCTGATCTTCAGTTCAAGCCAAATCCATACACCTTTTCAAGTGTTTGGTTTTGGCCCTTCAGAGGTGTTAACTAAAAGCAAAGGCAGAGACTTTATGTCCAGAACACAGGGAAAATCATTTCCAAAACCTACTGGAAGGCACCTGGGACATGACAGGGAAAGAATTTAAATGTATTTTGAAAGGCTTAGTGGAAAACCCATGGGCTAAGAGCAAGCTTAATTAGCAGGAATATGTGGTGACATTGGTCTATGCAGCTGCTAGAATTAGAACAATATATGCACAGTTAACTGTTTTATGTTTACAAAGGTTAGGTACATAATGTACAGACTTGGTGCTGACTTCATTAATGTTTGGATAAAAGCTTAAAGTGTTTGGGCTTCATAGGTCAGAGCAATTAGAAACAGGGAGTATTTGGTGCAGGTTTGAAGGGTGCTTAACTTCAGTGAGGGACACCTCAAAAAGGTGGATGCTGTGAAACATCACAGGGAATAGTTGACAATGAGATACTTAC
Source organism: Molothrus aeneus (assembly GCF_037042795.1). Classification (NCBI taxonomy): domain Eukaryota; kingdom Metazoa; phylum Chordata; class Aves; order Passeriformes; family Icteridae; genus Molothrus; species Molothrus aeneus. Next base: position 11,763,089 of record NC_089655.1, on the reverse strand, counting down.
TTTTATCAGCACAGTAATATGCCTTGCTCACTATTTCAAAAAAGGGGGAAAAAAATCTGGTTTCATGTCAAATTATGATCCAGTTCTTGTCAACAGATTAGTAATTAGGCCAAAGAAGCATATTGATATTCACATTTTGTGGAACAAAAATGAACTATATTTATCAGCTTCTGTGCTTTAAAATAAATATTGACAAAAAAAAAGATGGGAAAAAATTATTTGTTATCCCATCTGCCACTCAAAATGTGAAGTCTGAGCAATGCTATTTTCCAGTCTTTCCTGATATGCGATCATCAGATATTGTTTATCTTTATTTTGTGATGGCATTACAAAAGAATAGTCAAAACTACAAATGTCAAGTTGTTCCTTCTGGTTTGTCAAGCTGTATAATCCTCCTTCAGTGGACTTAGATTTTGGGAGAGATGTGGATGACAGCAGTTTAAGAGAATTGAAAACCAGTTTTGACATTGAAAAGCTTTTGGAGAAAACAAAATTTATTGATCATGGGACAACAAAGGAAGGCACGTTATAAAAACTAGTAAGGATTTATGTAATGGTACATTTGCCATCACATGCCTCCTATGGTTAGTGAGGATGAGTATGGCTAAAGGGAACCCTTAAGCACATTATCAGAAGGGCTGAATTCAATGTATCAGTGCTTATCAATTTCCCAGCTGTGAGAAACAGCCCCTGTACACTTCCATGGGAACACAATTTTTCATTAGTTCAGATGATATCTGATGCTGGTTTGGAGTCCAGGGCTAAAGTTTCAGTCCCATAAGAATGATTGCATGTGATCCATTCAATGATTAGGATAAGGTTATAGTCCATACATGGTGGGACAATGGTATACAGACTAAACAGACTTGATACTCAGATTAATTAAAGGGTGATGCCTCACTTTTCTCTGTAGGAACAAAACTGACTGAGCCCTTTGGAGGCAGGAACTGCAAAGGAAACTGGCTTACATTTACTTCCAAACTACACCATTTGGGACAACATTTCTGAAAAACTACCTAGATATGTGACATCTGACATAAAGCTTAACAGAGGAGCTTGGCCCAGGAATATACTTCTCTTGAGATTTGAAAATTATCAGATTGGTGTAAGAAAATTCTGTGATTGAGTGATTTTAATTTTTTTAACTGAATTTTATTTCTTAAAAACAGCTTACAGCTTGGAGCTGTATGGACAGATGCCACTGAGTTGGAAAGGTTATCTATAACTGTCCCACAAATTCAGGATATGGATATTGATTACACAACTCTTAGTTGCCCATATTGCTGGATTTTGGGGGTAAATACACATATATCTGCAAAACAGAATTAGGAGATCCAGTTTTTGCTAGCAACATATATATTTAATGACAAAAGAGTATGACTTCTGTAGGCTCAACCTCACATACTCATTTGCAGATGTTAATGAGGTGGAAAATTAAAAAAGACAACAGTATGTGGTATTTGCTAATTCCAGCCACTAAAATAACTTATTTTACATGCCTAGATCTAAAATTTTCTTAGCCAGAGATCACCATGCTCCAGATTTAAATCACTGAAAATGCAGAAGTGTAAATTACTGAAATTTGTTTTCACTTGGGGCTGTTTGGCTCATCTGTGAAGATGTACAAGTTAATTATTTTTATTCTATTAGAACAATATCACTAATGAGATGTGAGCAGAAGGGAGAAGAAGAATGCAGCTGAAGTTATTGTCAGTCTCTGCTGGCAGTGCTATTTTATATGCTCCTGAGAATAGAATAACAAGTACATCCATATAATTTAAGAAGTCAAATTGCATTTTTTCTCAGCTCACTTCACATAACAAATAACATGTTCAGTATAAAGTCCAAAACTACATGTTAAAAAAGCAACAGCCTTGTGTTGAATAAGTACCTACAAGAAAAGAAATTAGATATTAAAAAAAAGCCATTGTTATATTTCAGTAGTATAAACAGTTCTCAAGTAATTTGTAGAATTGGCCCCTTGGTTGAGCAGTCATTGGCTTAGTACAGAGACGTACATTTTGTCTCCATTGGCCAGTGGCTGGGTAACAAAGCACCTTTCCTTTCCTCAGATGGATCTCAGAGCCTGATACACCCTTATTTTCCTCTCCTGGGCAGTGGCAGAAGCAGTCCTGGCCACCATTCTCAAACATGCATTGCTGCAAGAGCCCTTAGTGCCACAAGGCCCTCACATCCCTGTGGCACAGCTCTGCAGGCCAGCCTTGAGCACAACACAAACCCAGCAAAGTCAAAAACAGGGTTTTTACCCATTCTCATGGACTCAGCTTCTTCCTGACTTGATTTGAAAGATTTATGGTTGCATCTGACCCCTGGCAATAGCCTCATCTTTGTTGGTGACTGACACAAGACAAAAGAAGATTTAGTTCTCTCTAATTTGCACTTTTGCTTCCAAATGTGTACACGGGTCTCAGTGCTGGAGCACAGTTCCTGTTGGTTTAGTCACAGGGAGCAGAACTGAAGGGACTAAAATGGTTCAAAAATATTGCATTCACCCTTCAACTATATCTTTAATTTTTTTCTTTTAAAACCCTGAAAGATAAAGACTGAAAAAGTGCATGTGACATTTTTCATTGACTTTGTAGTCTTTCCAAGTCCTACTGATATGGTATAACTTTAATGACACAGTTACTATTTTTTGCCTTTCAAGCAATCATGATCTCAATGGAAGTGACAGTAAGAGATGCTCCCACTGAAACTGTGTCTCAGGAGATAGAGCTTTATTGGAAGAAATTCAATACACTTTTGACACAATGAAAACACTATTAACAGTAACTAAAATAAATTCATAAAAGCAGTTTCTTTTCAATAGCAAAATCCTTGGTATTTATGCTGTTAAGGAAGGAAGGATCTCTGGAGCTTTGCAGTGACATTGTGCTGCCCTCCCTGAAGCCCTGCAGACGCAATGTGACCCTAATGGCACAGCTATTTTCTTCTCTTCTCAGAAAGCTTGGTCTCAGTGGAAGTGACACTAAGAGAGAGATGCTCCCACTGAAATCATATCTTTGGGGACAGGAATCCCATGGAATTGATTTACCTATGGTACAGTGAAAACTCTAGTAAGAGTAACTCGGGGATATTCACAGTAGTGGCCACTTTTCAAATGCAAAATCCTCAGTAGCTGAGACTTCAAAGGACAGCAAACACCACAGCTGGAGCAGAGCTTTGGAGCATTTTGCAAAGCTGAGGTCAAACAAACAGGTCTACCATCAGTAAGTCTGTATTATATTTTGAATAGAAAGTTGATAAATTTCCCAAATTCAGCATAGCAGAACAAAAATTTTCATTCCATGCCTAGTTTCTGTGCCTAAACTCTGTGGCAGAAAAGATCTCCTTAAACTGCTTCTGATAAAAGGACAGTGTTCCTCCTCCAATTACAAAAACTAGAGAGGCCGAAGTGACTTTGAAACACAAACCTACCACATGAGGTGGCTGCACAGGAAAAAAAAACAACCAACAGTCACCAAATCTACCATCAAGCTCACACTCTGTGGCCTTAACCTTCTAAAAAAGACTTGATGCAGCTTCACCTGACAGGCAGGACAAGATGGGCAGTGTCAAGCCCACATTTTTCTTTGTCCTGTCCACAGAAGCTGCAGCCACACTGTGATTATGGATCCTGCTTCCTGCACAAGAACTGTTTGAAAATTACAGCAGCAAGCAGCTAATGGTCTTTACTGTATGGGCGTTAATGGAAATTTCTACCACAAACTCTCGATAGTAAATTATATTCTTGGGAAATATAAAAGAAAAACAAGCAAAAAAAAACCCACCAAAAGCAAAGAGAAAACTCACACACACAAGAAGAAACTGGAACAGTCAAACAGACATTTTCTCCCCTTACAGATCTAAAAAATGTGGAATCATTTAATCAAACTTAAACACCAGTTTGGACTACTCAAAGTAATTCCGGCGAGTGGAAATAAGCTCAATTTCAATCTGAAATTTTACAATTAAAAGGCAACTGAAAGACACAAATTAAATTGGAATTATTAGACAAACTTCCACTGTTATGGTTACCTTCTGTTCTCATTTTATGACATCTGGCTGTATTGAAAACTTAGCAACTCACCTTTCTTGCAAAAAAGAAAATTGTTCTTTAGCACCAGCCTGATTTTGTTATGCAATTTTTCCTCAGAGATTCCACTTTTTCTGTGGCAGTGTGTTTTACAAGAACAAGCAATGTAACCAAAAGGAAACACTGCATGTTACAAATTTTTTATTTTTTTTAAGTTATTAATAGAAGCAATCTTACTGCAATAACAACAGTAAAAAGTAGTACGAATGGAGAACTTGTAAATACTGTCATTGCTGACACACAAAAGACGACTCAGAAAACGAAAACTTAATCTCCTCAAATAAATGGGATCTTAGCTGTTGACTTTTATGTGCATGGTATTTCATGCAAAGAGCAATAAATGTCTATTTTCCTGAGAGTGTGAGAATGACAGTAGTGAAAAATGTTCTTAGCGGCATCTCTTCTGGGCAGTTACACAAATTAAAAGAGCAAGAAAATGAACCACTAACAAGGCTGTAGGTAATAGTATTGTTACCATTCTGCTGTCTTCCATATTAATTGAAGAGGATTTGAGTTCTCATGTGTTCTAATCTACAATAACTCATTCACACTATTTGTTTTCAGTTAAGCAAATCTAAAGAGAAAAAAGAGAGGGGAAGAACAGTTGAGGTGTCAATCAGGAAAAGTAATAAATTGCCTTTCTTAACCCTTCTGCATCCATTAGATGCAGATCTGAGAGGAACAGGAATGATGATAAGGCCTTTACGAACCTCTGACGACTCTGGGCTACTCCTGCATGTTGGCATCCAAGCCCTGTGCCCACAGTGCCAGTGAGTGCCCACAGTGCTGTTCCTGCTAACAAGGAACTCTGCACTCACTCCTGCCCCACCACATCCCATCCCTCCTTCTGACACATTGATTCCTAGGATGATAATCATAATCTTTCTATTTGTCCATGTGTAAAATTCCTCAGGATCCCATTTTCAAAGAGGCCCCAGACTGATCGCTAACATTTCAGCAGCAGCTCTCATCTGAAGCTTGGCACACACAGAACTCTGCCTGTATTTGTACAGATCAGGAGATCTTGCATCAATCAAGAAGCAGAGGAGCTCTCTGAACAGTGTGCTCTGGCAGCAGCAGTTGTTTGAAGTTCACAAAGGAGCTATGTCATGTTCTTTGCTGTTCAGCACTGCCTGGGAATTTATTGTCCTCTAGTTTTTCATGCAAGAGCTCGATAGTGAAACCATCAGTACAGAGTGCTGAAAAGACAGATTGCAGCAGCACTGGAACAAAGATGATTTTGTTTTTGTGTTTCTTCTTTCCTTGGAAGGATCACTAATGAACAGGTTTTTGGTAATAATTTTCAATGTTATACCTTGTTCTTATTTTATGTTAAAAATACACTCATACAAAACAAAAATCTGTATTCCAAAATAAAACATTTTGGCAGAAAAATAGAAAGAAGAAACCACAAACAAGTGTTTCTTGCATTACTCTAGAGAAGCATCAGCTTGAAGCCCAGATAACATGATGCAGTCACCGAACGATACCTTGTCTGCTGGTCATCAAACAAGGATCTCAAGATGCCTCTTTGAATTCAGGCCAAAATCATATGTTCAGAAAGCAAAAAAGCACACTGTGTTTTGTGCTTCAAGTACCAGATAAGTTGTACTGTACCAATGCTGGGCTCCCTTCCAAGCCTCCACAGGCTGCAAAACAGAATTGCAAGCAAGAAATAGTCCTACGGTAAGGCTTCTCTTTCAGTGTGCACCCAAATATATCCTCATTTTCATCTGGCTCTAGATTTAAACTTTTTTATACCATGATTTTTAATCAGTTATTTTTAAAAGAAATTATTTTGATCATAAAATGTGCTGCTTTACAAGCTGAACTAAGAGGAATAATCTCCCAATTCATTCATTCATTCCCATTCACAAATACCTTCGGACTAAGAGGGAGCATGGCCTTTCAAAGGACAGCTCAATGCTGCCCCAAGGCAATTGTTGGTCCCTCTTGGGGGTAACCAAACCAATCCATTTAATGTTAAGCAGATGTTGAACCTAAGCAGGTACAACATGATGGTCCTTGTGTCATCCAGACCCTAAATAAAACAGGAAGACCATTTGTGCACCCAGCAGAAAAGAGAGCAGAACAAGGAAATGGAGTTCCTGTGAACAGCCCTCTCAGGTGGGACCAGCTTTTGTCCCTCCTGTGCCAGAGGGCTCAACTCCAGCAGGAGATTGTAGGAGCCATTGGGTGCCTTCCCCCTGTGCCAGGCCCAGAGTTGTTGGGTGAAGGATTTGATCCCAAATGAGACTGAAAAACAGCCACAGCCACCCTTCTTTAAAGCATTAGGCACTGTGAGACCATTAGGTCTCATGGTGGCACACAGTGAAATGAACAGCATGGAAAACTGGGAATAAACGCAGAAAATTGACAAAGTTCCATTCTCTTATTTAATTATTTCAGCAAATATTGGATTACTGTTTGATTCACAATTAAGCTGCAAGTTTTACCAATGGAATTGCTCTCCCAAGAGGTGACGTTCCCTGATAAGGTCGAACAAGGTGTGAATTGGAGTGGTGCTGTCTCCTGTCACATACAATGTTTCCTAGTCCCACTCCACATCAGTGACACTTCACAGGCAGGTCTCACTGTCTGTATGAGCAGTGCCTGAACAAACACAGAGCTGTTGGCACAACAGGCTCTGTTTGTGATGGGACCTACATGCATTGCTTTGGTAACATCAGCGAGGACAACTTCCATGAGTAATATATTATAGTAAATCCGCAGAAAGCCTAAAAAGTCATGTGTAAGCAGCCCTGATTCAGCAGTCCTTCAAACAGAAACAGAATATCAATTAGTGCAGCAGAGAGATGCAGCACAACCAACACTTGAGTCAAAAATATCACGGAAAAACTCCCATTTCCTCACTTTTATAAAACACTGTTTCCACCATCCGCTTCTCCCATCCTCCAGTGTTCATAAAATAGTGAATTGAGACAGAAGAGAGAAGCTGTAGTTGACTTTAAGGGGGAAAAAAATCTGTACAAATATAAAAAAGCATTTCCATCTTTGACAAATGGTTACAAGTTATAGTAGATGCAAAGGAAATTATCAGTAACAAAACAGACAAAATGTAATGAAGCAATAGTTTTAGCTCAGTAGTCCCAAGAAAGACCAAATCTGATTTTTGCACTCTATGTAACAGATGAAATTTCTTTGCCACAGGCTGGAATTGGTAAAATTACAAAGTAGTTCTGAGTACCAGAGTCTGTTATTAAACAGAGAATACCTAATTCTACACAGCATTCTGAATTTTTTAAATTTTAAATATAGTCTTGCATATTTTTTGTATTGAGGTATCTGCTGAGTTGTAATAAAATCAATGGAACTGATAGACAAGTAAGGAATTAATTGTTTGCCATGCTCAGAAGTATCAGATAATGGCTGAGAAACAATCCATGCTAAATAAAGGCATTTCTTTCCCAAAGCCTTTACCATAGGTTGGGAAAATCTTTGTTCATTATTACTAATAGAGAAGAAGGTCACAAAGACCTGGTCGAAACAAATTGAAAAGTATTTGGCCTCTCTCCTCTGCCTTTCATGCCAGCTGCTTGCACCATCTATAAGGCTGTCCCTGTAAAATTTCCAGCTATTTTTGCTTCCAGCAGAGAGACACAGCATGAAGCTTATCCACATCAAACAGCCTCCTCCAGAGCTTACCAGTCACTCATTTTAATGTGCTTCTGTCTTTCTAATCAGCTTGGTCAATCTCTGGGTTTTTGCATCTCACATGTATATCTACACATTATGCTGCTGGTGGTTTATTGAATTTATGAAATTTCTTTACCCTGGTAGACCAGCCAATGAGTTTTCCACTGATAATTTAACTGTGGTAAGTAAGCTTCATCCATCACTTCTTTATTTATCTCTGGAAGTGAAAGCAACAGTCAGAGAGTCTCAGAAGAAAAAAAGGTTTGTGACCTGACCCTGTGCCTTCAATGAACACTAATAATGAATTGATAATAATGGGATTTTTCTTAGGAGTATGAGACCTGTCAAAGCATGGGCTGGAAAGCAAGTTCCATTAAATAGCTTGGCAATGATGCAATGTTGGTTGACCTGGTTGTTCCTCCTTCAGGAGCTATAAATCAATAGCACGTGCCCAGATTCCTGAAAAAAGTTAAAATCTCTCATGAAATATTATTAAGGGACTTTTGCTATGTATTTTTATACATTATTCAATAATTTGATTTATGTTAATTCCTATTATCAAACCATGAAGAATTACCATTTCATGTTCTTTGTATTACAGTCTGTACAACTGCATAATGAAAAAGTAGACCTAGAAAGAAACAAATTGTTGTTTCCATCCTCCATAGAAAATAATATCCAGATCCAAATACGAGCTGTTTTACCTGATTGCAAAAAAATGCTGTAGTTTAAAAAATTTCCTCTGACATTTTTCATGATTAGTTTTCAACAGGCATATTGGGTTTCTATTTTACATACAGATAAATGTTCACCTCTTTGCCAGCAATGAAAAATATCTCCAAAATAATACAAAATGAATTCTCCATGGTACCTTCATGAATCACATGAAACTGTGTGCATAGAACAATATTTTCTGGGATGTCAGAATCTCATTTTGGATGCAAGACACTGAAGCAGACTCTGTCTCACTCCAGCATGAGGCTGATCCTTCAGAAGAACCTCAGGCCTAAACAAGGCAACTACCAAGAATACAATTTTTCCTCTCTATCTCTATAACAACCAAAAAAGTGAAACTTTTAGCTTGAAAAGCCTCAAATGGAGCAAGAGTCGCAACAATATTTTGTAATCTTTTGCACAGTAATTCACTGAAGGGCCTATAAAACAGTTGCTCACGAGAGACAAAAAACAAATGGGAAATGAAACTGAGGTACTTTTGGGGGGCAACACCAACACAACCTCCCTGCCTTGGGAAAGACCTTTCCAGACTGTTTCAGGTTAATCAGAAAACCTGCAAGTACAGCAATGTAGAATTTGGACAGTTCTTTGACTCCAAACCTTCCTAGTACTGAAGGTGGTAATATCCTAAGTTCCTGATTCAGAGCAAACACAATTTATATAGTTTGTCTTGAGATCAGACTTGTTGATTTAACCACACTGATACTGTCACTGAACCGGCCCAGAACTGGTTGACTCCTACAATTTGCTGTATGAGATAGATATTTATTCATCAATAAGTTATCCAGACCAGATATTTATTCATCAATAAGTTATCCAGACCTTTGCCTGGGTCAGATGTTACCCTTTCTCTTAAACAGTTTCTTTCTCTTTCTTGGTGTTTCTTCTGTTGACTCTTATCCCTTTACATTGTATAATGAAATTAATTTAAAAGAAATATAGGTGTTTTAATTAAATCCCATTAAGAAGAGCAAATATATCCTATCTCATCTCTCCTCTTTATATTGTGCTCAACTGAACAAAGCTTTGCTAGTCCCACAGTACTTTTTCCACTCATTTTTCAAACTTGTAGCCTTTTTCTGAATGTTAATTTTTCTTCATATTGTAGGACCAAAAACTAAACTTTTGCAGATAAAAAGGCCATTAATTACACAACAGTACCACTGCTCTTGTGTGTCCACACTTGTCAGGAGCCCACAGCTGTGGGAGCTCCACTGGGCACAACTGAGTGTGGAACAAGGTGCACTTTCAGTAGAGCAACATTTACCTTACTGAGCATTAGGAAGAAAGGAAGCTGGAAGTGGAGAGTGAGACCTGCAATTTGATCACTGTCTAGGGAGAACATCTTATAAACAAAGCAGGAGAAGAGTATCTATGTTCAAGTAAATGTTGCAAACAAAAGGTGCAACCATTTCCTCAAAAAAATTGTCAAGGGAAATCTTTTATCCTTTGGTTCTCCTTGCTCTGCAATCACCTTCTCCCTCCATCTGCAGAGTGACAAATATGTAGGAGCACATGTGGAAGTGCTTGCATTTGTCATTGTCTGTGGGCTTTCAGAAAATGCCTTTGCTTAATGCAAGCATTGGATCTTTGTGTAAAGGCAAGGCACAGTTTAGTGCTGAACATTCTGCTGCATTATTTGCATGCTGGACTTTATTCAGAATCACACTTGGTATTTTCCAGTCTTTTTTTTTTCCCAGCATAGCTAAGAAATTCCAATTCTTTGTTTTGCAGACTAACTCCACTGAGTCATTATATCATCTTTCTGCCAAAACTTCTGTGCTCTCCTACTTTAAACAATCTTGTTTTCCCTAAGCCAGACTTTGCAGCAGTCTTTTAGTTATTTTGGGTGTTCTGATCCCTGATACAATCTGTCCTCAAATTCCATGAATCTCAAAGACATTAATCCAACCTCACTAAGTCCTATGGAAATGCTTTGTGTTTTGTTCTGACAATTCAGCATTCTTTAACTCTCTAAAGTGCAGTCTGATTTCTTTTTTTGTTAACTTTCTGTAAGCTGAAAAAAAAAAAAAAACCAAAAAAAAAACAACCCACCCTAAGGTGTTACTGAGCTCAATATTAAAAAAAACCCTAAAACTTGTTCTTTTCAGCTAAATCTACTTATTTGAACCCTTTTAAATTATCTGCACCACCTAGAATTAAATTACAGCAAAATTTAAAATCACACTTCTTTTTGGTAACATCTTTGCTAATGCTTATTTTTCTACTAATTTCTTTTCTCTCCCTGCAATTGCTATGATTAAAAATAACCAATTAAGAGTTAGGAGTTTTGACACAAATTGGAGGGGGCTGCTTAACACTCCAGCTGCTGTGCTGGATGTTAGAGGAAGAAGCTTGAGAGAGGAGGAGGAGGATGGGCACAGGTTCAGTTCAGTGCCCTGCCCCACAGTTCCAGTCCTCCAGCCCCACTGGCTGCTCTGAGGCAGCTGAGGGAGGAGCTCTGCCCTTCCCACCCTGCTCCCACCACTCTGCACATGCTCCTAAATCTCCTGTGACGTGTGGCCATGTGCAGCACACAGTGTCAGGGAACACAGAAGGTACCTGGAATATGTTCAGAGGCTATTTACTGTCTCTAAGAGTGAAAAAACTCGAAGTGGGAGGTCAGATGATGGCCACCATAGTGCACAACTGCTTTCTCTGTAGAGCCCAATGATAAGAAATATTTCCAGGAAAAAAAAAAAAGGCATTTTCTTAGGTTACCTGCCAAGCCACAGCAGCAAGATATTCCACATATCAATGCACAAGGCACCCTATTGAGTCAGTTCCTCTGCTAGAAAAATTCAGCACAAATGACACCATAGTGGATATGTATCTCTGCTGATGGAGACTCCAGGTGTGCTCAGCCCCCTGCCCAGGCTGCACCCTCTGAAGCCATGATAGTTACCATGGCAGCCACAAAGAGATGGTGCAGGTTACCCAGAAAGGTAACCTGAACTGCCTGGAGAATGTCATTTAGCACACAACAGCAGTCTCCTTCAGAATTCAGCCAGCATTTTTCCACTTCAGCCCATTTTATATTCTTTTTACAGACCTTGTGCTGTAAGACAACATTTTCGCTATTTTGTTTGATTAATTTGAATACTTTTTTCCCTTGTCCAGAAGATTCTCTGTAGCAATTTAAAGATAAGCAAAACCCTTGCTCTCGAAGCCATAGATTGCAGGGAGGGAATAAAAAGCAACCCTCAGGTATTGTCACAGGCTTTCTCTGTGTCTCTGTCACAGCAATGTCACACTATGAAGGGAGATGATGGTTTAGGGACACTGAACACTTTGAATTACAATATTTCCCACAGAGAATCCAGCCTCACTGATATCCAGCAAATACTGAGCAGGCACAGGCACATTCAAGTGTATAACCTGTTATGCACCCCTGTTTCTGAGAAAGGATTTGTGTTACTTAAGTTGAATGCATCTTATTGCAGCATTGTTAATCAATTCTGGTATTTGCCAGACCGTTGAAATTTCACATCCTGCTTTGTAGTTAGGTATAAAAAACTGTCCAGAAATGCTCATGTGATTTAGGAGATGAAAACCAATAATATGCAGCTACAGGACTTGCCAGAGCTACACTGGTACCCTTGCACTCTGCAGTGGCAGGGGAGGATGCCAGCTTCCATCTGGGAACATCACACCTAGTGCTGGGTTGTGGAAACAGCTCTTTCCCAAGTCACTTAAGTCCTTTTTAATTTCTTGGCAGCAATGTTTGAAGAATTTTCTCGGTTTTTTGAAATTACAGCTAATTTCATTTCAAGAAAACGCAAGCATTATCTATTTCAAATAACATGAAAAAAAATTATCACTGAGGGAAAATGAAAAGAAAAATAAGCAACAATAATGGGAGAAACCATAAGCACATGTGCTTGACTAAGATGTATATACTTGAACTGAAATGCATAGTCAATGTTTCAGAAAGTCGTTATTTTTTCCTTTAAAAAAAAGGCAAAACATAATATACGGGGAATATTGCTTTTTTTCTTATGGAACACTGTAGAGATTGCCAAGAGTTAAATTTTGGCCACAAACAAAAATCCTAGGTAAAACTAAAATAGCACCTATCAAGCAGAATCTCCCAGTAGCAGGGAGCAAGTGAGTTGGAGAAGTGGTGAGGAGAGCAGAGGAGAAAACATGAGTCCTGTGCAAGTCAATTCTTCCTACAAAAATAGCAGCAGCAGAAGGAACAAATTAGCAGGGTTTTTTTAGGTACAACACAGTGCAGTTAAAAAGAAGTATGATGTAATTGGGGTCAGGGAGATTTGGCTTATGCAGGAGACTGGCTAAGATTCCAAACTGAAAAAGAAAAGGAGACTCATCCAAATTGAAAGCAAATGCTGGAAAAGGGGATATTCAATACCTAAATCTCAAATTGCAGATTTGAAAAGGAACAGAGAACACAGTATCAATCTAATTACAGAGGTGTGGAAGTGAAAGTATTGGATGTTGGGGTACCATAATAACCCCATGTCCTAAAAGGCAAAATATGCCATATGATCCCATCTACTCAGTTATGGTGGAACTTCCCTGCAGCCGGCCTGGGAACACCAACAGCCCATTGGCCTGCTGGGAGTGGAGACATGAACAAGAGAGCAGGAAGCTGGCTGAGATATTACAGCCACTGCTCTTTGTGATCAGACACCCTGGATTAAGCTACAGCTGCTGTATCTGGGGTTTTTTCATTTCTGTTGAATTCCCTATAATTTTTAGGACCTGATACAAAGAATATTTTAAAAGTTCTCCTCTTGCAAGATATTCATGGACAAAATTATTAACTTATTTCTGCAAAAATGATAACAAGAGAGCACAGAGGTGTGGGTGAGGAGGTGTTGCCAACTGGCCAGCAATTTCTGAAGGAAACAGAAGTAGTGGGACAGCAAATCTCTGACAGACTGCTCATCCAGCATGATGCAGAGGAAAAAGCCTGCCTCTGGCAGGAATTAATGAACAGCAGAATCTGGCAACAGTCTTCTGCTTACAATACAAATCTGAATCCATGGCTTCAGAAAAGACTGAAATTCCTCAAGGCTGACATTCCAGATATAGTGAATCTGAAAAATATCACTGCTGTGATGGGCCAAGCACAGGTATAAATGCAAGGGTGAGGAGACTGCATTTTGGAAGACATCTTCAAAGGCTAGAAATTACCTGCCTTAGAAACAAAACTGCTCTGAACCTCTGAACTTCTGTATCTTCTGAGCCAAACAACTCTAACATTTGCATAAAGATTCAAATGTCATCTGTGCATAAACTGCTTGAAAGTCACACACACCTTTTACTCTACTCAGAAATGCCTTCCTTCCTCTTTACATCTTCCTTCCTTTCCATCTATTAATTACAGTAGATTCATCAGTTACCAACCTCAGGCAGATCATTACCAAACAGCTAAATATGATATAATAAGGTACCCACAGTGTCTCAGCATCTTCCTTTATTGTCCCCGTCTTAAAATCTTTATTAAATATTAATGAAGTTTCTTGAAACTGCTCCTGCAGTGAGACTTTTCAAAGGAAACACACATCTGATAATACGTTCCAGTTCAAGTATTTACAAGTATCTTCTGCTTCCACTGTTGAGAACCAGTTAAATGCAATTTGTGCCACATCTTTCCTCATGCAAGTTATGGTTGATTCCAGTAAAGTATCTTAGCGTGCAGCCTGGTATAATTCTTGCAATTAATTAAATATAAAGGGAAACTTATACCAGAAAGGTAATTAATAAGAAAAAAAAAAAACAAAACAAAACCAGCCTCAGGTAAAACTCTGCAGACAATTTTACTCTTTCTTTCAGACTTGTGCCATATTTTTGTCCCTTCTCCTTGAGCTTTGTCCTCTCCCCTGCTTTGCTGAGCAGATCTGCAGACTTTAGACTTGGGATTATAAAGGTACTTTCAGAATACAGACATAGAGCTTTTTCCAATTCAGTAAATTATGCTTAAAATTGACTTTCTGGTCATTTCTTCAAAGGTGTCCTTCTGGCTTCAATATCACAAGGCTCTAGACCTTCAAATGCACTTGTCCCCACACTTCTAAAGATCCCCAGAGCATTTTTATCCTATTCCCACCTTTTTCATTCTTTAAACATTTATAACTATGTTTTACTATGAATAATCTAGTAAATACCTTTAATTCCCTCGCCTTTATTTAATGTTAATCAAAGATACCATCATGTAAAATAAGTTACAACAGTTACAATGATTTAGAGAACCTTAGGCACCAAAACAGTTTAAATAAATTGACACAGCACTCAAATATGCTAGAGTGATGAATTATTTCTAATCCATTAATATTGCAAACTCCTTTTTACCATTTCAAGGCTATTTTTATGTGGATTCAGGGCTTATATTCTAATGTTATTTATTTGAAATAGCAAATAGAGGCAAACACTCAGCCTGTGAACCTTTCTGCTTTCTTAGGATTCCATTTCTCCACACTGTCTGCCTGGGCTCTTTAAAGTGCAATGTTTTATTCTACAATATTTATATTCTATCAAGCAGCTACCTGGCACACACAAACCCTCACACTTACTCATTCAAATGAGAGGTGCCATTCTGTAACCACTGAGGTGCTGGGTACATACGCTTTGGAGGGATTATTATGCAATTCTTGATTGCATGATTCAGCACTATTTAAAGCCTGGGTATTTAACAATAGTTGACTGTAATTTTTCAAATATTTGTGAAAGAAAAGTCTGATATAGGTGCACAGAATTTCAGACCTGGAAATTTCAGACCTTCTGCTGGAAGTGAGACTGACTGCCATATGTATAGAGAATGGGGATGGTGAAGGAGAAAGAAGGACAAACACCAAGGAAAAGAGAACAGGGACTGTGAAGTCCTTAGCTCCTCTGAAACAGAGAAAGAAAATTAGCATTTCTAGAATTCAGAAATGTTAAGCATGATGGAAAACAATGATGTGCCATAAGAGCAGTACCTCTGTAGAGTTTGAGACTTTTATCTGGTTGGAGTTACAGATGATCCTCAGATCATCTTTTGACAGTGTAT
This sequence comes from Molothrus aeneus, assembly GCF_037042795.1. Classification (NCBI taxonomy): domain Eukaryota; kingdom Metazoa; phylum Chordata; class Aves; order Passeriformes; family Icteridae; genus Molothrus; species Molothrus aeneus. The sequence continues at coordinate 11,747,586 of NC_089655.1, read as the reverse complement.
TAATGGCTCTCCCTCTGGGGCTGAGGGCTCCTGGTTTATTTCCATGCTCACCAGTTTCTTGCTTTCACTGGCACAGTATTGATGAGGGCAGGCATTATCCTCCCTAAAGCATGTGTTCAGCATATGTGAAATCTGGTACTTCTACTATGCAGGACAGTCAGTGAGAGAGATGTTTTACATCTGATGCTCAGAGATGTTAAAATAATATGTGTTTGTTCAAATTCTTTGTGTTGTATGTCCTTTTACTAGCCCTTTATTTATTCAGTAGGCTCAGTGATTAATATAGCACGAGTAAAAGGCTTCTGGAATAATACCTGATGCTCCCAAATGACTATTCTACACAAACTGTATCTTTTAATTTGATCTCATTTTTAGTTTGGAAATTAGGAAGTGAGACATTTTAAAATGTTGCACGTCTGCTAAATTTCCTTTCCCACAGTAAATTATGGCCATCTGAGAACAAATTTGAAAGACAGATAAAAGTCTGAAGCTCTTAGGCACATTCTGGAAATCAGCAGCTGCACAGGAAAGAAACAAATTAGTGCTCTAACAGAGGGAAAGACAGGATTCAGCCATTATATACTTCTCTTTGGCAGCTGCATGTTAACTGCAGAAAGTGCTATTTCCTGCCAGTGTGATCATCTCAGGAGACTTGGGAAGGAGCTGGGAGTAATGCAGTCAGAAGAGAGGACTTAGGACACAAAGGACACAAATCCATAGGAAGCCAGACCTCATTAATTTCCCCGATTGTAATAAAATTTTCCTTCTTAACAACTACCTTTTGCATAATAATTGCAATTTAATACATGTGTATACATTTACTGTAGACACAAATGAGTAGTAAAAATAACAATTCACAGAAACATTAAGAGGTGCATATTTTACCTCTTTTTTTCCCTTCCTTGCTCTTCACAGAGCTCAACTTGCACATGTACACCCCCACAACCTGTCTCATTCACTAATGAGATGTTGAACCTATTCAGTGAGAGATTTATCAAAGAAAGATTGCATCAGGAAAACCAGCAGGTGAACTGCATATCAAGGAGAACACTGAGCAGTAAATATTTTTCAAGGTACAAGGGATAAACCACAGAGATATTTCCTTTTTGAGATTAGTAACAGTAATGAGAAAAAAGGATATGGATGAATTTCAGAAAGGAGGGTGGGAGGAATGGGAGAGAGGGAGTAAGGAAGGGACAAAAAAGAAAGGGAGAAGGAAATTGAGAGAGAGAGGGAAAGGGAGAAAGAAGAGAGAAAGAGACAGAAAGAATGAGCAAGGTATTGATAAAAAATTGAAGAAAATTGGATTACCATTGATAAAGAAGAGTTTTGGTTTTGCTCTCCGTATTTTCTATAGAAACCCTAAAAAAAGGGGGGAAGGAAATCGTGTTTTCTTGTTTAGCTTTTCCACTACAGCTGCCAGGTTCTGAATGCAGAAGATGGAAAGGGACAGCAGTGCTATGGGCAGGGAAGATGTGTGGGGAGGGGAGAAGAACATTTTGATAATGAACTTGGAGGTCGTTGTTGGAAATTCAGAATACTACCCAAAATAAGTAAAAATCATTGTGGGCAAGAGATTATTTCAGTATTTCATGATACCAATAGCTCTTCCCAACAGAAAGAAGCAAATTGTATTTTTAAACTGAAGTCACAGATAAGTGTTAAGACTGTAAAGGATCTGTAGTGCAGCCTGAGCTATAAAATGCTGCTCTAACTGCTGGTTGTAAATCTCCTTGACAGTTATGTCTGCAGTTCTAAAACTGAACTACTGAAACAGTGATACAATAATAATAAAAGCAATGCAACATAAGTCCTGGATGTACTAGATTTATGAATAGGATAGTCTTTCTTGAAAAGGGCAAAGAAACTCCAATTAGCTAGGAAAAAAAAAGATTAATAGAACTTTGTCAGTATCCACCAATGTGACTATCACCCAGACAATGAATTATGCATTCCTTAAACTAATCTGATTCTTTTGTAATGTCATGTTAAAAAAATTTACACTTACAATTTACACTTGGTTTCTGTATTTTGGTGTAGCAAAGGAGATCATTATTAATATTTCACAGGAATAAGGGAGAAATTGAGAGTAAAAAAAAATAGGAAGAACTGTCTACAAACAGTCTGATCAATACTAAACATCAATAGGGCTTGTGCTTCTGTACCACCAGCTTCCCAGAATACAAGGGTATTGCTATAGCAGTTTGCTGGCTTGATTTCTTTTGCAGAACATTGTTCAGAAAATTTCTAAAAAAAGTTTTCCACAGAACCTCAGCATAGCAGTAATTAGAATCTTTCTATCACTATAGAGATGCTTAATAACCTTGAACCTTAAGAATATTGGATTGAATGCTATTTACACAGACCTTAATGCTGCATTATGTATTTGAGCACAGGAACAATCTCATCAATTTAAATTAGATTTAAATCAGATTTAAGTTTAAATTAGGTGCTCAAAGTTAGACAGGGACATAAATATTTTGAATACCTGCCTCTTTTTCTTCATTGATGTAGTGGAACAGACCAAGGCAATGGGAAATCTGAGTCAGAGATTGTTGATCTCATGCTCTTCCTGTAGTCCCTTCAGCATTAGACTGCAACTAGGGACAGCACAGTCCTGTGGGCTGCCTTTGAAGGCATCATCACACCAGGTAATGCTGATTGTGACAAGAGGTTGTGGTTCCACTGGCTGGCCACACCAAGAGTAAATATCTATGGGCCTATCTCATACCATTAAAATTGTATTTGACAGGTCTGAATATATAATTATATTAAAATTCTTCAATAATTTAGCATAATAATAACTCGGCTTCCACTGTGCTTTGTATAGACATGAGGTGGGGAAGAGTAATCCCACAGCTCTATCAGTGGATCTCATTATCAGTTTCTGACAGCTGCTTCCTCATGCTTCATCCTGATAGAGGAGGCAGACAGCTGCTTCAGAATTCCAATTGTGCTTTGTCTAAGAGACATTGTACAGTTTGCATCAAACATGCAGTCAAGAAATCTCAGTTCTCATTGATTGCAATAGTGACAAAGGATTTTAGACTAATCTTGTTCCACTCAGACTAGAAGAGTCTTAGCCACGTCCTTCAATGGGACAACTCAGATGAAAGAGTGCCTAGTATTTTTCTGAGAGGGAGGAGTATAAATCCTTTACTTTTATAGCCAATCTCATTAATTTAGGAACACAGATCAACTTTCCCTCTGCTCATTAATATAAGAAAATCAGTTCAAGGAAAAAACACAGCTCATTTATTTATTTGGTTTCCCAGCATAGCCACCCTCAATGCAGTCAGTGTTAGGAGAACTGAATGGCTCAGAGAGACTGGAAATTCACTATAATAAATTTAATTCAGGGGGGTGGGGGAGGGGGATTTCAAAAATTTCAAAGAAAGAGCAGTAACTGCCCAAAAAATTAACAGTCCAGAAACAGGGATGGATTCAACCATCCTGATTGAATACAGTCATGGTTCTGTAAAATCAGTGTGAATACAATATCATGCCAAGTTTTCTTTGAAGCAGAGAGCAAATTGCAACTTCTACAGAATTTTACCCTTACTTTCAGGAAAGCTGATATTCATGAGCCAACTGTCATTCACCTACTGCCAGTGAGTGACACACTTGGAAATAGCCATAAAAACCTGCAGAGGAAGAATTTGTCTCCAGTACAGTGAATAGAAACCTTTCTCTCTTCCAGTGTTCATTCCTTGCCGCTGCAGTTGCCCCATGAAATTAAAGAGAAAGTGGATGAGGAGCTGCAGTTCCATTTCAGCAGTGACTGTTATCACTCACAGAGTTCCAAAATAAAACAAACATAAATATCACCCAGTGCTTGGAGGATATACATCTCTATCTACACATGGATGTACAGGAGCTGGGGGTGGGGGTTGTTTGTTTTAGGGTTTGTACTTGTGAACAACATCCAGCTCATTTCAAAAGCACCATAGCTCTAGCAGGGAACACTACCCCCACTATATCATCAAGGTTGCAGGAAATGACAGCTGATGAACAACAGCCAATATTTTACAAGTGGTGATAAGCCATCAACCCAAATGTTTTATTAGTAACTCTTCTCAAATGATTTTGTTCTCTTAGAGGAAAAATCCTGCACCATACTGTAGAAAAAGGATAAAAGTTAATTTCAAAACAAACTGTCAAGAGTTATGGTGCTAAAAGCATCATTTTCACAATAAAATTAAGCTTTTCCTCATATGAATTATGTTGCCACAGAAACCAGCAGCCATAGGATCTGAGACCATTTTATGTAGAATAGGATTCATGTGACCTTGAGTTTAATCAGTATTGATGGCATTAATTCAAAAGCTGGAAAATAAAAAAAAAAAGTCTTCTGCAATTTTCTGAGAGTTAATAGTTTCACAGCTGGGGGAAAGGGCCACTCCTTTTCAGTAGTGTAATTTTGTAATTTGAACTCCACTGCCATGAACACTCTTGGACATAGTGGCATCTTATTAACTTCACCGGAGTTGCTCATAATTGCAAGCACAGCTGACACATCCAGCAGCAAGATATTGGACAGCAAAGCTTTTAGCTTAAGAGAATTCAAAACAGATTTTATCTTCTTTTATTTGTCAGGAAAAAAAACACTCCAAATATAGCTGAGACACTTCAGAAATGATTGCTAGTATGCCTTGGAGAGGAAGACAGGGAGATCACTCGAGGGAGTTCTCCCTCAGTAGCTCCATATTCTCTCCCACGCCCTGTGATTTCCACCCTGGGGAGGCTGACAGAGATTGGTTCTACCTATGAAATTTCCATAAGTACCAAACTAAGTGCTATTAAACTCATGGAAGAGAAATTTGATGTTAAATTGGACTCTCCTGCTCTACAAATGGGAAAAAATTAGGGGATAAAATGGAAATGCTTGAAGGTACACACTCAGCTATAAATGCTCAATATGATATTAAAAAAAAAAAAAACAACCAGCTAATGTAAGAAATCTTCCTGCTCTGTTAAAAATAATGGTATTTTATGCCATAAATTAGAGGCTCTAGAGAAGTAGGTGCTTTAGCATAAGTGGTGTTTGCAAAGGAAACAGTGACATTGAAGGAGTTTCTGAGTATTTCACTTCTACAGCATGGCAAAAAGTGCATCTGACCCAGAGAGCCTGCCAATAGCCACTCAGAAATGTGAGCTGCCTGCAAGAGTTTCTCTCTTCCAGCTAAGCATATTCCAATTTCACTGCTATTTCCTAAGTATTAAACTCCTCAGAATCTTAGAATTGACTCAATGGAACAGAATTTCTAATTTAGAATGGGTTCAAAACACATCATATGCATATTTTTATTGAAAGAAACACTATTTTTAAGTTTTGTCAAATATGTTCCTTTATGGAAAAAGATACATTTGTTTTCATATGTATTTTGTGATATAAAAGCACTTCTTTTCATACAAAATGTAAATAGGATAGTTTTTGAATATAATGTATATTGACAAATATAATTTTAATCTTATAAAAAGCAGAAGTAGCCTAGAAACATCTTTACAGTGCACAAGTGGGGTAGGACAGCAAGAGTTTTAATGTTTACTGAATGAATGCAAGTCCTTAGTGATCAAATGGCTCTTGCTACTGTCCTAATCTAATTTTATTCCAAAAGAAATTTCCCTCCTTCCAATAATGTGCTCTGTCAAAAAGCTGCACAGCCATCCACACACCTTTCTTAAGTGCAAATAAACATAAAATGTCCTTACTCTGATACCAAGGATAGATCTCAGTGGTGAGCACACTGTTTGGAAACCAGGCAATATTCCCAAGATACATCCATTCTAAGCCCTCTCCTGAGACCTGTGTCAATCAGGTTTTGCTGCCACTCCAGTACAATTGCAACACATGGGCTTCATGGCATCCTGGAAGTGAATAATGCAAAGCTTTCAGGAAACAGCTCCTCTTTGAGGGAACCAGAACCATTTCACTGATATCTGATAGTTGCAACTTGTCAAAAATAGGCAACCTAAACCTATCTTGCACTTACAAGAGATCAGGGAGAATTTCTTTTATATCTCCAGTGTCTATGATTGAGCTTTTTTTTCTCCCCTCCATGATCATGCACTTGGCAGAACTTTTCAGGATACTTGCAGATTATTAAAACTATTTATAATAGAGATTTTAAAAAATGTAAAAACTTCCCATATTGCGTTTTGGTTATAGAATTAGTGGTTTGTAATCTTTTTTTTCCCCATAAGGGGCCCTCTATGTGTACCATGTAGTGCAGAATGCAGATACTCTCCAGCAGGTCCCTGAGGTAAGAAAACATCATATAAAATTTAACACTCTCCTCTGACACTTGAGTAATAACTAATGGCATGAGCTGAAACTTGGTAAGAGGAAAAAAATAGAAAAACAAAGGAACTAAAAGAAACACAACCAGGGCTTCTGGCTCAACCCATTTTAGCATAACAAACCTGATACATTTTGAGGCTACATTGAATTAGAGATTTCAGACAATACTTCAAATGTATTTAACATCCTGGTTCCTGCAGTGCTCATTTTCTTTCCCAATCTTTATCAATTATCATTTGTGTTGTGCTGAAACACAAGAACTCTAGAGTTTTATAATTGTTTTATTCTTGTTCATTTGTTGTGGATGCCCAGTGAAATGTGTTACTGCTTTTAAGCCCTGGTGTGCACGAAATACAGTAGCAAGAAAGTATTTATCCTAATTAGTGTCATTGTAAAATAGCCAGATAAAGAACTGTACACATAGAAAGAAAGAGGTGATGCTTAAAAAAACCCAAACCAACCTTTTCATAGAAATCAGTGCTGTTCAGAAAGATTTTAGAACCAGAGCAGGAGCAAGACTACATAACAGAAGCACTTGAGTTAACATGGAGCTCAAAAAAGTAAATATGGAAATATGGATTGGAGGTCAGGAAAATGCTACCTCTACACCAGTATGTCAATGAGGATTCTGGTGGGCTGTGGAATTCAGCTCCAGTGTCCCTGTTTAAAAAGATAAAATCCTAGACCTTAGCAAAAGTGCTACAGTAATTATTTTACATTGTAAAACAATCTAATTTTGAGAAAGAACAAAACTACTTCTAGTTCTGAACAAAGTTCTAGTTCTAAACAAAGAAATGATGGTACAGGGCCAGTTACTCAAGGCTGTATAAAATTCATCATCAGTTCAGCTTTTTCAATCCTGATAGGATTTTTTAGAATTAGCAGAAATTCAAAGATATTGTTGGCCACAAGCAGCATTATTGGAACTCAAGCTGTCTGTATTTCTGTAGAAGTCACACCAGACAAGTTTAATAATTACTCTGACTATAACAGTCTACAGGTCTACCTAGAATTAAATGTTAAAAATGCTGTTACAGCTTTTTAAAGTATTATCATTAAATTTCACCAATATTCTTTGGTCCTTAAAAAAGCCTAAATAACATTCTTGTTTTGTAAAAGCAGTGAGGCTGGACTGTTAGCTCTGAAGAGCCTATTTGGAAGAGCTTCTCAAGTTCTCTCCACGTCTAACCACCCCACTCCTTGGACTGTCTTCACGTCTTGATAATCTTCTAAAACACTAGATCACAACCACCCTTCCACATCTCCATTCTTCTTTTCTGTTGAATTATTTGTAGGAGAACATCTAGAACCAATTAGCAATTTCTAAGTCATACAACTGGTATTTTTGCTAATACAGTGCTTTCTTCTTTCTAGATTGTAAAAATTTCTTTTGCTATTACCCAATAAGAAGTAGTTCTTGTTTAACAGATAAACTGCCTGCTGAGCCTGAGCCTACCTTACTTTCTTTAGATTTTTAGTGGGTTATTTGGGGGTTTTGTTTGGGTTTTTTTTGTTTGTTTTGTTGATGCTCAAAGTTCTGTTGTCAATGCCACTGATGTAAATTCAGAATTTCCTTAAAACATCCATCAGACTGAAAACATAGAAGAATGTTACTCCTACTATTACTCTCAAAACATTCAAGAACTTTCTTTAAAATTATATATAAAGTTTTTGTGCACAAATCTCATTTGAGATCCACATGAGGCCAGCAATATTGTAAATGACTGTATTATCCATGAAATTATGACAGTTAAGAGCAATTTGGACTTAGTTCTAGATCCCTGTAAAGTGTCCAGGGTGATCTGATATTTAAGTGTAGGTATTGAATTACCAGTATGGTTGGAAGGGGTTCCTCAAGCTTTTTGTTCACTGTTTTGTCAGTTTGAATTTGGTTGTTTGAAATTAGTGTTACAGAGTACTAAAATAAAAAATCTCACAGGAACTACCTGTAAATTCTGTTATATTTTCCTTTCCTTTTCTTCTCAGTTCAGTATATTGCAAATTTTGAAGAGAGAAAACCTAAGTTAGAAGATATTGTTTCCTGACTTGTGGAATTACACCATTAAAAGGGTATTTGCATCTCCTATTAAGATCTTGGGAAGATGTTAAATGATTTTTCTCCATAAGATCCCAAATAAATTTAACCTATATCCCTGTTTCTACAATTTGTAAGTATTTCTTTAAATATAGACAGATATCCTGGATTATTTTACAGGGGTAATAGAGAGTTAACATCTTAATCTATGCCTAGAAATTATTTTTATACAAGACTTACTCTCCCTGTTCACTCCTCCATGGTGCAGTGTGTGCATGCAGGGTGTCAGAGACAACTTCTCAGGGCCTACCACTCAGACCACTTTCTTTTCTGAATAATGCACTTGTCCTGTCATAAACAAAAGATAAAACAAAATAAAAGCAATAAATTTTTTGGCAAGTAGAGAGATGTATTTGAATTATTTGGCCTTTTGCAGCAAGCAAACTGCCTAAAAAATGGGACTCATACTTATGAGATAAAATGTTTTGACACTCAAAAAGACAATCAATGACTGTAGAATTTATTTAAATACTGAACATCTCTAATGGAAGTTGAGAAAAGGCTAACCTTCAAATGATTTGCTGCCTTTTTGCAGGGCAAATTCGTAATGCTTGCAAGAGTAGCCCATCTTTCCATCAAGATCAATAGGAATAACAGCCTAGGCAATATCTCACAAGCAAAGAACAGCAGGAAAGGGAAAGGAAGTGGTAATTCTGTCCTGGTTTTTGAGAAATATTTTTCACAAGTTTAAATCTGACTACTGAATCTTCTACTTCAAATCATCAACTTTTACTAAAGAAAAAAGACAAAGCACAGGATCTAACTCAGCTCTTGCAAATGAGGAAAGAAAGAAATCTTTTTTACTTCAGAGCAGCAGAAAATTTGAACCAACAAAAAGACATTGAAATGAAAAACTGATTATACCAAACCAACTCTGACTACGAAAAGTTGTCTAAATCACCAGAAATCTCACCTTTGGATAACTACATTAAATTATAGGTAGCATATTCAGGTGGAAGTTTTCAGAGGTAACAAAATTTCAGTGGAATGGACTTTATCTTTCTCATTTCTTTAAATATACTTTCCTTAAGCTGTGGGTCAAGATCATTCTGACAAGATCACAAAGTCATATTTCTCACAGAAGAACAACCTGTGAATGCAGTTGATCACCTGGCAATCACATTTATCTTCATCTATACCAATAATATGTAGTAATAACAATATGTTAGAATAAATGTTATCAAAGAATATTTGGAGATGATTTTCTCAGTGTATGTTATCAGTATAAATTTAATGTATGTCACGTGCATCCTGTTTTCCAAGGAGGCTCACCTGAATGTTATCAAGATAGCATTTAGCAGCAAAGCCATTATAACTATCTATGTCTAATCTCCTAACCCATCTAGATGTTAGAGAAAACATTTCTATTGGAGACTCAAGCTGAGAATTAGTATGACATGGTTTAGCTCACAACAGGTAAAAGCACCACAGGTCAAATACAATTTACAAAGAAAATTATGATGCTCAAGCTAGCAAGGAGTAATTTGTTCTAGAGCCACAACTGAACTGCATATGCCCCTTTCCTAAGGTTAGAGTCAAGCCTAAAGTCATCTACTCAGGGAATGTGCCTGGAGGCTTCTAGAAATCCTGCTATGGGCTTCTCTTCAGTCTTCAGTGTATAAGTACATTCCAAAAATTGATTATAAGAAGTTGTCTGAAGCTGAGTATTCTCAAGTGAACCAACCCTGGTAACTTTCTTGAACAACAGGACTAATTATCACTTAGTTACAAATTATTAGTTATAAATTAGTATGGAACAAATAATTACCTAGTTATATACTATTATCCTGAAAAAACACCCAGAATATTTCTGCTTTTCACTTCCAAATACAAACCTGTAAGAATCCTATAGACACTGTTTTTTGTAATCCTTCTATCACCTTGAGGCAGTATTTTCAAAGCAAAAAGATGATGCTTCCTGTATGTGTCATTTTTACAGTTTTAGATAGTCAGCCCCCAAACCCTCTGTAGGCATCATTTCACATCTTTGCCATTATGCTACTTGCATACTTCATAAATTAGGTAACTTTATTAAAAGAATCTTGGTTTGCTGCTTGGTTTGAGGCAGGCAAATTGCACTCTAATTTTGGAAATGAAAGGAAGCTAAAGCACAGAGACTTTCAGAGTTATGGGAAAAAAACTCAGGCCAAACCAGAAAGACTCACACTGAAAAACAAACTTCTGGTTCAGAAGTCAACGCATCATGACAGTGATTATTCACTAGAACAAAACTCCAGAAAGGCCTGTACAGTTCCTCCTCATTCAGAGCATCCACACAACTCTGAGACACCTCACCTGAAAATGCCTTTCCTGCTACACCTGTCAGAGAACCAAGCTCACAGCAGGAGCTTAGGTCCTGCTCTTGCCAGCCAGCTTTCCTTGCTTACCCTGCCCAAAACCTCATCAGTCTTCTCTTGGTCACCTTACCAGTGCTGGGTGGCTTTGAGGTGCTTCTTTTCATTAAAACAACTTTCAGCCAATGGAGAGCCTGAAGGAATTAATACCAACTGAATGGAAAGGGATCTGGTTTGGCTGGTCTTAAGAGGCAGAAAAGTGTTACTCTAAACTGAGTGTAAGAAGAATTTGAGGTTCAGAAGAAATAGAGATACAAGGTGGAAAGAAAAACATCTAATAAAACTTATGACTGGAATCTGCAAAAATGCAAAAAGACATGCCTGGGCTTGCATTCCTTAGCATTCATAGCATTCCTTACTGAAGTTTATTCTTGACAAGACATAGGCATGTACAACCATTTTTAATGAGACTGCTCAGAGGCAGATTTTAAAACCTTAGAACTCAAAAATATAGGACTGGTAGATACATTGGTGCTCTACCTGATCCTTCCATCTACTGCATAGCAGCATCAGATGATTGAGGAAAAGGGAAGATCCCCTGCACTATACACCACCTTTGAGTATTCTGGGGATATAAGAGCATTTGAGTCACTTCAGGTCACCAGATTGTTGGATATCTTCAAGTTTCAACTTCCCACTCAGTGAATTCAATGGAACACATTGACTTGGAAGGGATCACAGATTCACAGAATTCTGCAGAAATATCTATTGTCAAAAAAATTTAAAAGAAACACTAAAATTGTCTTCAATGCCATCTGCTCCCTCCTTCTCCAAACCCAAACCATGACCAACTGTACTTAAACATTTTTGAAAAATCTAAAAAAATTTCCTCCAGTAATGAAAACTCCATAATCTTTGTTGGAAATTCCTTCTACTACTCAATTTTTAGCTATTATTAGAAAGTTTTTATAACATATCCTAACTTATCTGCTGAAATGCAAGGTCTCTATAATCTATTCATTAGCTACAATGAACAAACAGTTGCTTCCAATTACTTAATAGGGTAATTAAATATATATCTTGATCCTTACACTTTTTTTCTGATAATTATTTTCATTCCATACTTGGTTTTCAAAACGTTTATTAGTTTTACATTTCAATTTCAAAATGGCTAATAATTTTAGAAACCGATTTTTTTCTTTAAACTAAGAAATTGATAGCTCTCCACCATCAAATTGCACTCTAAAAGAAAGATATCTATTATTTTTTTAAGTTATTATCAGAGACTTGAGCCTCCATAAGGAAAAGTTCAGAGAGATCTGAGAAAGAAGAGAAAAAACTTTTTTTGCACGATTCACGTGATTGTGATTGGTGCAATTATAGAAAAGAGTATGCAACGAACAACAGTGATGGTTCTATGGTATTAAGAGCCCTTTACAGCAAGGGGGCCAAACAGTTCAACCTGTTTATTTTACCTGAAAAGAATGAATGGTGCCCAGAACAGATCCAGAAGCACATTTGCAGGAAGAAAACCCACAGTTAATGCATCTGTAGTTCAGAGGAAGAGCAGAGAATGAAAAAACTAAAATAAGCACAGAGAGATCATTAGCCATTGCAAGAGTTCATCACTAGCAATGGTGGATCCCCATCCATCAAAACCTAGAAGTCTGTTGGAATTCTATGATTTTGGCAACAAAACTGATGTACAGAATTCTGGCAACTCAAAGAGGTAAAATGGCTAAAATGACATGATATTCAGAGAGGGTCTTCCAGCTTGGAAATTCACTCTACCCAAACTGCAAAAAGTTAAACCATTACTGAAAAAAAAAAAAAAACCAAAAAACAAACCAAAAACCAACAACCCCAGAGATATGTTTACAAAGAAACATATTCCTAAGTCAGGCCTCTCACAATTCTGATTTGTCTTAAGGGAGAGCAAGGGATGAGCCAAGCTGTAACTCAAAGTATTTGTCATTTGCTATTCATGCTTTTAAAAATGTGCAAATAATAAGAGTAATCAAACAAAAACATGTTTTGTCCATGATCAAGGATTTGTAATCCTGCTTTCTGAAGGAAGGGACTCTGATGTGAGGCTTTCATCTCTTGTTTGCTGTTCACAGAGCCACTGAGAAGTGAAACATGCAAACATCATAACCTTAGCCTGCAACATAAAGCCTTCTGGCAAAAGATCAAAGAAGATGGAACATAAAAGTTACAGATAAGGCTTAAAACTATAAAGCTTGAACCAAAGGCATGAGAATTCACAAGTCTGTTGGTAGAAGAGATATCTCCAATAACAAGCATTGCCTCCATGGAAACAAGGCCTTGAGTCTGGGCAGGATCCAAGGAGTGACAAAGGACAGCAGGCAGTGAAGGTGCTGCAATTGTCTTTAGAATCTGAAACATCACAACCCTCATAAGTACCATTTCTTTTAAGGAAAAAACCCAAAACATTGCAATGTGCCTCCCATTCTAATCACTAAACAGTCTTGCAGGAAAACCTGCAATTTGTCAATAACAAAAGGAAAGAAAGAGAACCAGCATAACAGAAAGAAAGGCTGCAGATCAGTTTTTCCAAACACACCAAATGCTCACAAGTGATCACCTCATAAACAAAACCTGAGCTCACAGAGCTCTGCCCCTGCACAAACATCTGCCTCTAACAGCTGTCCCCCAATAACTCACCCAAGAGCCCTCTTCCTGCTCAGCAAGAGCAGTGGAGCTGCTCTGAAGGATTCACAGGATGGTATCTGGGCAAAGGGCTCTGGTGCCTGAGCTCTAGTTATTACACACAATATTTACTAATATGCATGATCATACCTTGAAGTATTTTTCTTTTTTTTTTTTGAAGAGGATGTTTTAACTGGTTCCCAGTCTAAAGCAGGTGATAAATTCTGTTTCTTTATTCTTGTCCACCCTATTCCTGGTGTGAGTAATTTTTTAAACTACTGAGATGATAATTTTATTTATTATTGTGATAAAAGCAGTACCCATTTAATGTTAATGAGTCAGGAAATTCTACAACCACTATGCTAATAGGAAGAAGGAACTAGAAAAAATCTTGACTAAAATCTTTTCTCACACTTTTAGCACACATACTCCAATCATTAATTTATACTACCCTGATCCTGCAATTTTCCCTTACCCATAAGGCAGTGTGTGAATTAATCACCCCTAAAACAAATACCTTTTACTTCAAATTATGAAATAAATCTTTAAAATTTCATGCCAATGTGAATTTAAATTAGAGAGTATTTATAGATGAAGTCTTAATGATTTTCTTTATTCACTCATTCAATTTGTTTTTAAGCAAAAATTCCCAGCTTGCTGGCTTCCCTTTTCCCCAGGTACTCCCACTGCAAGCATACAGCCCTGTGCTTTGACACTGCTGCTGCCTCCAGGAGGAAAATGCAATACCCCAGACATCATCTTATGATTTTTCTGCATTATTAATCAACAAAACTAGCAGTGGAAGAACAATTAACTTTTTTTTTTAGCACAAAGGCAAAGAAAACTAAATTAGGAAGTCAGACAACAAGAGATAAGGAGATTACAATTCTCATGGAAGGAATACAGCCCAGTCTTCTGTGACCAAGCTTCAGATGGAGGAATTTAATGGTGGAGAGGTTTAGGCAGAGGGAAGCAAGTCTTGGCCTTTGACTGATATTAGACAGAAATGCTTCTTTCACCCTCTCTCATCCCTTAGAGCACTGCCACTCCTCTTTGAGCCCTGTGCTTGTCTGACTGGAGGAGGAAGTGGAGAGGAGAAGCAATAATTCCTGGGATCCAGCAATAACTTTGAGCTATGAGTTTTAAGGTGTAATACACTTACTCATGGCCTTGAAGGTACCTCACAAGGAAGGCTCTGAGAGATGAAGTTTCATGGAAAGCTAATATGAAGCTATTTCTTCCTTTTGTAAATCAAGCTTGGTCACCAAGCCTGGTGTCCTGTCATCAAGGCAGTGGTGCAGCTCAGAGTGCATGGATCTGCCTCTCATGAACAAAACCCAGAACTGCCACTTTGGTCCCTCTCTCCACAAACCTCAACAGCCCCATCTATCATATATCAGACATCTTTACTCTTTGATAAAAATCTTACAAAAGTTACAGATCTAAATATAACGGCAACAACTCCCTTTATGCTAACACACACTTAAAATTTTTTCATGGATTCAGAAAAAAACAAGTTTTATATTAGGATTTTATTCATATTTCAGGTTTTTTTAAAGCATGCTCTGCATCTGTTACAAGTGTTTGAATTGCATATGGAAAGAAAAAGTGCTACAACCATGCATTTTCTATTGCAAATTTCTCATACTCAATGGAGCAGCAAAACTCCTTTTCTGGCAGTCTGCAGACTTAAATGAGATATATTTGGTAACAGGTGCCAACATAGCTTCCACTCTAAACTCTAATCAATTTAATTGACTAAGTCCTTATTGGCTAGGCAGGCTATTTGAATGTGGTGGAAGGGCAACAAAGAGCTTTAATTGCTTTAACCACAGACAGACTACAGAGACTGGAAAGGTGGTTCTAGAGAGCAACGTGCTCACCACTCAGGATCACATGGAAAGGAAAAAAGGTCTGTAAATGTTTGTGTCTCATGCTGTGCAACCACCTCCTGCTGGAGGTGCTGGGTTCAAAACCCCTCAAAGGCACCCAAGCACCTGCATCTGTACCTGCTAGAGCAAGAACAGAACTTGGATGAGAAAATGGTCTGGCAACATGCAGCTGAAAGGATCTAGAGCAGCCTTGGGAGGTAGAGGCTTTAATAAAAACTACTGGTCATGGGGGATTTGCTTTCCAAAGCTCAGGAAAAATGAATGTCTGGCTGAAAGAGCCAGTTTAGCTGTATTATCTTGGCATCAGTCTGTTTTTAGTTTGCCAGCAATAAGGGAATAGTCAATTTTGCATGTACTGCCAGCAATCAAAAAAAATCAACTGAGTAGATACATCCTCTATTAGGTATGGTGCTGCCACTGCATTAGCTCTCAGCAATCTGTTAGCTCTGTTAATAGGAACTGGGATCATTTCACAGTAATGCTGTTTTGGCTACTCACTAAACTTCCAGAAAAAAAGAAAAGGATTTAAAATCTGACATTAATCATTCAACAAAATCACAGCTGATAGTGGACCTGAACAAGATAGTTTTTTTGTTCATTTTTAAACCAGCTTTCTCAGATCATCTTTAATTTTATACACAGTTTAGAAAAATAAAATCCTACTGAAATTACCCACTTAGGTTATGCTGGTCAAAAAGTTGAGGAAAACATTGATGACATTTCTATGCAGATTTCACTGGCCTTTATCAGACTGTGGATAAATTGTTGACTAATTTAAAAGCAGAAAGTATACCACGACTCCCCAGAAACTGCATGTGCTTTTTCTGTGTGACATTCCTAATCCCTCAGGCAATACAAAGCAAGATACTGGCATAAGAAATAATGTGAAAGCAGAAGAGGAGGATGGCTCTGAATTCCTTCTCCTACCCTGTGCCCCTCTTTTATGTTTTGAGAGATATGGATACACTGATCCCCCTGTGTCTATGCAGATTCTTATTGTTGTTTCCTTTAATATTAAAAGCACAGACACAATTCAGCTGATACGTATTCCCAGATTCATAAATAGAACAGAGTTTTTTAATCAAATTACTGTTCTTGAAGCTTCCCTCTCAAGGCCAGAAGCTTAGTTGTCCAGATTTACAATTCTCTTTTCAATATGAAAGATTGCCATGGCAAGCTAGGTGATATTCTTTTACAGAAATCCAAAGTGTAGTTTATAAACTAAAATTAAATCTATAGAGTTATTTAAATTGGATTTTTTGTTCCAGAGAAAAATTATGCTGCAGAACAAATCTCCCGAGGACCACACACCTCCCAAAGTACCAGCATCCTCCAAATGCCTCCTCTGCTCAACTGAACAGACTTTGGCTTAGTTTTCATTTAATTTCTTCACAATTCCTGTCATTCAGACACCTGAAGTTACACAAAAGAGAGCCTCTGGAGCTCAGGTAACTCTTCAGTCAATTCCCATTGTGATGGAATGGATTGCTTCCCTATTAATTCCTCATATTATTTCAGTTTGGGGGCTTTTATTACTACTGTTCTCAATTAATTTTCAATTTAGGAACAAAAGACTGATTAGTAGGTACAGATCTATTTTTTTATTCTGTTTTAAGGAAAACATTCAGATATTTAAGTATGAAGCTGTTGCCCCAGTATAATTTTTTATAGTTTTACTTGCTTCCAAATTCAGTTCTGTATCAAATGAGGGGAGTCAATTTATTTTTCTTCATCATTATTAACTCAAGTGAGCTGAGATTGCACTGACAGAAATGTAAGCAAAAGTTGGCATAAAATTTCAATACAGAAGCTCATTTAAGAACCAACCCTGAAATTTTGCAGCTAATATATTCATAACCTGGATGAACTCTGTTCAATCCTACTCTTACTTGAGAACAAAAAGCACATTAAACCAGCAATTTCAACATTAGTCACTTCTATTTTTATATTAAAATTATTATTCTTTTTATTTTATTTCTTCTTTTAATATGATGGTGATAAAAGCTGAGAAGCATCTGTGAAATCCTTACAGTGAGTAATTTTTTGCTCAGTACAAATTGAAGTGGCTGTAGCACTTCATAACAGCATAAGAAAAATGTGGATGACTCCCCTCTGCTTCTTCTGACAGACTTATTGTATTCTCTGGCTTAATTATGATGGTCTATTTTAGCACTCAGATCCAACATGTGAAAAGAAAGATGGTGGATGGTTGGCTGCTCTTAATCAATGGATGAAAAGCAGCCCTGAGGAGAAGCACAGGGGGGTTTCTGGGGGAGGAGAAGCTCAAGATGGCCCAGCCATGAGCAGTCCCAGCCCAGAGAGCCAAACGTGCCCTGGGCTGCAGGCAGAGCCCCGAGGGCAGCAGGGCAGGGAGGGGGCTCTGCCCCTCTGCTCTGCTCAGAGCCCACTGCAGGGCTGTGCCCAGCCCTCTGGGGTCCCCAACACAAGCAGGACATGGAGCTGTTGGAGCAATTCCAGAGGAGGCCATAAAGATGATGCAAGGGCTGGAGCAGTTCTACAAACACAGGCTGTGAGAATAGGGGCTGTTCAGCCTGGAGGAGGGAAGGCTCTTTTGAGACCTTACAGGACTTTCCAGTACCTGAAGGGTCAATATTAATGAGATAAATAAAGCAAGTCAGGACATGTCCAATCCCATCTGCAGCTTACTGGACAGAAATCTAAGCTACTTGGCTAATTCACATATGGGACACCTGGTTTAACCAAGCCCAGGCATGACAAACACTCAGCAGCACTCTATACCTAAAGAGTACCCATATGTTCATTGAGCTCTTGTCAAGAGTCAAATTCCAGCCCTATTGCATCAGGCAGCTCAAAAATCATTCAATCTTACCTCTAACTCTCCCATTCTCAGGTGAAAAGCTCCATAAGATAAAAAAATTTCTTTTGGAAGTACTTCCATGATTGCATGGCACAACAGAGTCTTTGAATGCTATCCCACATTTTCCAGCAGGAATTGTGAATGTCAAGTGGTGCAGGTGGAGCTAATAAAAGGTTGCAATACTGTCAGAAGTGCCATTATTTCTGTTGATTCATCTGTTGTAGAGCTACTCTAAGCCAGGTTTGTGAAAGGATGAGGGGAAATCAATCAGCTTCCTGCTGCTCTGGAGCCAACAGTTTTGATGCCCTATTTTCTCTGCTAGTGTTAGTGTAAGATCCTCTGAGATATACACAGGCTCTGTTTGGAATCATGAATCAGTGTAGGAATGCAAAGGTTTTTGTCACCATTTATTTGTTTAAATACAAGGCTGTCAAGTCAAAATTTAAGCTTCAATTCAACTCATTTCCCAAAGAATTCATGTGAGGCACCACAACATATCCTGTTCTAGGTGTAGTGTACTCTCTGCCAGCCACAGACTCCAGCATCACAACTCCCATTGATCCATGTCTAAATTACACTCCCTGCAAAGTAGTCATGAGGGGGTGATAAAGAAGAAAACATGAGCTGTCATCTCAATTCACAGTAAGTTGCAAGCTTCTCCCATTTCTTGAAAAATATCAATAGAATAAAATCTCCTCTGACATCAAAGCTGGGTAACCATGGCTGGGGCAGGTGGGGCTGCCAAGCTCCCCTCTGCCCCCACCTCCAGAGCAGCAGGCACCAAGCTCAGATCTCCACTGCCCTGGGGAAGCCCTCCAGGAAACAAGGGGGCATCCCTTTACATTTTCATATCATGACTTGATAAATTGTAGTTTATCAATTTTTTTAGTATTTACTGGACTCACTTCTCACTGACAGAATTCTTTGTAAGCCTGCAAGGTCACATGGACTTACATGCCTGGGGAATCAGGGGCTGCCAGCTGCACCTATCAGCTGGCAAAAGAAGTCTTAAAAGTATCCATTTCTTACTGTTTGCATTCTCACCTGATTAGAAAAAGAAACCACATTACTTCAAGATTAATACCACTGCCAAATCCAAGAACAGAGCCCAGTTTAGGGCTGAATTACAAGTCTCTGAGAAGTGAGTTCATTATAAAAGTGCAGCATGAGTGGTTTCATCACTCCTCTTTGCAACGCAGCAAACAGCTGAAGCTATCAGCTATTCTGGCTGCTTGATGCTGATTCAAGCTGTTCTTCCCAACCTACCCAGGAAGGCATCAAAAACCCCCAGTCATTAACTGAACAATTACTCTTCATAGTGTTTTCATTTTTATTGCCTAAATGTTCAACATAACCACCCTACATCTTTTGAAAGAATCACTAAAATTAAGAACACTTGCTCACCTGGTCTTAGAAACTATTTGGCTTTCACTAAAAATGCAGTTAAAATTCCTTTAATATCTTGTTCAAAGCAATACACTTTCCCTCGGAAATCACAGACAATAACTAAATCAGCATCAACACCTCAGATGAATCAGGGCAAAAAACTAAATAAAATATTAAACCAGACAGTAGAATTCTAAGGAGAGATCATCTGGAATATCAATTTCTGTCCTTATATCCAAGTACCTGATACTCAAGTAACTTCATTAATTATTATAATAAAAACTTTTCAGAAAAGTAAAAAAATTAACACCCAAATACCAGCACTGAACTACTGTTTTCAGTGCTTTCAGTGACTGTGATCAAAATTGAAAATGGACAAGCAATAAGGAGAGGCAGAGGGAAAAAAATAAAGAAAAAAAATGGTCTGTGATTTTAGGTAACACAACTGTGAAAATGCTAAACAGAGAAATATTTTCTGCTATACTATGAAATTCCATCACCACTCAAAGTGCTTGAACATTGGTGCATGTTTCAACACAAATATGTATCATCTAAGCAGTGAAAATGCAATCCAGGCTTGAATAAGTTACTTGTTTCAATACTATAACCATTACATTTTCCTGTTTGGTGTGAAGGTTTCTTGGTACTGCCAGCTATTTACCCAGATAAAATTTTGGCAGGTGACTTGATAACTATAAAAACATTTATGCTGAAGAGCTACATACTGTAATGTATGCATACTTATTTAGTAGAAACAGATTTTCCTTAATGCAAGTTTTAACTGCACATTAAAAGCATTGGAACCACCCATCATATTTTGCTGTTATTGTTTGCACTTACTGTATAAACAGAACATTAGATTCAAGATAGAAACTAAGACCTCAGCTTTTTCATTAAGTTTCATAGGCAGTAAGAAAAAGGCTTTCCAACTAAGAGTCCAAATTGCACAATGGTGCAAGGTTAAGCAAGACTAACACAGTTTAAAAGCTGTGCCCCAAATTCCATACCTGTGGTACATCTTTGCCTGATGGAAACATTTTTTTCACAGAGGGAATTACACCTTCAAGAAAGCAGGGACTTGCCAGAGCCAGGTGGAGGGCCCAGTGCCCAGCTGCCACTGGCACCACCCGTGTCCCTCCTTCCTGTGGCATTCACAGGACAGCAAACAGAATCCTTTCAAGGCAGGACTAAAAAATGCACACAAGACTTCACATACCTACATGAGCTCTCTCAATTTGCCTTTCCAAAAGCATCAATAAACATCATTTCAGAGTACAACTTAGAGCTAAAAGGAGTGTGATGCCACTGAGAGCATTAAACACAAGGAGTGCCATCTCTCCCCAGCTCAGCATTTATCACAGTGTTTGATTCACACACGTAAAATACACTGGCAGCTTTGGAAAGGGATACTTCAGGGACAGGCAAGGTCCTTCCCCCAGGGAAATCACTCCTCCTTTTAAGGCTCAGCTTCACTTTGTGCAGACTCAAGAGCTGTGGCTGCTGCTGGGGAGTCCCATGAAGCAGCCATGGGCCTCTCTGCCCTGGCACAACACCTGAGTATGCCATCCTTAGCCAATGTGAGCAGTCAAAGCAGCAGCCCTAGAGACAGTTCTGTCCTCTCCACAGAGGGAATTGCCATGCTGGACCCATCTCACAGGAGCCCCAAGAGGGCTCCTTGGTCCCAAGTGATTTGTCACCCTCACTGAGCTGAAGTGTACCAGCCAACAGCTGCAGGTTACAGCTCCACTACCCTATCCACCCCTGGAGCTGCCAAGTCCTTCATTTAGTCTTCACCACGATCACCCAAGGTCTTTTTTTATCCTGCTGATTGATTCTAGTGCTTCTCTTGAAGACCTCATAATATTGGCCAAAATACTCCAGCTATGTATTTTCATCTTTATCATTGTAGCTGACAGAAGGGTTTTGTCTTTTAAATCTAAAATATCTCTAAATCTTGAGAGAAGTGATTTAGAGTCATCTATGCAGGAACAAAACTAATGATAAAAACCACCTGAATAGAAACAGAAATGAATTGCTATAGTAATAGGTGATCTATAACTACAACACATCAATAAGATTAGATAAACAGACTGTTATCTTAATGAATTTGTCTATACAAGCAATCCCAGAGTCTTCCTTTATCATATCTTTCTTGTAAGCCACACACTTCAGTTTACACACATGAAGCAGCTATTGATCTCTCTGGGAAAATGTGCTTAGATAAGACTTCCAGAAATGAAAAAAAACAACAACCAAAAAAAAGGAGGAATATAGCAGAGCTGCCAGAATAAGGAACTGCTGCATTTCATTTCCTGTACACACACACTGGGTATGTTTTGGTATTGGTTGTTGCTATCCAAAGTGTAAACACTGTTACCAGAGAGAAGAAAGCTGGATTAGCTTTGAGGCACAGAAAGAAAAAACATTTCTCCTAAAATTTGCACCATCTCACTTTTGTAAAATTTAACTAGATCGTTAGTAAAAAAAAAAAAAAAAATCAATAAACAACAACCAAATAACTATTGAGAAAGGTACTGCCTAGCCCTGTCAACAGCCTTTGTTCCTTCCAGGGTTAGAGGAGTTAGCTGTACTAAATTCTGGGATACCATCACTGCACTTGGATTATGAGGGCTTAATTCACAGCTTGTGAAGGTGTGAAAACAATCTTCCTCTTCACAGCTCCACATGCAGACATGCTCTACCTTAAGTCTTCCTTGCTAGTGAGAAGAGACAGAGGAACAAAATGTAGCTAAAATTCTTGCCATCTACCTTGAAGGAGCAGCAAGGCTGATTTAACTTGCTCCTCAGCTTCCAAAACTTCTGGAACATGCTGGTGTCTTAAAACCCTTCACTGTCAGCACCCCATTACCTTTGTTAACACTTGATTTAAGTTATTATTTCACACTGCATACATTAAGCCCCAAACTACAGTAGGCTGAAGAGCAGAAAAACTGTATCCACCACCAGTGTGAGCTCTGCACCTCAGATCTTTGCATCTGCAGAAAGCCACCCACACCTTTCCAACAGGTGAGCCTCTAACCCGGATGGGAAGGTGGATCTCACCATTGTGATTGTTATGAATTTAAAAGCCACACTACGCAGTATTCAGGGTTTGAAGCATTTAATGTGGAACTGTACGTCAATGAACACAACCCTAATAACAACTTCCTTTTCAGGCAGCATTAAAAACATACATACATTTGTAAAAAAATATATTTTAAAAATCAAATATTCAACCGTACAGATCTCCTTAGGTGTTTTCTACACTCCTTGAATCAAAATCAAGCGAAAAAACCCCAACACTCAAAGGATAGCTCTTCCTCTAAATCACTGCACAAAATGCAGATTCCACACATCTTATTGCTGGAAGCATGGAATATTAGCAAAACTCAAAGCCAGCTCTCTGTTCAGCTGTACCCATGAGAGTTGGGGGAGGGCTGCTTGCATACATCTATTTCATTGCATATCCAGAGACCTTTATATAATTGTTTTATTAATTATTCCTGACCATTAAGAAAAAGGATCTTTAAATTGAATTTCTTTCTAAAATCATTATTGCTTATTAATGTACAATTTTCTTACCATTGCCCATTGTTTTCTCAAGTCAAGTTTTCATTAGAACAAAAATGCATGTGTGAAAGGGTTCTGGAAGTGCAGTCAGAACTTTTGCATGGGTTTGTGCTAATTACCAGAGATTCTTTTGTTATCAGCCCGGACGTTAATGACAAAAGAAGACAAGTGCAGAGTCTATTTTGCTTGAGCTAATTACCAACCATTCCCCATTCAATTTATGCTCGGAGGAGTACAATAATCATGACACAGTGCATTAGCTCTGTCCCAGGCAGTTTCTGCCATGCTGAGTGTTAATTGTCAGGACAGATTCCAGGCAGGAATAACAGTGTCTCAGGCATGTCTGCTCACAAGCAGAGCTCTAGCAATTTCTTCTGTGCAGTAAGAGAGGCCCTTTTAATTTTTTATGTAGGGGAATAACAGAAAATTTCTTCTTTTGCTAAGGCAAATGGCACTGCTCTCAGTTGCTTACAGTTTTTATGATTAAAAATTGTACCTAGTTAGAAGAAAAAAATGAACCAGAACTAAGAACATGAGAGAAACTGAACTACTCACATGGATATTTTTTAAAGTAGATATTTTGGGAGAATGTATCAATAGAACTGAGCTGTGTACCTTGCACCAAAAGCAGGGAGCTTAGAGCGCTAGTCATAGGTAGTAAGCCATTTTGTATTATCCAAAACCCACTGAATTTGAAAAGGTTTTAGAGGATTTAGCATTGCTTCAGGGTCTTTGAGATCTTGAAAATTAACGGATTTATGGTAAATCCTCCAAAAATCATTTCACAGAGTGTAATGAATACATAGATATTTCAAAGTCATTAGTCTTCTCTATGCTGTGCTTTGGTGATATCACACTCCAAACTAAAAGCACCTGTTCTGTAATGATCTAATGTATGATCAAGTCTGGACAGTAAAAGCAAAAGAAAGCTCATTCTCCCGTGTGCTCACTCTTCTTTAACAAATGATCTTGGAAACCCAAAGTGCAGCCACAAAGACTGCTCATAAATTTCTTCAGAATGTCACATGGCAGACAATGTACCATCACGCCATCCTACGAAACTTCATACATAAACAAGAAACAAAAGTTCTAGCAACCCTCAGTGTGGTGGATGCTTTGAGGATGATCATCTAGAAGATACCATCAGTGCAGGCACAAAGAGGAAAATTTGTGTGAAAATCCACACTTACTCGAACAGCTCCATCTATTAATTTTCCTGGTCTAGTCTGCAAGATTATTCAATGTACTGATCAACCCAGAATAACACTGGAGTGAGTAACAGGAAAATACCCTGATAAAACAGTGAGTGCTGTTATAAAGTTATTAGATCTTAAAGAAGGTACCAAAGTCTTCTTTTCATCGAAATGCTAATGGAGACATAACCAAAAATGCCTCTTCCACCCACTGTTAACAAGGAAATCATCTCCTGAGGCAAAATGTTTGAAGTCAGTATTTTGCCACATGCCAGTATCACAAAGCCATGTCATGCAAGATTAGACAGATTCCACAAATCAGCACAAACTTTCCCTAGCCAGCAGAAGAACAGCAAGAGCACAAACTTGTGCAGTGTGATCCACAGCAAGGTGCCTGAAGGACTGGAGGTTTATCCTGCCTGAACACCACTCTCACAGCCTGCTGTGCGTTGTAATGGTACCATTCAAGTATGGAGAGAGATGCATTCAAATATAGATCTCTGCAGAAAAGCATCTGCTGCCACTTGCAAGCCTCAGCACAACTTCCACAGACTGACATTGCACTTTCCAGTTTAGTGCAGAGGCTTTCTTTAATTTAGGAAAAATATACTCAATCCTGCCTTACAACAGACTCAGTATCAGGGGGAAGAAGCATTATTTTGTTTCATAAAATTGTTAACTTATTTTCACTTATAAAAGTCAAGTATAAAGGACCACTCTTTTTCTAGGAAAACAATCATTCCCACAGCTGACAGTTCAAAAACATAGGATTCATGTTTTTAGCAGTGTCCTGTCAGCTCATTAGGAGTGGTAGTCTCAGTCACACAATATGACCACATGTTCAGAGTTACACAGAAATGGAGGTGTCAGCTTAGAGGGCTGATATCTTTTTCTTTTATCTCAATCATTTTCCTTTATCTCCTCTCTGATACAGCAGGAAGTTTCCCTGCACATTTACTCCTGCATTTGCAGTCATCAAACACCAAACTGCTTTTGGTTCTCTTGCTGTAACAGGTGGGTTCATTGACATGCTCATTAATTTGTAACTTAAAAGCAGAGGGAAGAGAAACAGCTAATTGCTGTAGCTGATGGAGGTGGCTTTTCCATAAACTGCAGCACACACACATCCCTGTAGCTTCATTTTTTCAGTGTGGCACCCCCTCGTTTGATGCAGCTGAACTGTGCAAGGCAGCCCCATAGTATGAGTTTCAGTAGAGCACAGCAGGGAGGAACATCACAACAAATGAATCATCAGAGCTTTTCCAAACGTCAAGACCTCCATTTTCCTAATTTACATTTCAAAAGGGTCTGCAGTTTGAAGTAGTAAAGAAATCATTTGCTTTTGCAAGATAAGTGCTTTTCCAAGTAGGAAACGCAGTGGCAATTTTAAAAAGTGGTCTGATTATAATTTTTGTCTGTATTAGAACAGACACGAAAGACTTTTAGAATCTCTCCATCAAAAGCTACCCAGTATTGAGCATTTCTACAATATTTGACCACATACTGCTCCCATGGAACACTGGGTCAACATGCTCAGCTGCCTTGAACACCTGGCAGAAACAAAGCGTTCCTTAAATAGATGTTTGTAGACTACAATACAATTAATTGTGTGGAATACAAACACCTCCAAGAAGTATTGCCAGAAGCAGAATGAGAAGATGATATAAATCTTGTTTCTTGAGACTCCTCCCAGAAGTTTTTTGGAGCAATGTGCAGCATTGTCCACTAGTGAGCTCCGGGACAGAAGGAGGAGTTGGTGCCACCAAGCTACCACCATCTATTTGTACAGCAACTTTCTTAACTCTCACGCTCTCATATTCCTGCAAGGCAGGATACTCCAAATATTGTAATGGCCCATCAGTGGTCCTAAAGGGAGGTGAGGAAAGAAGCAGAGCATGTTCTCACAACTGTTTCTCACCCACACAGTCACTCCCCCTCTCTCTGCCTGGAGCAATGAATCCCCACACTAGGAATGACAGTGAAGTGACAGCCAGTACCACAACCTTTCTTGCTCTGTATTTGGACAGAATTATATGGATCTCATCACAGGGCCCAGCACAAATTATATTTGTTTCTTATTAATCTGACAACAAAAATTAAGGCTCATAAAACCAACTTTCCATCATTTGCTCTTGGGTGTGACACTTCTTCATCACAACCTGCCAGGTTACTGCTATATGTTCTTCCTAGAATTGAAACTCCAGCTAAAGGGAACAAAGATGCCAAGGATTCCTACAGGTCAGCACACAGTAACATTTCCTAGCAAGTACCTGGGGCTTCCATCAAGCTTACTAGTCCTTGTGACAAAGCCTGTCATGAGAACAGGTAATTGCAAAACAAATTCATTTCCATACTGCTGAGGGATCAAAATGAGGGTGTTATACTTAAAATTGTTACTACTAATTCTTTAATTTTCTCTTGTTAAAAAACCATAGAGCTGCCAAAATCCAGGCTTCTCATTAACTGCATCCAGGTAATTACAGGGCTTTTTGGACAGAGGAGACAAGAGAACAATCCTTTTAAAAGCAAGGAAGCAGAAAATCAGAGTGGCTCAGTGATCTCCCTGTAGCCATCTTGCTGACTAATTTTGGATGGAGGAAAATTTGCAAAATAGACTCATGAAATAGACTCATCTCATTGCAGGGTTCCATACTGCTGTCTCCTTATCACAAAGGTTTCACACCTCCTTGGTGTTTCTCATAGACAGCCCCTCAGAGCACTGACTCTTTCTTCTTCACAAAGCAGCCAACTGACCCCAGTTCCCTTCTCACCCAGCCACCCCACTCTTTTATAGCATCTTCTTCTCATTGGTTGCAGCTGTGGCCTGGTAAAGTCAGGCCTGTTCCTAATCTTTGATAATTGACCCAGCTGCAACTCCTTAGGGGTAAGATTACTCTCTACACTATCTTTATTTTCTTATAGTCTATCCCCCTACAGACTGACATTTTGTCCCCCAGATGTAACAGAAAGCAACTCAAAGTTGGCTCCCTCTGTCTGGGAGATTACATTATGCCTTCAGTCAAATTCATGGTGTGTGGATTCCTCCCCCCTTCATTGTTTACCTGGAATACTATAATTACTTCACAAATACATATTTGCATATAATGAAGCAATTATGTACATAATTTAGTCACTCTAATTGAAGTTATCAAATACAAAAGTCTCTTGTAATTTGCAGGGTTCAGATCTTTAATGCCCTGAATGGCCTAGATAACTGTGACAATACAATGTTGATTGGGAGGCGGTATTAAAATTAAAAATATTGAAGAAGATCTAATAACCAAGATAAAGTTCCCATGAAAGCAAGTCCAGCTGGATACTAAACCTCATGTGGCATTCAAATATATCACGTTTAATACATCCAATGAAATCTATCATGGTAGCTTGCTCCTTTCAGGTGAAGGTAAAGAAATTCACTGAGACAAGATCCATGCTCCTTTTAATGCCATTATGGCAATCTCTTGCCCTGTGCAGTAGTGAATTCCAATACAGAACAGCCTGAGCTCAGCATCCGAGCACCTGTTTAGGGGTTAGGAAAACACCTTCATACAACGCAACATCTTGGGTGCCCTGATTTTAAAGCCTGAGACAGACTACAAAATAAAGATTTGCACATACTTAACTTGGAATTTGCTTCAGATACAAGCTAACATCTTGTAAAACAGAGTTTATAAACACTTCTTTAGGATCTACAAGATCATCTGTGTCCCATTCTCATCCTTTCTACCTCTAGAGACAGTCTCTGTCTAAAGCAATGAACTTTAATACAGAGATGATTTGATGCATGTGAACATTTCTGGCAATTGTTGTTTCCTTAGAAACAATGGCAGCTCCTCTCAGCACACAGCAGCAGCACACACACCTTGCTCCTGAGCTTCACCTGCTGTACAGGACCAAGTACTGAATTCACTCAGTAATTAACTGATCCACTTCAGCCTTGCATTTGCACTATCAAATACATTTAAAGGTTTATTGAGTGTTTCCTTTTCACTGCATCTGTACCTTTTCACATCTGTATTCCAGCTAATCATTGCATTATCCTATCATGTTTGCATTTGATTATGATGGCATACAGGTGCCAAACAGTACAAATCAATCAGGAGAGTCTTTTCATAAGGAACTGCTTTGTTCCTTCACAAGAAAACTAAACAAGTATTCTTGGAAAACCTTGAAGTACAATTGAGAACCAAAGACTGGCTACTCTCAATGTCAGAAAATAAATTTAAAGAAAAATGGGGAAAAAAACAGACAAAAATATTTCCATTTCAAAGCTTTTTATATGCAGGGAAACCTGTTCACCAATCTTTACTTAGCAGTGAAGGAGAAGAATAAAACTGAAGAGCTGAAGTTTGGAGAATTGTTATGTCTAGAGAGACTCTTATGCTGTTTATTTACTACCAACAGGAAAAGCACAATGCAAATCTCCTAGGACACTGTCTTGTGCACACTGAAAGTGCACAGTACCTAGGCTGAAATCCTTCCATTTAACAGGAATTGACAGGACACCACAAGGGTCAGATACCACAATGATCACAAATAGGTTTTGTTGTTGTGTATGTAAGCAGGAAAATACATTTCATGTTTCTGAAAGCTGAACCTGGCTTCTGTTTTTATTCTGGATAACAGTAAAATGTGGAATTTGGTGGGGGTGCTGGTGATGGGTTGGCCCAACCTGGAGACAGGATCCTGCGTTTAGCAAAGCTGGAAGATAATGTAAAATGGCAAATCCAGTCTGTGCTCTTTTGTTCTACCTCAGACAGTGGAAAACATTGCAGAAGCAGTTTATGCACACACAGTACTCTTAAATCACATCCCATAGAACATTTGGACTTGAAATTATAGCAAACTTTGCTTTGCATGTACAAATGTGGAAGCTTAAATTAGTCTTGGCCATTAACAATTCAGTGTTTTCCAAGGTTACAGCTGGTGGAGCTGCTTTCAAGTGATTTATCAGCCTTTTAGTGATATATCCAGAGTTTCATGAGCATGAACCCCACTGCAGCCACACACTGTCTGGCGATCCATTCTCCTTATTGTGGCAATGTTGTCTTGAGATTCAAGGGGAAAAAACTGACTTGGAATGACATGCATATCAGAAACAGCAAAATGCTTTTGAATTCAGTACAACATAAGCCTCATTTATCAAGCTCCAGCTTTTCTTTGCATCTTTGAAGTCCCCTTTCCTTAGAAAACAACATTGTTTTCTTATTTAAAGCTGGCTTCTCTTGTCCCTCATGTAGTTCACAAATACCATATCAATTTCACTGACATGAAACTAAGCTCAAGAAAATCAGACCTGACTTGGTTTAAATTCAAAATACAAACCCAAATGTACTGATTTCCTTGTGGTTAGAAAATATAAAATTTCATTTTAAAATAGTGAGGAAATTTAAATTTCTCGGTCTTCTCTATTGCAGTATTGTCAAAGCCAATAATGACACAAAAATTCCAACTACAAAATCTTTTCTGTAGAAAAGCTCTGCAGAAAATACTCATGGAGCACATTCAAGTAACTTAAATCTCATCAGTCATGAACTTTTCATAGCTCCCCAGTCCCTTCCAGGGAAAGGCATACAGATTTATGGAGCAATGCCTCACAACTGGACATCCATGGCCTCCCAGCAAACCCTCCAGGCTGAGTGCCCTGCAGGCAGGGAGCTGGGATTCCTGGGCACTCCAGGCAGGCTCCTGTCCTTGTCAGCCAGGGCTCACAGCTCCCCTACCCCTCTTGAATCAGATGAAGTCAGCAAGAACGCAAAAGCTGGGAAACACATTGAATTCAGAGGATTTTGGGATTGCCAAGGCAATTTGAGTTGAAACAAAATATTTGTTGAAAAAAAATTTTTCATTTATGAAATAATTCCGGAGCTGAGAAAAGCTGAAACAAATCTCCATTTTATGGATCTGGGAACACTGGGATAAAGTGACAGGGTGGCAGTAATCCACACACAGATCAGCATTGTACCTTTCCTCTCTTAGGACAATCAGGCAACAGGGAATCATCTCAGCAAGTTCTCCTGAAAGAGCAGACACTGGACTGTGTCAGCCATCCTGGATTACAGGCCAGCTGATGAACCTGCAACCCACACAGGCCACTGCAGTGTGTTCCTCTAAAAGCACATGACAACAGCATTCTTCTCCCTCACCTTGTCCAAATGAAATCCAAGGAGAGGGAGGAAAAGAAACTCATTTCACTTCTAGTTCAGCTCCTTACCACATGATAGTGGAATATATTCATTCACACAAAAAGATCTACAGATCACCGCATGGTCCTTGGTCTCAGTCTGCATTCCTGTGTCTAAGAGAAGTTATAACTGCCAAGTCACTTCAGTTTGAGGCAGCAGCCAAACAGATTTTTAACAAATTTTAGTACTTTTCTCTGGTTTACATTTCTTGTATCAATGAAGATAAATGGTTTGGACTCTGGGGAAGGAATTAGGACTGTTTGGTTAGAAATCTAGTTAAAAGGTTTTCCTCACCTTAGATCATGTTGGAGCTATAAACCTGAGCTTGCTTACAACTATAAATCAGTGGAGCCTGGGAGAAGGGGGCAGGGAAAAAGAATGTTTAATTGTTCCTCAATAAACTGTTCCACAGCATTATTGCAACAAAGCAAAGCTGTTATCACAGAGGGAGGAAGCTTTTATTTTAAATAACGACAATTTGAGCTTCAAGAACCAAGGTGCTCAGAAACTGCAGCCTCAAATCTCAGTCATGGCAACTCTGATCTCTTCAAAAGCCCTAAGGATATTTATTCTGTGCTGCTCAAGGATGCCTCAGATAGTTTGGCAGAGACAGCAAAGCAACTTGGTTTTGCCCTCCAAAGCCATATAATAAAGTGCTAATAAGAATTCCTCGAGTGTGATAGGAAGATGCCAGTGTTTCTCTGAGAAAGCTTTTATCTTTGTAGGGCACAATTTTTTTCCTGTATAGACAAGCAGAATGGGATTTTCAAAAGAATTCACTTTAGCTTGACTCAGAGAAGAAAGTAAAATTTCTAGTGATTTCAGAGGGAAGAGATGAAGAGCTACTTTTGAAAATGGCCCTATAAAGCATATGAAACCACCACTGATGGAGGAATGCAATAAATATAGCAAGAGTATAGTAACTCCTCAGACAGGAGACTTAAAACACATATCACTATCCACTGGACAGGGACACAAAATCATTAGCAGAGAGAAAAGCTGGCAGCTCTCATATTTGTATCTGATATCACTGTTAAGTGAAATCTTAACAGAAAAATCATAGAAGTATAAGAAAATATGACATTGTTTTATGTTTTGGACATATTTCCTATGAAATAAAACAAGATCATAGAACACAGCATATCTGGGAGGTACACAGCATTCACTTTCAATCTAATCACATCAGCATGCATTGCAGTTTTGACAAATTTATTAAGCCTAAATAAAAGTGCTCATTAATAAAGACTGAACAGTTGTTTTCTGAGGCAAAGCTATCATGCATTACATTGTGGAAATAGAAAATTTATGCTAAGCATTAAAGACAGAATAAAAAATATGGAGATTGCTTCATTTCTCTTTTCTAAAACTGTCAGCTGTTAATGATCTTTCAGAGGTAGAATTACTTCATATATCAAGCACAAATCTGCCTTAGATTACTGCTTCAAAATGAGGCTCCTAGACAAAATTCTACCTTTGAGCATTACATGGTAGGCCATTGTAAATGCTTTACAGTGGAGAGATTGAGTAAAACAATAACAAGGTGGACAGTTTCTATTTCTAATGAATATTAATCAATAAATAAACTGTTTAAGCGTTTCAGCTAAAAATTACTTCAGGAATACAGCTAAAGATATCAGTGATCTTCACAACATGGCAAGATGCCAAAGATGAGAATGGCCAAGCCTAGGATTACATTTCTATGCCACGATATATGGCTGGGCATTTCAAATTTTTCTTTGTGAAATTAGAAAAACCAAAAATAGAACCTTTCTACTTCTGGAAGAATAGTTCATAACAAATCATTCATTCAATTCATTTCACTTTACCAATTCACAAATTGCCTGCAAAACACTCAATTTTCTCCAAGGTGCTACTTCAATTAATTCACTGTATAATTTCAGTGAATAACTTTTCAGCTGCAGATTGTGACAAGTGTTCAGTAACCATAACTGGAAAAGTGTTGATTAGCTCTGACTGATCTGGGGGTGATTGATAGCAGAACAGGAGTCAGTCCTGCCCAGAGCCCTCTGCATTTATTTCTCCTGTGTAACCTGGCACTGGCAAACTACCCAAAGGCTGAGCTACATCTGCTATTTACTTGCAGTAGTTCAACTGCAGCTTTGAGCATTTCAAATGCTTTACAATGAGTATGAACACCTTTCTGTTTAAAGCAGGAACTCAGCTTTGCTTGCAGATAGATCACCACACATGGCTAGCTCATACCTAAATGACTATTTTTTTCTGATGGAAGTAAGTTTTAAAGTAGCTCAATCTAGCAATGCCTGATGAAATCAGCACAACTGATTTCAGTAAATGATCCCTCTTACTGGGAATAGCCAACAGCCCAGACAGATTCCAGACCTGAACAAGGTTTCTGTCTTACTTCCACTAACTACCAGAAACCAGACCATTAAAACCAAAAAACCAGTCAGCAGTTTGTGGAGAAATCTCATTATCATGCCTTGCCAGAAAAAATAAGCATGACAAATATTTCAAAGGGAAGGGCTGCAGGTGGGCTTGCAGAACATGGATCCCTAGTGGGCCATCCCTGCACACAGCTGTCCTCCTTCCATCTTCCATGTCCTTGGAGATATTCCCCTCTGAGTTGATATGCAATGAAATGGCACAATGATGCAAGAAACACCACTTTTGGATATGTCACTACAAAGATATGAGCCAATGCTGGCAAACACAACAGATCCAAAGCAAGAGGCATCTGCACATTGTTTTCAAGGCACTGACAGACTTCAAAAATTATCAGTCAGAATAAGATACTTGAGCAAAACAGCTCAGTTACAGAACAGTGCTCCTCTAGACTCAAAAATGTGTCTCACTTGCAGTACCTTTCCACTGGAATTAGTGTGACTGGTTGCCAAGTGGAGTTACCATCAGGGTTGGCACAGGCATGACATCACATCACAGTCTAGCCCAAACAATCTGCTCTGCAAGTCCTCCAGGACATGGAGTATCTCTGGACTTGCACAGGAGCAATCAGTCATAGAAAATTCAAATTAATTCATAAACCTTTTTTTAAGTGACTGAAAAAAATCAAAAAAACCAACCAACAAATGTTTTCACAAAGAGTGGTTGCCTAATGTTTTCTGACTATTAGATGCTCTACAAAGTCTCTGACTGGATACTCGGATCCATTCAGCCAAGATTAGGAGAGTAAAATTTCCAAATTGCATAAATACATTTTTTTTTTTTCATCAACCCTCTGACTAATCGGAATATAGTGAGGAATTTCATGTATACAGCTCCCATTAAAGGCTATGGAGTTACAGCAATCAAACCAACATACCTATCTAAGTTTTAGCCTAAGAAGTTGAAGCTGAAATTGGCAATATGTTTTAGCTCTTTTCTCCCTCTCTGGTTTGGTCAGCAGAAAATCTGAGATTATTTTTAAGAATCTTTTAGACTTTGGCTTATCCTGAGAACTGGTGACTTCCTTTAAGTATGTAAGTCAATTTGCAGATTCAATAGGGATGAACAAAATTAGGGATAAGTCTCAATAGAGTGTTAGGAATGATTTCAGACTAGGAGCATGTCACTGGCATATAGATATGTAGAAACATCACAGTTAAACTCACACCACCATTGAGAAAGGGCTTCTATACATCACCTAGGCCACATTAAAGAAAGTATTTCATCACACTGCTTGACTATTCACAACAAAAACCTGGTCAAAAGACTGTAATACATAAGATATTCATTCCTTTCCTGGAGTTTAAATTAAGAATGTGATTAAGAATTTAAAACTACAGCACCAGAGATTATTCATTTTGTAACAGCAATATAAAATACATTGGCTTTGCCACAGAATATTTCATTAAAAGCTGTTTTATAATTAGTTTTACCACAAACTAAAAAACCCAAATGCAATTGCTTTAATGCAATTAGTCCATCTTATATTTCAATGATGCAGAGTCTCCTTGAGCCATAATAATATCAAACTAGATTTTTCTCTGCATTCCCTTTACATTAGTGATTTTAAATCTGCATTCCCTTTACATTAGTGATTTAGATCTTAGTATCCAACTTCTGATGAAATTTCCTCCTCCTTTCCTACCAACTCTCATAACAGTTGAGTATTCCCATCTCTTTCTGTACCAGTCTGAAGTTACTGTCCAGCTATAAGAAGGAAAATAATATACAAAAATCTGCAATGTTTGTGTTTCATTTAGTTTTTTCCATCTATTATGTGGTATTAGAACTCAAAAAAAGATGGTTGTTGCATATTTAATGGAAATTAAATAGGAAATTCAAGATGTGGCTCACCTTAGAAGATGCTTGAGCTGCCCTCTTTGCAGTGTTTCTCTGAATGTTGCATGTGACCATGTCAAAACACTGAATTCTGAAACTCTAAGATCCATTTATTTCCTACTTTGTATGTACTTCCATTTCTAATTTAAAAGATAAATGTATTCAATGAAATAGAAATACCTTATTGATATTCAAAAAAAGCATCTGGGAGAGACCCTGTGGATTGTGAAAGTATTTTACTGAATAATTCTTCAGGATACTAATCTTATGAGGTTTATTTTGAAAACACTAAGACAGGTCTATACTTTATCTTAAATTAAAACTGAGAAAAAAAGTCCTTTCACTGCAGCTGCATTCTGGTTTATTTCCTCTGCTTTGCTTGGAATCTACAGTACCTCATAGGCATGGAAGATGATGCTCTCTGACACCAAAAGCATTATTAAATTTTTAGAGTAGGCCAGTTTTCTCCTGACAGGACTCTATTTTTAGTGTAAAGTATTTGACAATATCTCTAACTAAACATTTATTTATTTACTTGTTTGCTTGGGCATACAACATCAGTTTCTCCACAAATGCACACTAAAGTTTGATCTTAATACCTGTTGTTTTCTTCCTTTCAAGGAGAAAAACTGGCTGTCCTCCTGTACTTTTCTTGCTGAGAGGTCATTTTAAAACTATTTCAGAATGTTTTTTATATTCCACAGCAGCAGCTAAGCTCCATCTGTGCTTTCAGCAGCCCCACTAATTAGAGATATTCAGATTATTCCCCTCTTCAGCTCATAGTTTATAGGCCATTTTCTGCCATCAGTCACACCCATGCAGCCCATCTTTAACTGCACTGATTTCAATGACATAACTGGAAATAAAATTTATCCCTTGTGGCACCTGGCTTCATGACCTGTTTAGGTCTCTGGATATCAGTTAGCCAAATGCAATAATTAATATGTAAAATTGTTTATACTGTTCTATGTAAGACAGCTAGAGAAAGGTGGATCACATATGGATTTTTCTCTCTCCAGCAGTGGCATAAAAATACAACTATCTTTAAATTAATGAAGCAGTATTCTTTTCTAAAGACATTTTGCTCTGACTACACAGAAGTGTAGATAAACAACTAACACAGAACAATTTTTCTGCTTTCCCGAGCACATAATATCCTGTCACTGAAAATAACCCTCTGAAATGGCAAGAACAAATGTGTATCAAAAGTATGGTTTTTAATGATATTGTTCAGACTCCTGGCCAATGGGAGAGTCACATGAAGTGGCATGGGATCATGAATCCTCTGCCATGTGTCCATGTGTGTCCTGCAGTGCAGGTGCAGCCAGGTCACTGTATCAGGTCTGAATCTCACTTAACAAGTGCTCAGTATGGAAAGAACAGTCAGCTGTGCTGTCTCAAAATCCACAAGGCCATTTGCCTGAGATTTCAGACAGACTCATTGCCTTTATCAGATGCCCATAGATCTTAAACAAATGTGTTGCATGGAACAAGCAATGGGGCACCAATGGGACATGAAGCCTTGGTTTCATCAGTAAGTCAAACTACCAGGATTTCCTTATTCAAACAGCTCCTTATCTTCAGGGAAAGGTTGGAAGAAAAATCATAATAAAGTGTTTCTTTCAAGCTCAAGTTGAACATAGCAGCTAGAAAGAGGAAGGTATTGTCTGCACACATGTAGGATACAGGATTTCAAATCCAGCTGCAAATTAACTCCTGGTGATGCTTCTCTCATCATACTTAACTGCACTACTCAATCACTTCTCTTCAACAGAGTAATTCCGTGCAAAAATATAGCAAAGATACCCACAGAAACTGTCTCAAACATCTGCAAGCAGCTGTACAGTTATAAGTTTGAATGTCTGAAACAATTGGTAAATTACATGTTCCATAAAGCTCCCTCACTGATTTGCCTATTTCTTTTTCCTCGTGTGTGCTTCAGGCCAGTCTTTCATGCTATCAACCATGAAAACAAACCCTGGGAGTCTTAGAAGAATTGCATGGAGTTAACAGCTATCTTCACATCTTAATATAGATATTTTAGCAAGACAAATGTGATCTAGACAGGAGCCAAGTTGCACATGTATTTTCATCAGTACAATTTGACTGTTGTTCACATGCTTACAGGAGGAACAGAATTTACACCTTGATTTGCTGGCTGGTGTTCCTTGCAACCCACTGGATGGGTCACCTTAATCTGAGAAGAGAATCTCTTTCTAATGAATTTAGGATAATGGCCTAAATAATCTTGAAATTATGACAGAAATCTGGACTAATCCAAGTCCTTATTAGCATAATTATTTTTGCATCTTATCATATTTATGGAAAAATCTGTTTATTGCTTCTTCAACCTTAAAAGGAAAAGCACTGGGGATTACCTGAGGTGAAATGTGTCCTGCTCCAGTCTAGTGCATTATTCTACAATCCTTGCTCTGAGAAACTACAACTGTTTTCCAACATTTGAGATAAAAATTCTTGAGATAAAATAAATTTTCAGGAAGCTAGTCCCTTCTAGCCTGGCAGTGAATTTGGACCAGTGGGAGTTTTGTCTTCATAAGGATCTTGCAGTGAGATGCTTAATTAATTTCTAATGAGTTGCACTGTGCTTTTGCTGAGTATGTGTTAATGTGTTATTTTTTTTCCTGTAATTGTGAATCTTCTTGGTTCAGAGCACAACTGTCATGTCCCTTTGATGTATAATAGATATAAAAAGTCATAAAGGCAAGCCTGGAGCTCTCTGGTTTAACTGTATTTAGGTATGCAACCAAATTGGTTCTCCTAATGTTCATTATGACACTAGCACTATACATGTAATCTGAAGCCTTCAAAGTAAAACATGAAATTTCTTACAGATCCTCCAAACTACATCCTAAACTTCATCAAAGCATTGCCTTAAGGAACTAATCAGTTTCAGAGTTATAATCAAGTTAGTTATAATGACTGTCTGTGTTCACAATGGAAGCCATATCAGAATTAAAACCCCTTAAATCTTGCTCTCAAAAGCATACACACCCCACCCCAGTCCCCCTCAAAAAATCCAACCAAAGACAAAATCCCCTGGACCCTAGACTTTGTCCCATTACAAAGCGTAACTCAATTTTTTGGCAATTTCTCATCACCTTACCTCATCCTTCTTATCCTCTACTTTGCTCTGACAGGGCAGTGGCTTTGATATGAGGTTTTTGTGCTATGAATTATTTTCTCTTCTGATTCTTTAAAAGCCTGTTGACTGTAATTTGATGCTACACTCTATAGGGGACAGCACAGGCTTGTCTTTTCCCTCCTTTGCAAATATTTGCCTTCTCTACAGCAAAGCAAAAGAAACATCATTTCCTTCCAATCAAATATTTCTACCTCTAGAAATCAGCTTCCAACCTCTGTTTTGTTATTCATTATGACTACAATGTACCTTGAACACTGATATTGATGTCCACCCAAAATTGTACACTACATGCCTGAGCAACAGAATTTGGCCAATTGTGATTACCTGGAAGGACAGCAGTCAAGATTCTGAATCTGTCTGGGAGTACTGTAGTAAAATAATTGCCAAAAACAACCCTGCCATTTAGACTTGATCCTAAAACTCAGCAATGGGTTTGTGAGCTGCAGCGGTTCTGCAGTTTTGGCACTTACTACTACTATAAATCTGTGAGTAGAGGAAAGTGGTTCCAGTCCTGGGCTGGCAAATTACACTAACACAGAAGACTAAAAATAACCCCAGCCATCCCTGTTGGTCATAAGTCATTTCATCCCTGATATGTTAGAAAAACATGATTATTTTCACATTTCACTCATATAACAGATGAGATGTGAAATGAGTGTCATGGTTGATAAACACCACAGTGGCTGCTAAGTCTCATACTATGTAAACAAAAACTTCTCTGTTCACAAAATTAACAATAAAAATTACTGTGAAATCTGAGTATAAAACCAAGCACAACTTCAGAGAGAAAAGGGTCATTACAGAGGAAATGAGTTGGTGACAGCAGCTCTCCCAGCCAGCTGCAGCTGTAGGAAGTTACCCATTGATTTTGACAAGAAATCCAGCCTATACATAAAATATTGCTTCAAATACTCCAATTCCTACCCAGTTCTAGGGTTTAGTGGGGCAAAAGAGGAATCAAGAAAGCACAGAGCTCAGTTCTGTGCAAAGCACCTACATGTAAGGCCACCACGCAGTGCCTTCAGCACGGCCCAATAGATCTCTGGCACCTTTCAGTCAGAGCTGAGAGAAGAGCTCTCACTAAATGCCACCTACTGCTCTACACTCCTAACTTTCTAAAATTAAAAGTCTCTCAGAAATGCATTAGTTATGCTGCACCCCTTCATGACTATAATACAGATTGACTAACACACCTGGAAGAATGAGAGGAAAAAAAAAAGAACAGAACAATTGCAAGCATAGGAAAATTGGTTCATTAACTGCAGCTTCCCCTCCCACACCTCCCTGTTAGAATACAGAACATCTGCTGTGAACAAGAACTAACCTGTTACTAACTAAATTCCAGTACTGATGTATGCATGATTATACACTCCCTCAATCATGGCATTATCCCCTTAAATGGGGCTGAAATAATAACTCAAAATGCTCAGGTATGCTCTACAGCAGGTGGATATTGTTTCAGCTTTCACTAAAAGCAATGTAGCACTGCATTATAGGTTTATTTGGGCTTGACTCTTTCTTAGCTATTGCTACTGAACAAGTCAGATAAGTAGGGCACTCCCCAGATTACAACAAAATCAGCTGATGCTGTTTGACTCTGGGTCTGTTCTGGGTTCTGCCACACAGCTTCTGAGCAGAGCTGAGTTTGTACAAGTTTACAGGGGGCAAAGCAAGTCTCCTGCACTGCTCATTACTGCACTGCTCCAGCATAGCAGGCTGCTGCAGGAGCAAGGGCTGAGCAGCCTGACTGCTGAGTGATTGTCTTCTACAGAGTGCTCTGTGAGGCCCATTTGAGATACAAAATGAAATGCTTTCCTTTTTCATTGAGCAAATGCTGTAGGCCAGCTGTGATGACATGCACTTCCACAGCCTGATGCTACTAAACTTTTTCCTTCTATGGAAGAAGGCCCTACAGGTTCTTCACACTTATTAGACTTGGATTTCCACATTTCAAACTGAACCAGTAAGAGTATGGAAATGGCTTACTCCCAAACAAACAGCCCCCACAGCCTTTGCTTTTCCACTGCAAATCAGACACCTCAGTGATATATGACTGTGGATATGGGTAAGTGCAATGACTCAGGAGCTACAGAACCAAATAGGAACAGAGACACTTTCTACAAGACACAGAAAGAATTAAAAAACAGATATTGGAAAAATGGGGTGGGGGGGAAGTACAATTTTCCCTTTTACTCAAAAGATTCCAGCCCTCCAAACTTTCAGCAATTTCTAAATTCTGCCCAAAATGAGTGACTGTTCATGGAAAAAGCTCTGCAGAAGGAGAGATCTCCTATCTTTGCCGCTCCCAGGCCCAGAATTCTCATCATTCATGAATGGGAAGTAAGCCAGCAGAGAACAAGTGCAGCACAGGACACAGGTACTATTTCTTGTGTACATTACATGAATTTTGATAGGAACAGTACATTTATAAAGGCATAAGAGCAAAACTTTTGAGGAGCATTTTGCTTGAATATAAAGTAGCAAAAGCCTCTGCTTCCACACTTTAAAATAATTTTCATTGAAATACACTGCAACCAGATAATAGCTCCCATTAAACAGAAGAGAAAGGGATATTGGAAGAAGTAATGAATGGGTACCATTGTTGGTTTGTAAGATGGAGATCAAGAGGCTGGCGTCAGGTTTTTTGTCTGCTTGGTACAACAGTTTCTTACACTGTACAAATGAAAAGGAAGAAGTGCATTT
The DNA here is from genome assembly GCF_037042795.1 of Molothrus aeneus. Lineage (NCBI taxonomy): Eukaryota > Metazoa > Chordata > Aves > Passeriformes > Icteridae > Molothrus > Molothrus aeneus. The sequence goes on along the minus strand of NC_089655.1, from coordinate 11,707,032 downwards.
TTATACTCCTTGGATTTAGCTTCAGGTTTTCTGTGAGGAGAAAAAAATTGTTTTCTTAGATGTGCTGCCTGAATTTGCTGGCTTGTGCCACATTAAAACTTAGTTGTAAAGTGTGAAAAGTTTTCTGAAAAAAACGTGCTTTCTAGGCAGCTTAAAGTAGATCAGTTTTCTCTGCAGCATTTGCAGAATAAACATGAAACTCTTCAAAGTCCCCCAGAAAAGTTCTTTGAAATACCTTCCTTTTCAAATATTTCTTCTTTCTCTCTACTTCTATCTTTTTAAACAAGCACAATTTACTGGCAAGCAGGATTCAGTTGTATGCTGAACCTGCTGAACCTGAATTTCACAACTATACATAATTATGATAGGTGAATACATTATGTAAGTAAAGATATTTATTTCAATACAGCCATTTTTCAACATTCTAATAAAAGAACTTTTGAAGCTGTGAAAAACTGATGTCTGATGGAATCTCTCCTCAGTAGCAGCAGTGTTTAGTTAGGCTGGTTAACACTGCTCATGGTAAACATTTAATTTTCTTTTAGTCTTTAATTTCTGTGTGGTTTGTCAGTACCCACGAAGGGACTCAGACTGAGTTCTGGAAAGATGACTTCCCTCTTTCTGGTAAGTGAAGGACAGACATTGGCCATGCTGTATATTTTGACCTAACAAAGCCTCCAAGTTCCCTGGCATCTGTAAGGCAAGCCAGGCCTTACAGACTTCTGAAATTTAACTTCTTCTCTGGGGGAGTCACTGGCTGCAAGAATAAGCAGTTGTGGTCTTTCCCTTCCTTGCCACAACCACTTCTGTACTCAGCAGATGACAAGCACCAAAAAAACCTAGCTGTGGGATTTCCAAAAGGAGATAAATGCTCTACAAACACATATCCAATGCAATGTGATATTTCTTGGCAGTCTTTGACACTTCCTTTTTGGAACTTCAACACTTTGGAATCTAGTGGTATCACTATAAAACACAAGCAACAAATGGCATAGATGGCACAACACCGTTAAATGCCTATTCTGTCTTTCTCCCAAGAAGCAGAACCAACTATTTGTGCCAAAATTGTGAAGCAGTTTAGAAAAAGACAATTGTTCAAACAAAAGAATGCTTTGGGTATTAAGTGGATCCTTGTGAATTTGAGCTAAAATGTATATTGTTGTCCTGAGCTACGTGAGAGCTCTGTATGGCTGGAAGTTAAAAACTGTGTGAACCCAATTAGTTTCTTTCAGTGCAGACCACGTAATTTATAAGAAGCTGAGACATTCACACTTGCATTGACGTCAGCAGGACTGGAGGATTCAGCCCTTTAAAAAAAATCAGGGCACTGCTCTGCTGTCTGCATAAATGTTTGTCACAACATTTGGGCCCTATTAAACCCACACAGAACACTTAGAGATAAGAGCCTCTGTATCTTCCTAAGCAGCCCTTCCAGCCATGCACTTTTACATTACTTTCCCGTCATTTATTCAGGCCCCTGAAACCGAGCTGCACAGCAGCAACCAAAAATATACAGTAGCCATTATTGGCCAATAGAATACAACAGCCTTTGTTTCCCTGCAAATTGCTTCTAGGCTGAAGAACTTGTTTCCCTGCAGTGCAATTTACCAGTGTAAATCCACAAAGGCTTCACTAGAGCAGGGCACTCCTCCAGAGGCACGGCCAGTTGTTCCACCTCTGTTTATCAGATCTCTATTCATCATCCTTCCAGACACTCCTGCTTTCCCATGTTTTCCCAGGAGGGGGTGGGATGGTTGATGGGTTGTGAGACATGATAAGACATACCTGATCTGGGAGTTTGAATAGTTTATTTAAAGAAACTCTGTTGAGTTTTGCAGACATCCTGTCATCTGACTGCTGGAATTTTCATTGTGTGTGAAACAGCTGGAATTTTCAAAGCTGCTCTTTAAAATAAATACATGAATGTATCCAAAATATATTTCATATGCACCCTGAACATATTTAGATAAAAAACCCCGATTCAAATAATTTTTGGTAGGGAAAAAACAGCTGCCAAGCACTATATTCTTTCTTTTCCTGGCAGTCATGGCTTATTCTACAGCACTAGTAAAAGAGTCAAACAACCCTTTTACACAACCATACATTTTCATTTGACTTCATCTGACACTGAGAAAAGTACTGATATGTCTGCACTCAAGTGCATAACTTTCTAACTCAGATCTAACTACTGAGGTAAAAAACATATGAAGAAAAAAAACCCCACAGATTAAAATTACTGGTCAGAAGCAGTGCCATCTATAATGCCACAGTTTGTGTCCATTCTCAGATACACATGGTTTCTGGAAGACTTATTACTTCTTATTAAACCTGTGTGAGCCAAGACCCACAGAAACATCTGAAATTCAAATCCTACAGGGAAGACATTATTTACCTGTCAGATAAACTGCTGCTTAGTTTTGTCGTTCCTAAAATTTGCCAAGTCAAAGACTTACAGAAGTTAAACTTCTATTTACTTTTTTTTAAAAAGCAACTGATGCTAGGGACTTGAATTTATCTCAGCAGGTGTTAACCATAAAGCCAAGCGGCAGTGCTTAAACACCTTCACTTTAACTGTTACACTATTAATCATTTTGGCAGCCACACCAAACCAGTGATTATCAAAAGCACACACTGTTATTTTACACAAGCAGAGATGCAGAGATAAGAGCTGATTCTGCTCTGCTTTTACAGCACTGAGATATGATCAAGGGCAGCCTTTTTAACGAACTGTGATCGGTACTTCCCCAACGGAGGAGAGAGGGAATTATATCCTTTCCCAGGTACAAGATTTGCCTTTGCCACCTGCATGTCCAACCTGGAAACAGACTACTCCAATCTTCACACCAGAAGACTCCTTGAATGAGCTCTCAAAGCCTGCAGCTTCTCTCCCTCTTTTTTCCACAATCGTTTGCCTTTTATATTTTCTATCTAAAAATCTGCAGGACCCAAACCATCCGTGCATTTCCTCAATTACACAAGTAAATGCACCAGATATCCAACTTGAGAAATAGGAAACAGAGCCATGGGAACTACAATGGGCACTGATAGTCTTGGAAAGGCAATTTAAGGGAGCAGCACAGCACAATCCTGAGACATGTACAGAATCCAGCTGTTATACAATATATGAATCCTGTCCTTATTTCCTAGGATATTTGAGAAAGGTATCGTCCTTCCTCCTTTCCTCCTCTGACACCACAGACATGCAATCTCTGTGTTCACAGAGCAAAAACACTGCCCTGTCTTATACAAGATTGGAGAAGGACTGCTTGATTTTAAGCACGTAGGAAAAGGAACAACTGTTAAATGAAGAAGTCTGCAGTGACCTAATTCAAGAAAGCTTTGTCAGGTGATAATCTCTCACCCTTTCTGTGTCATTCCCTGAAGTACATAAGTGTTCAAAACAGTTTTAAAACATTCAGAAATGTGAGAGAAATAGCTGTTCTCCTGGGCAGCTCTGACAAAGATTAGAATTCCCAATATAGCTGCTGGTTGCAAAAGTGCTCTTAAGCTGCTGTTTCACTGGGTTCATGTCTGAGTGCCTAATCAAATTAACTGTGATGGCTGCAGTAAGCTGTTTATAGAGATGAAAGACCTACCAAAAGAAGTTTCTGTTACAGCTTATGAAGCTGAATACTGTTAAGCACATAAACACCCACTGCACAGAAAATCTTGACTTTTTTCTTTCTGCAGTTCCTCACCAGAGGGTCAAGAATACATAAATGTTCTTGTTAAATCTTCCACAGGCCCAAAAATCCCTCCTCCCATCATATACCTTTTTTTATTTTTCCCCAGAGGAAAAAAAAAAAAGAAAAAAGCATTTATTTTTGTTATCTCTCTTAGAAAAAAATAAAATGGAAGGTAATAGAAGCAGTAAACAATGATTTAATAGAATAGATTATTACAGTATGATAGTTGTGTCAAGCTGCAAGCTCTTCCCCATGGTGCAGTTAAAAAATCAAGAAGCAATCAGGAGTCTGTTCCAAACCAGGGAACTGCCAACCAGGCACTTTTAGCCTGTCAGACTGTTGTGACTTGGAAAAGGAATATCAGGCTGTTGATGTTTGTGGAAAGCATCCCAGAAAAAAAAAAAAAAAGAAAAAAAAAAAAAAGAAGATAAGAGAGCAGCTACTGAGATGACACAGGAGGCACCTCAGACACAAGCCATTACCTGTAACTACAGCAACCCAAGAAGGCAAAGACAGGCAGAGACACACTCTGTGCAGAGAGAACGATGGTGGCCCCAGCTCTGCAGCAGCACCTGGAGCAGATGCCTGAGGACTCAAGGTCTGGGAGCTCTCTGCAACATTTCAGATCTTCTAAGGGTCACACACACGGGATCTGTAAGAGGCTCTCTCTCAGCTCTCTCAGCCCATTTCTTTTACTTCATCATCAGAACACCCTCCTTCAGTGCTGGCTGAGCATAGTAATGCAGACAAAAAGTGCTGAAAAGATGACTAATTTATGGAGCATACAGATGTTCTCTAGAAGTCTTAATAAAAGTTACAAAATCTGTCTTCTCTCTCCATTTTCTCATTAAAATATACGAAAGTCATAAAAACCCATACTTTTAAAATATTTGATACCAAAATATCTGTTCCTGATTTGCACAGGTTAAGTGGAAAGAAGGAAAATGTAGCCTCAGACTGCTTTGCACCTGCAGCCCTTGCTAAAGGAGTACAAGGTAAGTGTGCCACTAATGAGTGCCCACTCTGGAACAGCTACACAGGAGGCACAGTGCTGGAAATCACAGAGGTCCTTCTGAATTAGGTCTGAGAATCCTCCTGACACGAAGAATTAATTAGTGGTATTTATAATGTCACAGGTCTCTTCCTTTGATAGTATTACAATTCTCCCAAATAAATATGTAGCTAATATGTTCCTTTGCATTTCAAAGCAGAGAAAAACACGTTTTCACATCTTTTTGGCATTAGTAACCATTTATGTATCCACTGAATGTACAATCATTATAACTAATGATAATATCCAGTCAGTCAAATGACTGCCAAGTTTCTCTATTGTAATCCAACAATGAAGAAAACACTTCATCTTCTCACCACATCTTTTCACCACCCTGACATCCTGATATCTTCAATTTTTTCCCTCCAGTTTTAGCTTTTAAGACAGGCAGTGCTACATTAATACATGTTTAAAAGTGGTTCTCTGTAGACTTCACAAAAGAGGAGAAATTTTTTTTAGCTCAGCACAAATTCTTAGCGACTGATACTTTACCAAAAACTTCTTTTTGAATATTTTACTCCATAAAATAAATCTATTCCTATCATTCATCTCAGAACCACACCATTTCTGTACTTAAAGAGAGTTTCTTTGTGATTTTGTGAATTTATCTATGATTAGAAATATTATAATCAGTAATAGGGCAACTTCTAAATAGAGAGACCAAAGTTGTGCTTAGAAAATACAGAAATACTAACAAGCCATCATTTAATCACTTTAACTGTTATTTATTAACTCAAATTAGGATAAAAATGGATAACAGGAAAATATTTTCATTTTAAATATGATGAACCAGATTAGCCCTCAGTGGTCAAGTATTAAGCACTGCAAAGGCATAAACACATAAAATGGGACAAAAGGCTATTAGAGCTTAGCATGGAGAAACATGAAATAACCCAGCACTTCCTGATACAGCTTCCTAGAAATTGCCAGTGTTAATTTGACCAGATAACTTTCAGAGGCAGAATTATTTTTCTGCAATATAAATAGTCTCTGATGTTAGAGAGAAAATCTTTTCTCTCAGATAAAAGCTGGCTTTTAACAAAGCACATCTTAAGCTCCAGACTAGCGACATATTACAGTTTGCTTTGAAACATGGAGTGCTCCTGGCATTGGATGTGTCACCCTCACAGTACATCCAGCCAGGGAATTCTGCAATGGGAAGCACATTAGTAAAAATTACCTTTAAAGACCAGTGTTTGCATTCATATGCACAGCTGATGTAAAACAGAGGTCTTTGTGCTTGAGCTCCTGTTTTAAGCCCAGACACAAAGCATTTTGTGCCTGTCCAATGAGATGTGCTGCACCAGCAGTGCTGTGTGTGCAGAGCTCTGCAGACCTGGCTGCTGGGACGTTCTGCTGCTCTGCCATGGGGGTGGCTGTGCTGCCTGCCCCAGAGCTGGGCTGAGGGGGGCTGTGCACAGGCCCCAGGGACAGCAGGGGTGGGAGCACAGTGTACAGGGCTGCCCCAGGCTGCAACATCCCCAGGCTCTCTGCCCAGATCTGATAAGCACAGGAACATGACAGCTGATGGTGACTCCATCTGTCTTCTGGTGGTGACTGACATGGCCTACCATGAGAAAACACTTTCTTATCTTTACCAACAGATAATCAAGTCTTAGTGGGATTTTTAAGAAGAAAGTAGCTAGACCACCAAAGATGCTATTAATACTTGATTTCTTGGCAAGGAGACACACAAAGCCCTACCAGGCAAGCCTGCAGCAACAACTGCAACAGAAACACCTTGGAGAGGACTTTGCTCTCACACATTTCGTAAGGGCTGAGAAAGGCCCAGAGAGACCTCTCAAGTTCAGGTACCACCCTTGCCCTTCCCCCAGCAGGATGGAGGCAGGAGCAGACAGCTGCACTGCTCTCAGTGCTGGCACTGCTGCTGAGCAGGGCAAGCCAAAGCCACCAGTGCCTGGCAGCCTGACCACACTGCCAAGGTTGGAAAAGGGGATGCTCACAGCACAGCAAGTAGTGTCCCCCTCTTCTTCATCGCCTCACTTCTGCCACATAAGACAGCAACAGACCACATGGCTGCAGGATTTCATCCATCATAGCCCAGATTTTCCCCCATCATGACTCAATATTATGTGTAGTGGTGCCTTTTTCCCCTGGGAGCCTTCACACCTTAAAGAAAACAGCATCAACCAAGGCCCCACTCAAGTCAGGCAGACTCTTCCCATTTCCATGAGGCTTTGGGTCTGCTCCTTAATGTACTGCTGATGAAGTGTATTAAAATCTCTACACTCTATTTTCTCCAGCTTATTCAGTAAAAATGATGCTGCTTCTTATCTACAAATATAAATTGTTCTGTTGTTTATGGGTTTCTGTAAAGTGAGTCCTTGCTGCTCTCTCAGTCAAAAGGCACGAGTATGTGTCTTGCTAGAGGTAGCATTATCTATTGCCAGAGACACCAGTTCCATTTTTTGATTAGGGAAATATGCACCAATGCTGTTCTAGTTAATACAGCAGTTTTACTACACAGGTCACATGGGAGGCAATATATTAACTGTTCTACTGAGGAATGCAAACAGCACAGAGTGTTTGGATTTCCAGCATCCTTGAAAAGTGACTTTGCTATTATACTAATGATGCCCCAGTGAGTAATCATTTTCAGGTACTAACAACTCTTGAAAATAACTCTTTCAATCTAATTACACTGCTGGATTAGAGAAAGCCTTTCAGTGAAGTTTATGGGCTGTTGCAGTGTGTTTTGTTAAGTTATTAGGTTGGTTTGTTCCAATCCCCTTCTGTCTGAAAATGGTTCTGCCCCAGTTCTCCCTTCCCGCCTTTGGAGCTGTCTGTCTTCCTGGCTCCACCCCAGCCAACAATGTATCCCCTAAACTCCGCCCTGGTTTCCCTGGAAACCCTTGGATCTTTTCTTCTGATCCCTCCCCGGTACCCCGCCAATCACTCTCACTCCCCACCCTTACTGCTAGAATGTTCCAGCAGGGGAGTTCGATGGTTGGCTGAGGAACCGGGGCCCCTCCCCGGAATGTTTCCCATTGGTGCTGCCCACGTGTCAATCCCTTGGACCCCACTCCCCACTGCACTCCCATTGGCCCAATGCCTGGCACCTCCCTTGTTCTCCCTACCCTTTAAAATCTGCTGTCAGCCCCTCCCACTGTCTTCTCCTGTCGGTCCCTCAGGGGTTCATTAAAGCCTGGATTAAGCCGCAGTTGGAGGCCGCCGTCTTCTTTCCGCTGGTTGCAGCCTTTACCAGACTCCGTCCTGCCCAAGCTGTGCCTACAGCCGCCAGCTGGGCACTGCCTTAGGCGCTATCCCGAAGGCAGCTCTCGGGAGAAGGGCCCCTCGTGCTGCTGGCAGTGCTGGAGCTAGCCGGACGCTGACAATTGAGAGCCACTGCTGCAATGGGCCAGATTCTTGGTCACTGTAAACAGCCAAACTCCACAGGTTCCAGAAAGAGTAATCCAATTTATACACTGGACCTGCCTCTCTCTATTGTAAACCCTGTGTTAAAGGTTATGTAACAATTAAGGATGAAGGAATGAAAAAGCCAAAGTCTGTGACTTGATTCAATGACTTTGCAAATACTGAAATGAGGATGAAGAGAACCAGGCTTCACGAGATTAGTTGTAACTGGGAGATTAGTTCAGTGCAATAAAGCCCATTTAGCATAACACGGAGAACTTTCTGCTGCATTTTGGAAGAATGCATTTTAAATCTGCTGCCTCTGAAGGTCCTAATCCTGCAAAGCTCACTCATTATTTAATTTTATGTGGTATACATAATCCCACCGAAATCAGACTATTCACAGTGCAGACAATCAAGCAGAGTTAAATTAGTGGATAAATTAAGGGTTGGGCCAGGGGAAAGTTCCCTGGATTCTGTGTCTCCTTGAGACTTAACCTATAAACACACAGGAAAATATTTGGCATTTTTCTTAGAAGAAATAGCCCTCATTTTAGGTGGTTTTGGTTTTACTTCAAAGAAAATAATCTATTATTTCTCAAACAAAAAGTCTAATTTTCTACAGACATGTTGTTAATGCTTCTCCAATACAGAAAAAAATATTCAATCAAAATTGCTTAAATAAGGAAGCATACATAATAAATTTTCATTAATACTGCTACAGTTCCTGCCTTCTAAACTCATTTGAAGCCTGTGTTCTAGATCAGCAGCACGTTAGAGCTGCTTTGAGGCACAGAGCTCTTAGGTGTCATATACCAAATGACAAAGTATTCAATAAACTCACTGCCTTGCTCCAGCAAGAAGAATATTTTTCTCAACATGAATATGGAGGACTAAGAGAGATAGGTGTTTTCACCTCAAGTGTGTTTTAGAAGAAATACACTAACCAGAGCCAAGGCAGAAAGCCAACAACTGCTAGATCAAGAACCTGAAATTTGCATTTAATCAACCTCAATAAGGACCAGAAATCAATTTAACACACTGTTTGCAGAACACTTACTCTGGAAGCATCTTGTATGATCCAGCTCTGCTAAAATTACCCCCACAGAAATCGGATGTTATTAAGGAAAATATAATGGCCAAAGAAAATATGCCACAGAAGTCACTGAAATAGAACAAGGAATTTCTTTATTTGGTTTCCCAAAACTTCAAACGTAACCTTTGATAAGTTGAATGTTTGATCTTTTAGCTACCAGCACAATTTCCTAGTTACTTTTATAAACTGGAGCTTTCAAACTCCTACCTACTCCCAGTGATCTCTGCATACTGGCTTATTTAATATTCCCTGAGCTTATCTCAAGTCTCAGTGCAGCAAGGCTTTTTAGTTGCTATGGCCCTAAGCATGGAACATGAAAGAAAAGGATATCTGGGAGCCTCATTCTATATTTTTCATTTAAAAACAAGGCCTGGGAGCCTGAGGCATGTCCCCAATCATTTTAATTTGTTTGGGAGCTCCCACTTACACTTGGGGCATTCCATCTTCACAGGGTCCTTCTCTGGATATTCACTGAGACACGTAGAAATACCAAAGCTGTATCAGTCTGTAACTCTGCTTCAGTAAGAAATGGGATGCCTGCTTGCACAATCAGCAAAAGGGACTAAACTGTTAAAGTAGTCAAAGGGGTCTTGCCCAAAATCCCATGGCCAAGTTTCCTATTGGTCATTGTGGTACAGTCTTCCTAATCCCAGTACTCATAACAAGAAGCATTTTCTTTGCACAGCTCAAATAACTCACAGCTCCTTCAATGCAGCACCATTGCACTAATCTGGTTGTTGTCACAAGCACAACAAGAGCTGATAAGCACAATATGTTACATAAAGTATAAGCAGACAGCAAGAGAGCACTACATTCACACTGTCTGCTTTTGTTATTCCCAGTAAAAAAGGCACAATATCTTTGTGAGCACCTTCGAATTAATGTGCTTGTATCATCTCAGGCTTGCAGAAAAGGTAAAGCATGTGTAAGAGGGAAGGAATTTGCAATATCTGAGCACAGCTTTTCCTGTCCTGTCAGTTGTACCACTGACAGAAAAGCACTCTTTGCTTGGGAGCTGCACTGACACCCGCTCTGAAACCTTCTTAAATTGGAGACTGAGGTATTGCAGAAATGCAATGACTCTCACGCTGTACAGACACCACCAGGTGGATCAGCACTGCAGGGTGACAAAACACACAGACTACACCAGATCGAGGGGCTGACAGCTCTTCTGGGAGGGGGAAGCTCCTGTGGCAAAGAGACAGCAGAAATAAATGAAGCCCCTTGATCCTATACCCCTTCTCCAGGTAGAGGGGGTGCATGACCACAGCACAATTGATTCTGCCAGCTCAAACACCTCATCACAAGTGCCTGGAGCTGGGGCTGGACTCATTGAGGGTCAGGCCTCAAGAACACAACAGTGATGAGAAATTACCCTTTCATTTCTGTCAATGCTCATATTCTAAAAGCATATTTGCTTGGTCCCTTGGACTTCTTGCTTGAAGCACCAGGAATACTCCATTAGCTCAGCCAGAACAATCATGGCACACCGAGCACTGCTAGTGAGAGAACAGCTCCACTGAATTTGGAGACCCCATGGAAACGTTAGGATCTAACACAGCCTACACCTCAAACTTTATGCTGCTCTACCTAAAGTCTCCCTGCTATTTTAAAATCTGGCTCAGCCCTATGTTGCACTGTAATGTGCAATGTACTTGAGCTCAGTTTGCGCTGGCAGGATGGCACAACCCAATAAATTTACTGCCAAGGTAAAAGTGCTGTTGTCTAGAAACATGAGGATTTGCTGTTCCCTTCAGAGGTACTCTGACAACAGCAAGAACCAGACCCTAGGTCTGTCTCTAAATCTCCTTCCTTCAGCAAAGAATGTTGTATACATGAAGTAATCCAAACACTTAAGACAGTATTTCACATCCAGCTTCTGGAATATTTCAACTTTGCCTGGGGGCTTTAAAAGAGCACTAGTTATAGAGATGTAAATATGGGTCCAAAGAAATCTACCAGCTATTATACATATGATGAAGCAAAATGATCTCTACTGAATTTAAAATATGCTGTAGACTCTCATTTCCATTTTGTCCTTTGCTGTAAACACTGGCAGACATATATATATATACACACACACACACTGGTATAGCAGAGAAATTGGGAGCCTTTTACTACTGGGGAGAATGCAGAGGTGGTGGATAAGGGTAAAAGCTGAATATTCTCTTCTGTTTTCCTCCTCCCAGACAAAAAATGCTGTTCATTCAAAAACATAGGAAGGCTGGCACACAATAAAAAGAGAAAGCCTGCCTAAGATGAAGATTTCCCAAGTAACAGAAATTTCCAGCTAATAAAGACACAAAAGATGAACAACTTCTGTACAGAGAGAAAGGCTTAAATACATTTTTCAATTTCCAATTTCTGATTATCTGAAAATCTTTGATTTCTACTCTTTGAAACTAATTGAATACTATGCATGATATCTGTAATTTAAAGCTCGCTGGTTTTAAATCATTGTGTTCACAAGCAGTTTTATTGACATTAACATACAGTTATAGTTATTGTTCAATTAATACAGAAAAATCCTGTGCTTGGAAGTCAGCAACATTTTAGATGAGCTCAGAAGACATTACAAAACTACCTTTCTTTGTGAACTCAGCTATGATTTATATGTGCTTGCTGTTGTTCATTAAAGTTTCATTAAAATAATGAGTCATCAGTAGAAAATGAAACTTTGCTACAGTGCAAATCTTTTGGAGATTTTCACCTGAATTTCTCAAAGAAACCTGAGTATTACTCATTTGAACTCAGCAATAACTGTGACATAGATACAAAGCATATGACAGCTATTGCTGAGTGCTGTGGAACACAATTCAAAAATTCTATAGACCATAAGTCAGCAGATATTACTCCTGTGTCAAGTATACTGCAGTACTCAGGGAACTTCAGCTTCTTCTCCACTGAGAGTTCCTAGTAGTCATGTGCCTGAGCAGTTTAATAAAACAGGTATATTATAGTGCTGCCAGAAAAAGGAAGATTTCTGTGAAAAGGAAAATATATACTTGGGGTGTTATATGCAATTTAAATATATAATAAATTCCAGATGTTGTCAATTGTGCTCTGTTTTAAAGTAAAAGTAAATGAAGAAGAAAATAGCTCATATTCACTATACATTGTATGCAAAACTCCATTTACTTGCTTTATGAGGGTTTTTTGAAAGGTTTAAAGCTGGAGTGATAGGTTAGTTTTGTATGCTAAATTAACCTAAAATTTGCAATAGGCAAATGGAGCATGTAGTAAGATGTAATACTTTAGTACTAGTTGAAGAGCAAACGTGGCTTTTATATGGAGAGCTTTCCCACACTAAAAACTCAGTGGAAAGACATAAATCACTGCTTGCTTTCTACATTTAGTTTGATCTAATGCATCCATGAAAGAAATATTCTGGGAGCTTAGAGAAAATAACAGCAGTTACAGGAAAGGAGATGCTTGCTTAAAGAGTTTCTTTTAAAGTCTTGTGAAGGAATTGTCCGAGCAGTGTGGACGGGACAGCACCAAAACCTGCACATACTGCTGTTCCTAGTAGGTATTATTCTGCATTCATTTAGATTCTTACAGTCTCATTTGTCACCACCATATGATAACTTTGTCCCAAAATTCAACCAAACTTCAAAAGACAAAGTCTGTTTACAAAGCAACTCCTACTTTGCCATCTTTCTGAGCATTCTCAGAGCTGGAATTTCTAAAACACTAAGAAATTTTTTTCTTTCATGGTGACTGGAAAAAATAGAATCATGTAGAGTTTCTTTTATAAGAGAGATCACAATTTCATTTTGCTAATAAAACAGTCTTTCATGCAAAAACTTCAAATGAACTTGCCCCAGGACCAGCTTGAACTTTTGGCACCCAGAGTGTTCCTCGTCAAGGAGATCACAGGCCTGCTACCCCTTAATCCTGCTCATCTTGTTTGTTTTGATCCCCACCCATCCTGGCTCCCTTCAATGCCCTCCAGTCACTCTTGCTGGAGCAAACAGCAGCAGCCGGTCCCCCTGCACGCTTTGCATGCTGCTAATGATTTTATAGACTGCAATCATGTGGCTGTTTGCTGAGCTGAGAGAGCCTGGCCTCTTCACTCACACACCAAAGCCAAGCATGTTAACTTTGCTGCTTTAACTGTGTTTTGCCTCAACCTCTTTGTTTTGATCTTTGTGTGTGGCAAATAAAAAAGAGGGGAAAAAACCCAGCTTTACCACAAGCAGTACTGGCCTCTTACAAAAATTCTGAAATTTCTAGTAAGCGAAAAGTATCAAGAAAAAAGAAGAAAAGGAAAGTTTTTCTAATGCATAGGGGCTGTAAACAGAGAACAGCCACTCTACTTTCTTGATGTAATTTCCATAGGGCTTTGAATAGTTTCAGCTATCACTTGCACCATAATGCAGCAAACCCAGTAGTGAGGGCTACTTCTAGAATTAATACTCTGTTTTTCCTTCCTTCCTCTCTGGAGTATCCCATGCTTGTCTTTATTGCTTTTCTCCTTCCCAGTTGTTTCATGTTCTCTGAAGACCATAAAAGATCTTTCACTTAGGCAGATGATTAAAATAACTCATTTTCAAAAGTAGAAGGGATGTGGTTTTTTTCAAAAAGATGAACACTGATATGATCGACCTGGCATTACATGGAAGAAAAACTCTTAAAAGGTAGAGGTCACAGGCAGCAAATTTGCTTTTTGGACTGCTCTTATGCTTTCAGTCATAAACCAGCTTTCAATTTCTAAATTATCTTTAGGTGCTTGCCCAAGCTGACAGCTAAAGGAGAAACACCATCCCGAGAGCAAGCTAATTATCCCCAAAGGTTTCAAAACTTGAAAGGAAAACTGAAGGAAAAAATCAGAAAAATGAGAGACTGGCTGTTCATCAGTTCTATTCTTAGCGTATCTTTGATGAGATGGCTTAAACAGTTTGAAATTAAAGGATCTTGATCATCAAAATGGCTGAAATAGTTAAACTGTTTATGAGGGGGGGAGACATCACAGACAATTCCTATTCACAAGAGTGAAATAAAGACTTCTAAATATTCCTTTTATCCCTATGAACATACCAATTGCTGACTCTCAGGTAATTGACAAAATGGTTTACAACATTTCTGTAACAAAGACCATGATTCTATAGTGAAAGGTGTAGTCAAAGAGTGACTTTCAAAAACCCTATACTTACTATCCACAGAAAAAGGGAACAAAATAAAGGTTTCTGCTAAAGGTCTGGAAAGGTCTAAGTTAATAATGTGAATTCCCTTGAGTAGCTTCTAATTTGACTATAAGCATAACTCAAATATAAGATTTGCATGATGCCCTCAAGTGTCACTATTGCTGCTTGATTGCATTAATTAATACATTGCCAGCATCAGCTTGATAATCGCTGGTTCCTGCTTTGTGAATGATTCCTTAAATTTTAAGTCACTGCAGGATTTTGTGAAAACAAGTTGTTGTTCTGCTTACTCCAGTAAGCTTATAGATCACTGCAATTATATAGCAACATTCAATTTTATATGCAAAAAAATTTGCATTTCTAATGACTTGGGTTTTTCCCCTTCAGAATTTCTGCTGCTACATTTTCAACTGTCATAATCAGTCAGAGAGGATTCTCTCAAGGATAACAAGGCAGGATGGAAAATTCAAACCAACCTCCATAGACAGCAAGATGTCTTTCATTAGATTTGGAAGAATACAGCTGCACTTTATTCTTTCAACCACACAGATAAACACTTTCATTGTGTATGCTAATCAGACTGGGAAAAGATAGAGAAAATGGAAGAGTCAGATTTAAACTACATTTCTGAATAATTACATCAAGATCTGCCACTTACTGAGGATTTCTTTTTTCTTAAGTGAATGACATTAAAGAAAATATACAGTAATTATTTTTCTTGGAGGATGCAAACCTTTATACTGACATGAAAAAGGAATGAACCAGTATATCTACTATAATAGATATTAATAGGCACCCCAAGCAGTACACACTGTCTCACAATACTTCAGAAAGGAAGGAAAATCAAAGCAGTTCAGTAAAGAGCAAACAAGGCTTTCAATAAGCTCCTTCTATGTTAAAGGCTTGAGCAAAAAGGTTCAGAGACCTTCCAAGACAGGGAAGGCACCAGCACACACGACTCCCCTTGGACACAGAGGTTACAGCCACAGTCCTATTGATTCTGATGAGACTATTATGTACTGAAATGAATGCTGTTTGATTCAATGGGACTTCTCATGGATAGAAATTGCTTTCCTTAATTGTGATGGGTAGAATGGAGGTAAGAGAACAGTATTGGATCCTCAGTCTTTTTGTGTAGAGAAAAGAGCAATTTCCTGAGCTGCAGGACTGAAATGTTCCACCCCATCAGGGAGGGAGGGAGGTGTTTTTTCATCTTTGATTTTAGGGTGGTTTTGTCCTAGTATTATTTCTGAACAAAGTATCCTTCATCATGTTAAAAAAAAAAATACAAAAACCACATGCAGCTGTCATCTTCTAATGTCTTTTAGTTATTACTACAACAGTATTTAATTATCCTTTTTCACCTGACCTGAGCCCATTACAGTTGATGAAAAAATTTTGTAGGCTTTTGACTAAGCCTATTATAACACAAAACTTCATTTCTCCTCCTCAATTTCAATTTGGTATAGAACTACAGCACAATTTTAGCAAGTTCTATCCAAGAAAAGACAATTTACTGAGATTAAATTCCATCACACTCATCATCATATGCAACCTAGATGCACTGACTACACAAAACCTCAGTTGAAGTTTGTTTGAAGTAAAAGCCATACAAGCTAAATGAACGATTATTCAAACTATAAATTCAAAAATGTATCAGTATTTAAAGTCTGTCTGCCTGCTATGAAATGGGGATGAAAAGACAAGTGTTAAACAGTGACTAGTGAGAATATACATGCAGAACATGGGGTGTTCCTGTCCATGCTGTAAGCATGAGAAGTAACCTGTGAATGGATTGGAGCTCACAGTGCTATGGAGATGATTCAAAGAACAAAGTCTAGCACCCCTCAGCTTCATCCTTCTCTCTGCACAGTTTACATCATCACCAATAAACAATACTGCAGAGTAGAAGTCCAGTCAATCTTTTCTTGACCTCTTTCACAGATCCTTCTCTGTGGAACATGGTATCATGATACACATGATAGCTGACACTGAATTATTTTACCAGAATTCCATTGATGGAAGAGATTCCCATCCATTCCTATTGCAGTTAAAGTTCATTCAATGATTGTTACAATGACCTTCCAACTCCTGGTGAAAGTGATAGATTTTCTGTGCTTGTTATTAAAAAAAAACCAAAAACAAAAAAAAAAAAAAAAAAAAAAAAAAAAAAAAACCACACACACAAAAAAACCCTACCCTAATTCTCTGTTCTAAACACAGAGAATTCTTTGAATAAATAGACAGAAAAATATTATTTGACCTAACATTCTCCAAGAATTATGGAATCCATTCTGATTTGGCATCTTAAATTGGCCACACTTGTTGAAACACCCAAGGCAAACCACTAATTTTTACCACTGCTATAGGGCTGCTGCAAAGGAAATGCATTCTGACAGACAAATTACAACCTCAGCTTCTATCAGCTTCTCTTGAGTACAGCAGTCAAAATTATGAAATGCTTAAATAGCTAAAGGACTCAAACCACTTAGTAGGTAACATTCTGGCTTGGTAAGGATACAAACATAAAACTCAAGTAAAACTGTTCCTCTTCTCCCTCTAGAATGGTTTAGTCCAAGAAATCTCATTTTCATTAAATAAATAATATGGAATATGCTACATATGTTTTCAACAGTTACTAACACAAGGGAATTAGTGAGTAATAGATCATTTAAATTCAAAAAGACAGAATTTCCCTTTTCAGCCAGCATACCACACAGAATTATTTGAAATGGTGAGAGGACAGGGAATTGTTTCAATGCTTTTCACTAACTAGATGAGCTCAAACAGGTAAAAGACAAATTACACCTTTGGTGGGTAACTAACCAAACTTCTCCCTGCCAACAATTACAGCAGCTGCCTGAGACCTGGAGTTGTGCCACTGGAAAACGAACAAACAGCCATGGCATAAAGGAAAACCTGAGCTCCTTTTAGGATTTTGCTGCATCTCCAGAGCCTGAGCAGCTGTGCTGCCCTTGGGGGGCCCTGGGGCTGCATGCCCAACACACCCTGCCAGACGCACAGCCCAGGGGGTGAAGTGTCAGGGGATGGGAAGGAGCAAGGGATTGGTGGCAAAACCCACTAACTGCTGTCCTGTCTCACAAGCTGGAGAAAAACCCTTCATCAGCCATGCTCTCTACTGGGAAAATGTGTTCCTCTTACAGTGTATTTCTGTACCTCATTTCCTATTTTGCTTAACACAAGCCAAGTTTGAGCATCATCTGTGTTTTAGTGCTTTCTTCTCAGCTGGGAGGACCTGTAATTGTACATGTTTCTATTCGTGTGAAGGATTTAATGAGCTACCAATAAAATTTGCTATCAAAGGCAAATAGGCAAGCCATAAGGACAAAAATACATGTGCACCTCAGTTAAATTTCAAATACGCTGAGGAGGTTCCCCAGGGAAGTTGTCACAGCCCCAAGGCTGACAGAGTCCAAGTGTCTGGACAAGGTTCTCAGGCACAGGGTGTGACTCCTGAGGTGTCCTGTGCAGGGCCAGGAGCTGGACTCAATGATCCTGACAGCTCCCTTCCAGTCCAGCATATTCTGCAGTCCTATGATTAATGTATCTGCTAGATAACATTCCTGTCCTTCACACTATTTCGTACTACAGTATTTCAGGCGGTTTAGCCTCCAGCTCACCTATAAATATCCTTGATAAATGTGGCAGTCCAACCAACAACAAGGAGAAATATTTGACAGAAGGGAAAAATTTTGCAAAGCACACAGTACAGTTCAATGCAATTTGGTAGCTGTACTGTGACCAGTCAGCTGTGCTTTACGTGGCACAACATTCATTTCCACATGGACTTTATTCTTGCTCTACATCTGTACTCCAGCAACATGGAAAGGCTCTTTTGCTTGGAGATCTAACTTTAATAATAGGGCAGAGGGTGATGAAAATACCATATTTTGCCCTTACTGCTAATATATTTTAAAATAAGAAAATAATCAATAATAAAGTAATTTCCTTGACTCCTAGGGGAAGAAGTAGGAAAGCTCTGCATGATTATCTGGATGACCTCAAATTCTTCTTTAATAGCTTTTCATTTATTTTCAGACTCAAATTTGACACCTAAGATTGCTTAGGATATAGACCCTTTTTTGTAGGCTGCTGCTAGACTGACTCCCTTTACTTTCCCATATTGCATAGTACAGAAGAGAAATCCATTTCAAGTTCTGCAGGATTCCAGTTTCACTGGCAGTGAAATTGTGATTTGACAAACATGAACTGGGTGATATTCCATCACTCACCAGGCCTCCAAGAACCTGGGATAAACACATGAGAAGGGCATTGCCATTAATGGCACAGTCCCATATATAACAGACAGTTACTGACAGTTACTTACTCCAGAAAGAGTAAAGCACTTCATGAAAATCCAATGAGAATGGAATTCTGTAACAGTTAAAAAAATAATAATACAACACATGCTCCTTAGATATCATATCACTATCTATAGTCCTTTACACTTTTACAGGAATAAAACCCTAACTGTGAACCTGCATGACTTCACACACTTTGCTAATTCAGAGTCTCCGGTGATTTCCAAATTACCAGCAATGGGCCATAAATTTTCTTGTCTAATACAGACTGATAACTCTCATTGTGTGCAAATGACTAAGTCAGCCCCCTTTCAGATGAGGAGGAAAGTTCTGCCACTAATCATCTTCCAACCAAAAGAAGTCAAAAATTGTCATATAATGGAAAACTCATAATGACTTCTCCACTCTGTGACAAGCACACCCTTTTCAGTGTGCATAGGGTCCTTTATTTGGATCATTCCAATATAGAGAGACAAATAAGCTGTAAAACTGAGATTTTTTTGGTATCTATAATGCTCCTTACTAGTGGCTTACAATAAGAGAAAAGAAAAATCTCATACATGTAGCTTCATATTAAGGGGATATTCAAAGTGCAGAATAAGAAACTCATTAGATCTTTGAAACTGTAAAAGGCTAGGTATTCATATATCAAAATGTTAAAAAATACACTCTCTGCTCCAGAAACTTAAATTACCTCTCTGACAAAAGTGGAGAAAAAAAAAATAGACTAATTAGATGAAATATCTATAATCAGTTTGCTAAAGTCCCTTAGCTACCCAATTTTTTCAAGAACATCTATATTACCACATTCTAAATTATTATACCTTTTTCTCCTTACAAAGGTATTCTACTTGTGAGATTTATTCATGAAGGGAGAGGTCTATGCCCTAAGAAAGACAAATGACAGAACACATTAACTCATAAGAGGGAGGTCTTTGAGGGTTATTCAGCAACTCACTGATTCTCCATATTTTTGTCATGTACAACAGTGGCTTTATGCTGGAAGATGAAATCCCCATCCTAGGTACTCTAGGTAGCTTTACAGAACTGCACTTCCCCAAGAATATTTTATTGTGACCATAAATAAGTGTTTGTAGAGTACCAGAGATAATTGATGTTAGCTGAGAGTAACTCTGTTAATAACAGCTCCCTCCAATACTCTAAATAAAATTTATTTATGGCCACACAGGAACCATATAAAACACAGTATACACACTACTACAGACATCAAAAACTGGTTAAATAAATGATGTTTCATTTGCATGTGAAGGTAATAAACATTCTTGTATTTGCTGAATTTATTTGTGCCTTACATCACTCTCTGGCTCCCCAGCAGTACATAAGTCTCTGCATCCTCACGAGAATTCTAGCCTTTCCTGACTCTTCAGAACTCTTCATGTCCCCAGGATTATTCTTCTCCCATATACCCCTACATTAATTCCTAGTATTCCTATATCCATTTTCACTTATGTCTGTTTTTTAGAGTAACACAATTTTTGTTACCAGCCTTTAAGACTTTCTGAAATCCTAAATACAACATATAAATATTGACTCTGTCTTAATTTGGGTCAGTAAAGCCACTGGCTTAGTCTTGCTTTGCATCAGATACATCCAGGTAAGGTTTACAAAGCTGAGAGATAAGCATTAGATATTTTTCCAGATGCCAGTCCAATGGGCAGCAGCAGGTCATTAGTAAGGATTTCCAGATCTCTGTGTACAAATACTGCACACAAGCACCTTGCACATGCCAAGGCATTAACTGTTACCTGCAGAGATAAAGCTCTAAAGAAACATGCTTAAAAATTTATATGCTATCTTTGAATATAACACTAATTACAGGAAACGTTAATTTACCTTTAAACTTTGATAATCATGAAGATTTAAGTCAGACCTCTCTTCTCTGACTGAGTACTCAAAAGACAAAATAAACTTACTCAACCTTAATCACATAACACTAGAATTCTTTCTTCAGCCATCACTCCACAATTTTTCTCCTAGCATGAAAAACAATTCTGATTTCACTTTCTTTTATTAACACTCACTTTTTTTTTTATTTTCACATATACCTTCTACTTAATTTATCCCAAGTACCCGTGGTCTAGATATGCTTTATGCTCTCATATGCATGTGTTAAGCATTTTTCTACTTCTAGGATACCTTCCTGCATTAAGCAGAGCCAGAGCTAAAAATCAGCTGAAACAGGTTTGAATCCAATTAATCTTTTAACCAGCATAGCACAGGATTTTGGGTACCAGGAAAAAAGGAATGCTCCTCACTTGTGATGTTCTAAGGACCTGTTCACACAAGAACCGACTTCTAAGAAAGATGCAAATGTCAGGAGTGCTGTCCTGAACAGCTTTCTCATGTGAGCACTTCTGTACTGAAATGAAAACGTTCACATACTGAGCTGAGCAGTTTCCCCTTTAGCTGGAGTCCAAGTGAGCATCCCTAAGAGGAAGTGCAAGTCCTCAGGTTCTTGATAAGCTGATCATGTTTTCTGGGTGGCTCATTTTTATTACAAATGCACTAGATCAAATAAATACCGATACTTTGGAGGAGCAGACTACATTAAACAGAGCCCCAGCAGATAAAGCCATGCCCTGACAGAGCCCAGCTTCTTGTCAGATTTATTCCAGCATCACAGCCAGCACAGGAGGGAGGGGCTGAGCCTTCCCCTCTGCTGCTCACTCCATCTGTACCCACCCAACAGTGCCAGGGCTGAGGTTTGTGCCCAAATCTGGATCAGAGCTCTCTTTGTGCAAAGATGCCTCCAAAAGAGAGGGCAGGAGCAAGGGAGCCTAGACAGGGGAAACCTCTCAGACTTGTCATGAAGAGACAGCCTCACACCTGATGCCTCCTACAAAACCCACCAAAAGAAATTAATTTCTTTTCAGACCCTCTAAAAGCACAGTTATTTTTATTAATCTTCAATAAGATGCATTTAGAATCCATTCTTGTCTAGAATAATTTCTTTTTTGAGTTCCTTTCCTTTAGACCCACAAAACAACCAGGTCTTTAAAGAAAACACCAGAGATATTCACTTAAATATAATAATTGACTGTAACATTCGAGATTGTCCTTTCCCAGATCAGAGATGGAGGGAATCATTTACAAGTAGGCAAAATTGCTGAAGCACTTGCTGAAAGGCCTAGCAAGGAAGTCTAGGAAAATGCTTGTCTCTCCACTACTAGTTGTGGTTTAATACTGGAATATTTTATGCCACCTTAGACTGAATTTTTTTTTTTACTTTTCATAAATGCATTCACCTCAGTTACCTTATTACTTCATAGCTTCAAACATTAAACAATTTCTGCAAAATTGTGTCTTTCTATGTCATGTTCTCTGGTGTATAGTTTTTAAAAAGGCTTAAGTAAATTTGTATTTTTGGTCTAAACACTTTCTTTCATCTGCTCCCTCTGTATTCCATATGCTCTGCTCAATACAAAGATCACTAACAAGCTAAGGCATGAATTTGATGTGTGTTTCCAGGATACAATTAAACTAACAGCCTCCAAGAAATCATATTAAATAACACAGGGCCCTAAGGGCTTAATATATTTTAAAAATCCAAAAGATTTTTCATATTTACAAATATATTCTCCTGTTATTTTTGAACAAGTGTCTACTTACTGTGCATAATCTATGATTTGTGCTACTAATAAAATGCCAGAGAAATATGAGAAATGTGGAAAAATATTCAAAATATATTTTTAAAAAATCACTTCTCTTTAAGGGGGAAAAAAATGAAAACAACAAAAACCTCTTCTAGGAATTATGACAGAGCTGTGTCCAAACTCCTCTTATCTCAGGCTTGGCATCAGCCAAGAAGCACCTTTCCTAAAAAGGCAGATTTTTGGCAGACACAGCGATACCAAAACAACAAACAGGAAGCTCAGCACAAACACTGCTGAACAATTCACCAGAATTGGAAAACCACAAATTTTATTTTCAAAACTGTAAAGGTTTAACAAGAAACAAATACATGCTTAAACACTAGGTATTCATGACAATGCTTCCTAAATCTTACTAAAAGATTACAAAACAAAACATTCCTTCTTAAAAGAGCCCTTTGAGGGGTAAGGAGCACAATATGTGAGGAGCCCAACCCTGCCCAGAGAGTGTTGCAGTGGGGGAAAAAAAAGCTGAGTAGTTTCAAATGGAAATTTTTACAATTAAAAAAATTCTCCCATCATTGAAATACAAATGTTGATTTTTTCAATTTCCCATTCTAGTGTTACTAAAAAAGAAAAAAGACATTTTTATGAAGTCCTATAACCTTACCTCGCAGACTCTTTTTTGTCATTCCACTTGAATTTTTGTTATGTTTTTGTATTTATGTTTTGTTCCTACTAAACATGCAGTTATGATACATGTATTCTATGCTCCTGTCACTTTCCAATCACTTTAGATGATTTTCTTTCCAAACAATAAGTATAAAAAAAAGCATTTCTGCTTCAGAAGTGCCACTCATGCACAACTAAACTAAATCAAACAACGATTAACAATATGTTAATGAACTAAGCCAGAAGTTTAATGGAGATGGAAAAAGCATTTCTAGCACTTATAGTGAGGATAGTATCTTAAACAAAAGCTTTCTGCAGCTAAATACATCACATAAACAATAAATTCCAGGTTTTTATTACAAAAATTGATTTTTAATTGCAATAATTGTTAAATTTAGCAAAAAGCAGAGACTAGAAATGGAGCATTTCCTGCTACAGCTAAAGTGGAAACTTATTCATCTCGTAAAAAGTGGAGCATGGCAAACATAAAACACAGGGGTTTGGCAAGAGATCACCACACCTGGTATTATTTTAATAGGCAAAATCCCAGCAGAAGGTATAGCTGTTTCGAGCTGAAGATAATGAAATACTGGCTTCAGAGAGACCACAGTCCCTGACAACAAGAAATTAGTTCTCATGTTATGAGATAAAAATATACCTGATATTAAAAAAGCCAGGTGGTTAATACATCTTAAGTAGGTACATATCTTGTTAGCAAAAATCCTGTTAACATTAATCTCCATTTTTATACACACATTTTAGCTCCCCCTCACTTGCTGAATTGAATTCTACAATTATTTACATGGAGAAGTATTAGGCAAAGGAAGGTTAGGTTAGAAATCTCCAGAAATAATTATGAATATTTTTTCATCCTCCAAATTATTTTAATAGTCTTTGATACTAAAACTAAAAAAGAAACATAACACAAAAAGTTATTTAGCTAAGAAATATTTAGCTCAGACAATTACTGCCTTGATTACTGTTTTGAACTCCTCATTACAGTTCCTCACCATTCATGCTCTATAAATCTCAAGAGGAGCCAGCAGTGGTGTCCCCAGCACACAAATGGTGGGTGACACCTGACTGGGCACGTTTGTTGGCTGGAATTCAGAGGGGAAATGAAATTCACCCTTGCTCCAATGGCAGCTTCACCCAGTGCTGCAAGATGCAAGCTCTGTGTGTGACACACCTGGGGAAAGGACTTTGGCAGCACCTGTGGCCACTCCTGGCCACCACCAACAATCTGCATTTCACTACCACATACACACAGGCTCATCTGGATACATCAGTTTTGCTGCATCCCAAAAGATCTTTGATGTCCAAATATAATTTTTTCTTGCTAAAGACAAACCAATTTCAGCCATTTTAGAGTTGCCATTTATACCATCTATCCTGTTTATTAATAGTTTTAATTCTGCTTAGAACTCTTTGTAAATGTTTTTCCTAATGCAGTCAACTCATTTTTCTGGCATGGACTTTTCTGTTTGTCTATTGTCCATATGTTCATCAAACCCAAAATATAATTGACTGCAAGCTTATTTGCATGGCTTCCCATCTGTCCCTGTCAAGTAAACTTTGTTTTATTATTTACTAATGGAAAATTAACCTTCTGTGCTCTTGAAAAATGAATCAGTCACCTTCATTAGGTAATTTATTGTCCTATTGAATTTCCAAGGCAGATACCCCTTTGCAAAGGAGGGCCCTATCAGCAAATATTAAGGGAGGAGAACAAGCACCTGGGTGCTACCACTTCCAGCACTGGGCTGCATAACAATTTCTGCTTCCTTATAGTTGATTAAGCTTTTGTCTTTGTCCAGTCTAAAGCCTCCACTAGACACTACATGATCATTCTGTAACTCAAACAAAAAAAAATTATAACATATACAGGAATTGCAATGTCATGGTAATATAAAGTCATTCCTGGAATGATGTCACAGTTCATCTGGTTAATAAGTATGGAGACCTAATTCCTTCCAATACACATTTATTTAATAGATAAAATCTTGTTCCTACTAGCACTTAACACATACCAAAATTAGATTTATAAATGAAAAGTGAAATTAACCTCAGATTGCTTTATAATTATGCAGCAAGTAGGATTTGCTTAATTTAGACCATGCACACCAATTGCAGCCATAACCCTGACTCCACAGCCTCTGAGTGCATCCAAGACAACAGTTGTGTCACATACAGATAGAAAGCAGAAGGATATCATTCCCCAAAGTAAACAGCAGGATCTACAATTTGTCTTTGCATATAAAGAGGAAAATACCTCTTTAAGTGTGAGGGAAACCTATAGTAACAAACAAGGAGGGTAGGAAGGTACAGCATGTGTGAGCAATCTTCATTCCCTCAGCTGGCAGGGAACAATTTTCACCAGCAACAAAGGTTAAAAGTTTGGCTTCAGCACTCTCGTACTGCTCTGTCTTGTGCCAAAATTGAACATAAAAGAGAAACTGGAGAAATACCTGGGAACAAAAATTCACTTCCCTGAAGTTTCTGAAAACTAACATGGTGTAGAGCTGTGATCTCCATTATTGCACAGGTGCTGCCATGCAAGGGCATTTAAAGAGCAGCAGCACAGAAACAATGCAGTGTGAGGTGTTATACACCATGTCCCTGGCAGCAGGGCCACATTCAAACATGGCAAAACTGCTTTGGCAATGAGATTGCAAAGCACGTGAGCACTGTCTGAAAGCGTGCACAAATATTTATCCTATCTACACAAATGGGATCAGCAACCTTTATGGTTGAAGGATATTTCTTTACACCAAGCAGAAATAATCAATTAAGCTTTTAATTAATTCCCAAACAGCAAGACTTACTGGTGCATTTACTTAGCTCAGAAGCAGATTATGTCTAGGTCTTGTTACTGCCCCTCATATGCTACTATGGGTAAAAAGAGTTTTCCCCCAGGGCTGGTTTGCACTGCTAGGGGTATCTCCCAGCCCCTAGGAAAAATAGCTGGAAAAATACTTTCAGCTGAGCAAAAAACCCACAGAAAATGAATCCGTACAGACACTGCCCAAACAGCATCAATACACATTTTCCTGCCATAAATTCAACCCAGGTTTGTTATGGTACAGGAGCTGACTGTCATTGCTTTGGACTGATTTTGTAGCTTAGGTCAGACTCTCAAGCAGTCAGGGTCTGTTTTCAATCAAGAGCTTTGGAGTTAACGAAAGAAACACATAAATGTATTTGGATAGAAACAGGAAAAGGACATATGTACATAAATAGGTATATAAATACATATATATATAAATACACACATATATATATATAAATACATACACACACCACACACACAGACACCAGTTTGACTGACTCTTAATAGAGGTCTGTGTGAGAAAATGCTGAGTATTCAGGTGCTCAGAAACTAAAGAGTAATTTGTCCCCTCATCTGTCCTTTCTGTGTGTCACAGAGAAGGAGAGGAGCACTCTCCCACCATTTTAGGCTTGGTTCTGGCTGGACTGGGATGCAATCAGCAAAGAGGCTTACTTGGAAAACTTATTTGGCCATGCTTTGTGAAGTGAGATGGTGCTTTTCTACTCCCCCTTCCCAAAGGGCCCTGGGAAGAGGAAGACAGAATTGGTGGCCTGGCTCTGCCACTTTGTGCCCCAGGAAGAGAAGCAGGAGGGGCAGGGCTCAGCAGTGACACTGCTTTGCACAGAGCAGCCCAGGTCACCACCACTGTATTTTGCATTGTCCATTTCCTCAGTCTTCCAAAAGTTAGAATTTGAATTTAGCTAAGTATTTCTTGGATCTGAGTGTATATTTACAATATATGGCATAGAAAATGAAATGAAATAAAGAAATTAATGCAGACACCTTAGACGGGTATACCTTCTATTTTCAAATAAATACAATTCTCATATTTCTGTGGGAGTCCTGCATGAATAACAGCCAAATAAAATCTTTGCAATCTACCTTTATGTGTTCTTATACATTACAACTCATAAATATGCAATATGAACACAAAATAACCTCAGAGAGACTACAACCACCCAGAAAAAAAAACCACAGAAATGTTATAGCTTCTCTTATGTAATTTTTAAAAGCTACAGTGTTGTTGGCATACTTGTCTAATGTTTCAGAAATTCAATTAAAATCCACCTTTTGCACTGTTCCCAGATTTTGCAAACCTGCTCCTTTGAAATACAGGGTGCTGCAAATGGCAGTTGTTATGGATGCTGAACACACACCTGAGCACAAATTAAAACACAAACATCCTATGGCCAGTGCTTCCCAGGCAGTGGCCTTGCTTCCAGCAGCACCCTGGGGTCCTTTGCCAAGGCTGTAGCAGAGTTCAGACCCGTGACTGACATAGCCCAGCTCGTTCCATCTCTAGGCTCTGCTGTGTGGTTTGATGCTCTGCCTGCAGGCTGATCTGTGCTCTGGGAGGCTCCCTGCTCTCAGGCAGGGCACAGCAGCCCCTGCTCAGTGCGGGTGTCACAGCCAGGTCCCTGCACAGCTGCTGCCAGTGCTCAGAGGCCAGGCTCAACCCCAGCTGATGGTGGAACCCAGGCTGCTGCACCCCAGAGCAATCGGCCCCTTGAACACACTGAGCTAAAGCTGCAGCTGCTAAAGCCAGCGTGAAAGAGCCTGCAGGATTAGATGTGCAGACTACTTAGCAAGACTTCCTTAGCCACAACAGACTGAAAATA
Source organism: Molothrus aeneus (assembly GCF_037042795.1). Lineage (NCBI taxonomy): Eukaryota > Metazoa > Chordata > Aves > Passeriformes > Icteridae > Molothrus > Molothrus aeneus. The sequence goes on along the minus strand of NC_089655.1, from coordinate 11,679,404 downwards.
AAAATCATGAAGTGATAAATTCCTCAGGACGCTGCTCTAATCAGCGGGGTTTACATAAGCGTGTCCTACCTGCGAACTGCACTCAAACATGGAATTATTTAATCAAAAGGAAATTTAAGTGCTTGAAAGGAAATAAAGGTTTTATTATCTGCAGGCAATTGTTCAGTTGTAGTGTTCTCGTTCATTGTCTGGGGGAACTGAGGTGATTCATGAATATATTCTGCTGTCACTTCCACTACAGATACAAGCTAACCACTGAAATACTGGAACAATTTTTACTTTGGTTCTGCTTAACTGCACCATCTTCTGTCAATGTAAAACATTAATTGCCCAAGGACAATCAAACAAAAACTAAATTAAAATCAGACATGAAAATTTCCATGTCACAGGCTCATTTTCCTTGTGTTAAAGGTGATGGAAGCTCATTGAAGCCCAATAGTAAGGTGAGGAAAACTAGACCCTGCAAAAATGGTGAACAAAAAAGTTTAGGAAATATGTGGGGTTTAGTTAGTGTTACAGCACAACTACAGCCCAAGAATCAGCTAAATGTATTCTATTACAATAACAAAAAAAACCAAACAACAAAAATAATAGAAAGCCTGTTGAAAAATAAATAAAAGGCATTAGTGTAGTATTTAGTAGAGGATTATTTTAAACATCACATTGAAAGAAGTTTGGTGGAGTTTTTTTATTTTATTTTTCTTTTGATTGTAAATTCACCTTTGCTGCAAAGCTTTTGCTTCAGAGTGGGAAAGACCATTTTGTCAGTCTTGAGCAACAGGTACATAATGACAATTTATGATCTTTTGCTCAGCATATCAATTCCAGTATAGAGCAGGAAAAGTAAAGAAATTCTCACATATTCCACATCCTTTAGATGCAAAAAAAAAAAAAAAAAAAAGAATAGAACACCAGTCTGCAAAGCCTTACTTTATTAAATTAATATTGACTCAAAGGTAAATTCAATGTACTCCATTATTTACTTCTGTATAGATTATATTTATGGTATACTTTCATCATCCTGATTTTTGTCAAGTCATTGTTTGCTGACATACTTGATTTAGGTGTGATTTTGACTCTCAAATGGTTATATAATCATTGGCCTCCTTTCACAGTCCATTATGTTAAGCCAAATCTGCAAAAACACGATTATTTCAGTCTTAGAGCAGTTCAGAGACATTAAATATTCAAAAGTTTCCCTTTTAGCTGCTGACTGACTCCTGAATAACCATTAAAAAAAACCCCACTATCTAATAGATGCAATTGTAAAAAAAAAAAAAATCACTAGCATATGCAGACATTTCTTTATTTCACACTCGGTTGTTACCCTCTTTTGGCAGCAGCAAAGTGACAAAATGAAGGGAAAATGCAGCACCTGAACTCTGCTATCATAGCACAGATGTTGGAGCCAGTGAACGGTGCAGATCAGGTCAAGTGTACCCTGTCTGCGCTGCCCCCAGAGAGTGCCTGGCCTTTCTGCAGCTGCAGGGGCAGAGGTTGCTGTGTGTAGCAGTGTGATCTACATTCAAGGTGCACATACCCTTTTTATTTTCAGTAAACCAGTAACCTGCAATTAACATTTCAAATGCAAAATGTACTGCACAAGGGCAGTGCTGTTCAACCTACTCTGTCACAAGCAATCAACATTTCCCAGTCCTTACACCACCAAGGCACATGCATAAAACATATTTCTTCATCTGTTAGCATCCTCAGATTTCTGCCACCTTGCTATGTCTAGCATCACTGACAAACTGAGGCTCCTTAGACCACACAAGCAGAAACAAACATAACAAAAAAACCAGCTGTATGAACACAAAGGCCTTGTGGAGAGAAAAGAAAATATACAGGTGTAAACAACAGAAATTTACAGAGTGTGCATGGAGAGGCAAGGCTGAATTCTTCAGACCACTGGGAGCACTCCCCTTTTTCCACCTGCAGCACTGAAAGATCAGAGCCTGGCCCGATCATTGCCCTGTGTTGTGTAAGGCTGAGGTTCTGGAGTAGAGCTGACAGAACTGCTTTACCTGATTCATGGCCCAGCTCCTCAATTGTGACTTCTGGCACAACCAGAAGAGGAGGCAAACCAGAGACACCACAAAAAAGAGTCAGGAAACAGCCTGTTCTTATCTCCCCTTGGTATCAGAGAGCTTAACCATTCGGGCAGGATTCTGTTTATTTGCTATGGATGAAGAAATGGTTATCTGACTGCCTGTAGAACTGAAAAGAGAGAATCTGACTTCCAGGTGAGTCTTGCCATCTCCTTGTCACACACCTGCTTCCCACAAACCTGACTGCTGAGGGCACTCAGGCAATTCTGCAGGTATCTGGAGGTATGGCAGGTGCCACTGCTCCCAAGGTCTCAAGGCTGACACAGCCTGTGGCCAGTCCCTGTGACACCTCAGCCAGGAAGGAAACAGGGGTGGGAGCACAAGCTGAAAAGTACTGATGCAACACATTAGGAAAAATGAATACAACCATGAAGACAAACTAATTGAAAAGCCTTAAATCCCTTGAAATTCATTGAAGCCAAAGGTAAAGACAATTTGAAAGCAGTCACCAGTGCTAGCAATATAAGAAAATAATATCACTGTTTATTGTATTGAAGACTTCTGGAAGTAATTTTACTGTGATAGCACCATTGAATGCTCTGTAGAAGCATGTTAAAACTGGGCTGTTAAATGTTTGGATGTTCACATTTCTATGAAGATCCTAGGAAGGCTGAAGAAATTATATACTTTACAGACAACACATTAAAAAAAAATTATATCCATGAAGTTCAGCAGTGGCTTGGCAGCTAAGAAGAACACAACACAATCACCAAAAAGTAACCCGATAACTGAAAGTAGGCCTAGTTCAAACATTACCCAGAGGATCTGTGCTATTTTTTAATTTGATTTCTGTGACACATCTCAAGTGACCAGTCGCTCCAGAGTAAAACAGGACACTGGGTCAGATCCTGATTTTAGTGAGGAACACTGACTGCAGCCCCAAAAGGAGATACTGAGGTGAAATACTTTGTGTTTCCCAGGTATTTTAGCTTGGAGAATCAGTGAGTTGCTGACCAGGAGACAGAGACTCAACAATTCTCAGCCTTGATGCAATTTGCTGCGTCATCTAAATCACCAGATGCGCACAAGGTTAAAAGAGTTGCATCAAAACCAAACTGACCATCTATCACATGCAAACATGAAATTTAGAAATCATCATGAAAATTGTAGGCACAGTGTATGATCCAGGAAACCAGGCAGGCATAAAACTAAAATATGGAGAAAAGCTTATTATATTTTTATGGTCTGCTCACATGCCTAAAATAATATTTTACTGAAACTAGGTCAGAAAGCTCAGAATCTTGCAGGATCAAATGCAGAAAAAAAAAAAAAGAAAAACAATATTAGAACTACAAAAGAGAACTGGCGAAAAAATTGGGTCCTTTTTTTGAAGTGTTCATAACATGTTTTCAACATATCCAGTCTCTAGGCTGCTCAACTAATTCTACAGCCTTCTTACACTTCTAAAAAGAAAACTTTTACTTTTTTTCCTCTTAAGCTATATAGATATAATTCCATCAGATTGGCCAGGCATGAAGTTATGGTGTTTGGAAAGTAAAAGCTCAGCTGAAGTTGAGACAATTACCAAGAGCAAAGAGAGATTCTACAGCCACACTGGTGGCAAAATATTCACCTCAGAGTTCTCCCTGCTTTCAGCCAGAGTTGGGACTGAGGTTCCTTCCAATCTGAAGCATCCTATAATGTCACTACTTTTAATACTGACTATTCTATTAAGTTATATTAGCATTTAGTAACTTATTTAAATTAATTTGTCTTTGTTGGAAGTACATAGAAAAAACCACAAAATTAAATAAATTAAGGGAAAAATATTTGCATGATTCAGAAATAAGTTGTGAGAATAAAAGTTTAAAAATTGCTTTTTATAAGTGTTCTCTATTTTGTTCAAGTTCATGTCTACAAATTTTGCAGTCATTTGTATTCTCTGAATACCCTAATGACCAATTCATGCAAAATTCATCTCTCATTTTTCTATGTATTCATTCAATGCTCATTACAAGCCCATTGGACCACTGAGGTCTTTTAGAAACCCATGAAGTGGTGCAAATCTCTACCATATTCCTGATGTTTCAAAGTTTGTGCTCACTCTCCAAGAGGACACAACAAAAGACATTTTGAGGTACAAGGCAGAACTTTTGGCCTATTTCAATCTGTGGTAAAAATCCTGTTAACATCCATGCACTTGGATATTATTGCATATGGTTCCAAGTCAGGGGCCAGACAGATACAGAGAGCACCACTCTCCTGCAAAGCAGCCAACTTCAGCTGTGGGGGAAGGCAGGGGGAATATATTGGGAAAAGAAATTAAAGTTGTTTGCAAAAGTTCCTCACTACAGACTAGTCCTTGTTTGCAAAAGTTGATGATTCCATGACTGCCATATAAACATTGAGCTAAACTGAACCAGAAGTTGCCTGAACCAAAAGCACTATGAAATAATCCTACCAGATTGGAACTCCAAACATTACATTTCTGACCTGATACAATAAACAGTGTGCAAACAGATAGACACCTTATTTAGACACACATTAACACGTTGTTAGGAGAAAATGTGTGTTTTCTGACAGTTCTACTCAGCTCTTTTCAAATGAATGATGAATTGCTTGTGCTTTTAAACACAGTGAACTGGGAAGCAAAAATAGATATGTGTGCCCTCCATACCCTCTGAAGCATAGTTTTATGTCATTTAAAAGGAAAACATTGGAAGGAACACAGCCATATGTAAACAGTGTTTTCATTGCTAGAACTGCCTGTATCCTGCAGGCTCCTCTGTGCTAACAGCAGCCTCATAAGCAGCAAGGTCCTCAGAAAGGAGATAAAGGGGTTGAAATCCAAATACTATTTATTTGAAATTTCAGCAAGATGTAGAAAGGTAGAAAAACCTGGGCTCTGAAGTGAGACAGACCCACACAAACCAGATCAGCTCTGAATTCTCTTGATCCAGCCAGGAGGAAACTGTAACCACAGGACAACATCCACACAGAAGATGGAACAGGTAGAAGTCATAAGGTCTTGGCCCTCTGGCCCAAGAACTTAAAAATCTTGAACTGCCACTCACAAAAGCAGTGATTTCAACTTCTTTCTATGCCTCCTGCAGTTCTTCAGACTATTATTTCTACATTTATCACACGTGGTAAAACTTCAGGGACTGTAAGATAACAACCACTTCATGACAAAACTGTGTTAAATCTGTTGAAACTCCAGTGTACATGTTAATATTTGCCCTTGCAGGAGAGCTATGGAAACTTCTGTGCTTGACCCTGATGTTAAGCCAATTCACAAACGCTTCATGGTGGGATGACTTTGTTTTTCCTTGGAAGCAAAATTTCAAGCTATTTACTTCATTTAAATGCATATATTTTATTTATTCCTTGAGTCGAAACAGGAGTTCTGAGATCCAAATTTAAGGTACTATTTCCCTGCCAGAAGTATACCAAGTGAAAGCAGAATTAGATAAATATTCAATTCCTATGTTACATTATTCCTCATTCTAAGCTCATGGCTTCTGACATTGAGATCTCTAAGAATAGTCACAATTTCGGAGTCCCCTGGATCATACAAAAGAAACCTGTACTAAAGAGATGTCAAACATTAAAAAGTTTGGTTTTTCTCTACTATATCTCTCTGCAATCAGGAGTGAAAATTATTTCCCACAAAATAGTTGACAAAAACTCAGCCTGTGCCCTGGGAATTTGTAGATAACACCTCAGGATTCCTGGTACCTGAGTCCTTATGCTTCACACATCCCTGTGCTGGGACTTCACACCAGGAGAGCAGTGTACATTATGGATTGCCTAAAGAACATCACAATGAGGAAGAGCCATCATTTCATCCAGCCTATGCTCTCCAGAACAGTCATGTTTTCTTTTCAGTACCCCCCTGGTCAATGCTGGTGACCTCAAAGGGTAGAAAGAATTAAAAAAAAGCTTAAAAGCAGGAACAGAAAACAGAGATCAGAACAAACACTCAACAAGACAAGGATTGAGCCTGGAGAGCCGTACAGCAAGGACAGCCACAGCAGCAGATTAAACAAAGGTACAAGCCTCAGTTTAATCACAGGTTTATATACTATGACTGTCTCTATCCCACCAGTAGAATTTTAATCATCAGTTTCCTGTTTTTCTTCCCTGTTATTTTGATCTCAACATGGTTCCAACCTGTCAGGTATTAGGGATTTTAAGCTTAATTAGTTATGAACAGGAATAAATTTGATTTCACTCTATGGAATTTCACACTTACTGATTATAATCACAGAAAAATAAAACAGAAATCTAAAGTACAATCCTAGAGTCACAATACTGGAAATTATTCTAATGATTTTTCCGAAGTCTAACTGTAAACTTGTGGGAAGCTGTCCTTTCCAAACTACTCATAGTAGTAGGCATCAGACTAAACCCAGGAAACCTGGATTCAATTTCCAATCTCATGTTCACCTAAAGAGTCATTTTCCTAAACTGATAAAGAGGGACTGCTTCTCTAACAGTTCCTTATTTCCCAGTTTTGCCTGCACAATCCTGCTTTGATTTGTTCTAAGCTTGGGGAAGAGCACAGGCTTGAGAACCTCTCCAGCAGCAGGTGTTTGACACTTGAAGAACACAGCAAGCAGCTGCTGTTTCCTCTTTCTCAGCAAGGATTCTACAGTTACCCAGGGCAGCACAGAAAAACACTCACTAGAGAGAAGTGGGACAGAAAACCTTAAAGAAGTAAAGCATTTGGGGAAATACTATTTTTAACCCCGATTAAAAATAAACTTTACAGGAAATACCAGCTAGAAAAAAAACTTAGATCAAATTAGCTGGGGTGTACTGATTCTTGCCAATATTTTTCTGTTGACCTTCTCTTTTTGTTCCTCTCCTGGTAGCCCTTCAGATTTCTGTTTCAAATTGTCAAGTTCCTATTGCTTTGCATATACAAAATATCCTTAAAGAATGGAAAGAAAATTCTGCAGTACACTCTCCTTCCCCAAGCTATTTGCTATCCAAATCTCCAGCTAAAAAGATGCTCTTCACCAGGAGGCTGCTAAATCACATCTACCTCCAAAAGTGACATGCAGCTGAGTGAGTGCTGCAGGCTCTCAGCTTGAGACAGAAATGGGGGATAAGAGAAGGGTAAGCAGTATATTTAGTTTGCCATTAATCTGGGCTAAGAACACAGACTATCAGGAAAATTGCCTTCCACTACCACTTACTGCAGTTACAGATACACTTTATAAATGTAACCATTAGCATTTTCTACTCCAGGCTAGGGGAGATAACCATAACCAGAACACAAACACTGGTGTGTGTAACATTTCAACAGAAAATGCTTTATTTTTAAGGGAAACAAAAGGTGAAACTCATTTGACTAATGCACACTGATGCTGACTCTTCCTTGAGTGAGTTATATGCAGCATCCATCAAAACTGAGTGTGAGGAAGAAATAATGAATTTATGGATTAATGAACAATGAACATTTCTTATGTTTTATGGATCTGTAGCCACTATGGGAGGAATTTAAGCAGGAAGGAACATGCTAGTTACTGCACAGTAGAGACACAACTTAATGATGGCTTGCAAAGCAGAGGCTTTTCACTTTATGGCAAAAGGACTAGTAGTGGATAAAGAAAGAAGACCTGTTTTCAGAAAGAGAGAAAGGTCTTTAACTGTTGTTTTCCTGTGCATATGGAGGCAAGAGCTGGATTTTCAGTATTCTCATTCCCAAACTGGCCTTAAGAGTAATTTCAAAGTCTACTGAAAGAATTAAGTTCTCCTTAACTGTGTCACTGTCTGCACAGCTGCAGCATCTTAGAGAAATATTTGGCTTCATGTGCACTAAACTCATGTTTAGTTTCCCTGTCATAACTGTTACACTTGCATAGCAGAAGTTTAGACTTCTGTTTCACTGCAATATGTCTGCATGTTATTTTTTGTCTTCAGTTTGTTTAGTACCAAAGGCAAATCTGGGGGAAGATGACAAACCACAGCTGCATTTGCTTGTGCAACAGCCAGGGTTGGCTCACTGGAAATCTCTTGGAATTTGCAACCCACCATGGAAACTTGGGCTCGGGGACTTTCTCCTGCCAAGTTTTCATTTCAATTCCAGGTTTGCAGCTGATATTGCTGAACCTCCTGTGAATGAACTTCCAGAAAGGGGAAGGACAGAAAGAGGAGTCACAGCTGTATGGAGCCCTCCCTGCTCAGCCCCAGCCCAGGTCAGAGGTGTCAGTGTGGGTGGAGCAGAGCTGAGTGCTGCACACCCCAGAGTCCACGCTGTGCTCACAGCTGCTCCCCTGGCGTGGGAGGCAAACTGCAACCTGCCCAAGCTGGCTCCACTGTTACTCATCAGCACCTCTGGAGAAACTGGAGTAATCCTCGAAGAATTAGAAACGAGCTGCTACACGCATGATAATGTGTTCATCAGGAGTAAAGGGAATAAATTACTTCACTTTGTTAGCTTGCAAGTTACTGAAACCAGTTCTTATGGTTAAGTCCTACAATTTTTATTATAACCAAATTAATGGTAAAATTAATTTATTACTCCCTAAATGCAGAGCTCTGTGCTTGACACAAAGGGATCTTTTCTTCCCAAACAGTCTGTACACAGGACTGTTGAAATTTCCTTTGGTATTCCTTTTTCACTACCCCATCCACCAGCCAGTGTTACACTCATGGGAAGAAAGGAAAGAGGCAAAAGTTTCCATGCTGTGCAACAGCACTGTCAAACAGGCCATGGAGCTCATAGCCAAGAAAAATAGAGCAAAACAGACTAAAGGTATTCACAGAAGTGCAAGTTACTGTGCTAGTGAATTTACATCGGTCACTCAGTGTCAGCGAGGAGATAATGATGACTGTGATTTCCACCACAACACACACCTGCTCACCCTGCACATAATTCCTGGGTTTGAAGGACTGATGACTTTAGCAGCTCTATCCAAAGACTAAATCTGGCCCTACACATTTAGGACACAGCAATAGCAACAGAAGGCACTGCTCTTCACACTCAGCTGAACAAAAGCAGGCAGCCTGCTCAGCTGTTTCTAATGCTCACACAGGGAAATGTTTATGTCCAGAGCCCAGCCTCTTTTACTGGCACTGAGAAAAAATGACTGAAAGGGACAGGACAGGAATTATATTTGAAGGCAGCCTCGCAGGGGAGGGACAGGGAGCACCAGCCACATCAATAACAGCAGAATACACTGACATAGTGTGGGATATTACATATAAATAACCCTAGAAGTCCTCAATTCCAGTTCTCTTAATAGACACTGAGGCTTCCCAAAGTAGAGAAACATTTGTGCTTAAGTGCTGAGAGACCTGTTGTGGGCACAAGACAAGCCTGAACAGACTCCTGTTCAGAACACAGCAGTCCCTCAGCAGACGTGGCTGAGGGAGTGACACAGGTACAGGAGGGTTGTCCCAAAGAGGTGGCACCATCTGACATCTACCCAGGAGTCTCTGAAGTGACCACACGGTGTCAAACCACCTCCTGGAAGAAAAACCTCTATGCACAATGACCAATCCCAGTCATCCCCCTTCCCCCATTCTCCCTTGGGTTTCATGATTGCCAAGGTTATAATTAACCCAGGAAGCTGATTAGAACATTGTTGTTCCCTGCTACACAGTTGACTATTGTGGAACAGATGGAATTATTTCCTGTGTATAGTAAAACACTTAAATAAACTGTAACCAGCTCAGGTGACAGCTGTGTTTTTGACTGGGTTCAATTTACAATGTCAACAGATAACACACCCCAGTGATGAAGACAAGCCTAAATTCTGGGGCTTATGAGTATGGCTCATTTTGAAAAGGTCTCAAAAGTGAAGGTCAGCCACTTTGGGGAAGAAAGATCTAAGCAGCAAACACACAAACTTATCCCACTCCTCACCAAAGAATGCCTGTGTTGTCTCATTTAAAGTTTTTATGGAGAATAAGGATGACTAACTTTTAATAATTATATGAATATTAACATTTCAGTTGATGAGTCATTTTAATGATTGAATATTAAAAATTCACTCTATTTAAATTCTAATAAAAAGTTGCTGTAAGTTAAATGTTCTTTTGCCTATATACTCAGTGGTACAGTCGCATGAAGATCCTGCACACTACATACAGTGCAGCTCTGTAAAACAGGGTAATCTTAATCCAGACATATAGAGAAAATTATTTAATACAATGCTGATTTGGATTTGGCTACACAAACAGAACTATTTAGGTTCTGCATACTTAATTATCACTGAAAACAAAGCATGTTTATAAAACACAAGGACAGCAATTTTTAGCCACCAGAGAGGGAAAAAAACAAAGTGAAAATACCTTTTTCCTCTTCTGCACGAATTGTATCACACCCTGACAATGGGATCCAGACTATTCAAAGAGGCAAGCAGCCCCATACATTTTATCTATATATCTAATCTGGTTTTATTTCATCTAACAGGATAGGGTGCTATTTATGATTCCTAAAATGGAAGGAGCAGCATGGCAGTATTAACAAAGCCCAACTTTAATCCAAGTATGTTAACAGCCATATGTTTTCAACACACTCAGTGGATAAGGAGACAGGACCCTCCTGTTAAGACTCAGATTATACTTTCCTGAAGTAGTGCCTGCCATCACCATCCTCATCCCCAGAAGAGTGTAAGGAAACTGGATTCTCTGCTTCAAAACTAATCCACATAAAATCCCTCTCCTTCCCTGCACCACTCCCTTCCAACTCACCCTATATATGTTCATTTTCAGTCAACATAAAAAATAGTTTAGTTAGTTTGTCTCATGGGCGTGGGGGTACTGTGTGTGCTCCCGTCAGCTCTTTGCATACATAGCAAAGTGTAAATATAACATGGTTATCCAGGCTAATCAGCTGCAGGGAGTTATTGGCATAGTCAGTCATGGACAGGGCTTGGAGAGATGTACTGCACTAAGTTCTTCAAGGTTAGTGTGAAAAAACAGCAACACAATAAAGGGAAATAATTATCTTTTTGGATGTACTTATCTCTTCTCAACTTCTGAGAAAATACTTCAGCACTTTTCAGATCAACTGATATTTTTCCCAGGTCAGAAAAGAGGCCAAGCAAAATTCAGAAGAAACTAAAGTTCTGAAAGCTAAATTACCTCCACTCTTAGTGAAATTGTGCAAAATTATGCCTTTAAATTCAGGGAGCAGCAAATAGAGAGCTCTTGGTAACTTTAAACAGCAGCAGGTATTTATTTATACTTGAGAAGGTCTACACCCTTCTGGAATAAAAGAATTTCTGTGCTGGTTCAAGCTGACATGTTAATTTTGCCTCCAATTATGCTGTACATTGCAGTGAATGGGTAAATACCCCGTGCTGTAACAGCCCTGTCAGGCACCTGCAGAGGAGCAGAGCTACCCCAGATGGTGCAAAGCACTATTCCATCATACCTGTGTGTGCTACCAACAGACCCTCAAGAGGCCTTCGGGTACTTGCCATGTCAAGCCTACCTCAGCTGCAGGTACAGTGTGCTGCTATTTGAGGAACACACCAAAGCCAGGGTACCACTGAAATAAATATATTCTGCAGGTACAGAACTACCACAGCAAAGCAGCTAGGTATTGTTCAGTTGTGTGAAGGTTTTTGCCACCATGTAGAATAAATTAGTAGACAGAATAAACTAATCATGCTTTAACAGAAGAGCAGTGACTGGAGAGCTGTATTTTTCATGCATTATTTCAAAATTTTCCAGTTGATACAAGTGCTGGCTTCTTTGTCACTTTTTTCTATCACACGAACAAAATAAATAGATTTTAAAAGTGTGGTTCATAGGAAATTTGTAGCCAAGAGAGGAAATAATTCACAAAGTAAAAATTTTCTAGATTCTCAAAACATTACAAATTTTCATTCTATTAAAAGATAAATTACATATACTTGTGAAAAATGTTTGCTTAATCCCATGACCATAAAACAACTAGACCCCCCAGAACAAGTGAGGTCTAAATTATACATATATGAATACATGTGTTTTAAAGTGAAAAAATATAAAAGGTCAGTGTGCTATAGAGTAAGAAAGAACCCTTAATCTTAAGAAACTAACTAAAGGTAAGGTCTCATTTTTGCCGAAATGGTCAATTTTGATTGACTTCTCCAAAATGGTTTCATTTACATTTGGAAAAGTATCTTTTAAAAAAAATATTGTTCCTACAGCTGCTCTTAGTGTGTCCTCTCCCCTTACACAATTTCTGAAAGCAGTTTCAAGAGAAAAGTGAGTAATTTTATATCAGCCTCGAGAGGGTAAAAGGGGTTGTGCTAGTTTTCACTAGCACGGAGCAGGGAGGAGATGTTCTCTAAATAACTGGAAAACCTGCTGAGTTGGATGATCATCTTTTTATACTGCATAATGTTCTGGGCATGGGCCAGTTTTTCCAGAGACAGTGATCCATCTGCTTAACTGGAGTGCATTCAAATTCCCTGCTCCCCTATCATCAATTTCCTCACTCTCATACCTCCATTCTGACCAGAGAGCATCACAAAATCAGGTAAAGTAATTGCTTCAAGTGCTTCTTGGTGGTTTGGAAGAGACCTATACTTTTTCCAAGCAGCAGCAAATCAGCCAGGTAATATTATGCCAATAACTAAAAGCAGGCAGAATAGAAAATTTTAGAATTAAAAGTGGTTGAGTGCATTTTTAAAGCATAGAAAGCATTCCCTTCCCTTCTGCAGCTGCTCAGGGAAGCACATACCATGCCCTTCTTGAAAGCCTCAGAAAAGGAATTTAGCAGTAAATCTAACACTCTCCAAAACCGTCTCCCCTCCCAAAATTAAGTAGAATCAACAGAAGCACAGAGATTCCTTCTGTGTAAAAGCCATCAATTCTAAATTTGAGGTTTGGTCACTTCTTTGTTCCTCAGTCTTTTTCATACAGATGCAGGACCTTAGAAAAGTGCAGACTGACTTAGTCAAAATACTTTGTAGCTGGTTCTCAGTGCCAGCAGAGGTGGCATCCTCCAGATGTGCCAGTGCAGATTGCAGGTGTCCCTTGTGCAGCAGGGCAGTGCTGCTCAGCTCAGGTATTAATACATCTCTTATTCATGCTCAACAATAACCTCCCTGAAAATCCTGAGATTGATCAGCTGGAAAAAGGAAGAAGCAGTACAGGAAAACACTTTTTTCTATCATTCTTCTCTCCAGCTATTCCTTCTCTGAATATAAAGTCAGTACTCTCTTGTACAGCTCTACACTCTTACCAAGCACTTAGGGCATCCTGACCTTTTTCATGTCTGCTCTGAGATGCAGGTCATAATAAAACATCAAGCCAAAAGATGTTATTGCAGCTGTCTCAGTTTTGAGGAACCACTACTTGAACCTCAGTTTCTAAATGAAATTTTATTGAAGTGATCAGCTTTAGCTGTCTAACTTTCTGATCTTCTATTCTACATAAACAGATCATGGTAGTATAATTTTCAGAAGAAATGTAGATTAATTACCATAGAAGATTTTATTACCAAGTATTTTCCTTGGCAATAATGGATGAGACCCACTTGACCAGCTTTGAAAACTGGGATGTTTCAGGTACAGGACACACAGGAGGGCTGCTGCACATGAGGACTCAAATGGCTCCTAGTAATGTCCAGAAAAAGCAGATCCCTACTTCTGGGAAGTATTACCATTTTCCCAGACACAAATAACAACACATGAGTGTCCTGTTATGTGAAACAAAAAACAAAAAACAAACAAACAAACAAAAAAAAAAAAAGAAGCCACTTATGCCAATTATTACATGTGAAAAAAACACCACCTCAGACCACTGGTTAGAAAGTGGAAAGCGATAGGCTGTCTTATACAAGACAAAAAAAAAAAAACATTTTTGACTTGTGAATAATCTGAACTGCAGTTGTTACATCTGCAAGCAAAAAACCAAACATTTCTTCACCAAAAAAAAAATAAAATAAGCAGCTCAGTACATCTTCCTTGTCAATCCTGAAATTCTAGTGTTCAAAAATCCCTGTGCTCCCAAAGCATTCTGAAAACCCGTGTACATCCTCAAGGGAAAAATATCTAACCTAAATGTGGTTTTGGGACATGCCTTGGTTCCAGTCATCAGCACAGATGATCCTATAATAACCACCAAACTTCTACCTTCTAGATTTCTCTTTTTATTAATACGTTTCCTGGAATATTCAAGTTGCATTTCCTAATTTGGAGCAATCAGAGTACAAGGCCACATATGTTTTTTCCTTTTCCTCTGACACATCTAGATGTAGGAGAATTCCTGTGGATAATGACCTTATTATAAAGAACTGTAGAGTGATGATAACAGCTATCATCTGTAACTAGGATTTGTTAAAATTCACTGAGCAGAAATCTTCCAAGGTGGCTGCAGGAGATGCCTGCTGAACACGGGGTTCTTTGTACACTTAAACAGATGTTCATCCTGCTTATTCATTTTAATCTGCTAAAAGTATCTTAGCTAGAAACATCTTAAGAACAATTTTATCAGCTTAACTGTACAGTAAGGAATAGAACCTGGGACATGATTAGAGCTCAAAGAATTATAAAAGGCTTGAATATGTGCCACATATAAGTTGGCATTAAGCCGACCCAAAAAATAACCATTTTGCTTTTCAGAGGGATGCATCTTCATAGAATTGCAACATGTAAGTTAATGGCTCTTATAAATCTTCAGTAAGAACATAAAAAACATAATGAAACTTAATGAGACTTAACTATGATGTAAATCTTAATTCATCTAACTCCAACCAGTGATTTTCAGGGATTTTTATGGCAGTATTTTTAAAGCTGTTTTCTAATGAACAAGAGATTTTCTCTCACAGTGTCTCTTTAGGTTGCCTTATGAAATAAGTTGCCCAGCAGTCAAACACCCCTTGCAGTCTAAAATTCTATAGATCCCAAATGAAGGCAGACAGCTGCTTTGATTTACCTTCTTATATTCAGCTATCTTGCCCCCATTTAATGCAGAAACTATTAAGGAGATAAAGTAAATAGATTCAATTTGCTATGTGTCAATCTATATTACAGAGTCAGTGTGTTTTTTGTGTTCATAAACAGAAAACAGCACAAGTTAATTGCAAAACCACATATCACAAATGGCTACAAATCTGCTTTAACTATCTCCATTTTTCTTTATTTCACAATGGCCTTAGTAACCTTCACCCTGAACCATAAACCCTGATTAGGGGCACTAAATGACTGGAATGTTCCTGGGAGCTGATTACAGGCAGTTTGCTTATGGTTTATCAAGTCTTATCTACTGATAAGGTCTTCCTCATCTCCCTTCTTCAGAGTACCAGCAGTGAGATTCAGGAAATATTCCACTGCCTTTATCAAAGACATAAATGAACTGAATCCTTGCTGCTAAAATTCTCTGTGGTCTAAGGAAACAACAGCTCTTTGCCAGTTTATCCACCCTGACACTGTGTTTACAAAGCAGACACTGTAGATTCCACTGATGGATACTTATTTGGGTTTAAGCATGACCTGGCATATTTGTTTCAGGATCTTTTTTTAAAAATATTTTTCATGGCTTTAAATAAGTAGTTTGGAACTGGACTTTTCCACACAGGTATCACCACCAAAGCCAACAAACAACCTCAAAACAAAACAAAAGCCCAACAAAGACATCCCACCTCCCCAAGGGCATCGCCCCCGCAAAAAAAAACCCCACAAAAAACTAGTAAAACCAAGCCAAAAAAGCACTTGAGTATTTAAGCTAAACAATTCAACTCTATGCAGCACAAAGACATAGAAATTAAATAGCTGGCAAGAAAGATTGATCCTCCCAGCTGTACAGTTTTCCATGAAAAAGCTGTCATAGATCAACAGCTTTTTCCCACAAAGGCAGAGGGAACAGAAAGGGTACAACAGGTGCCCTTTATAGCTGTAAATTTCTTGCACAGCTGATGGAACTGACTCTCCACTGCATCAGTATTTGGGCAGGAATTCAAAGTAGATCAGAATAAAAACTGGCAAGCCCTTATTCCTTGTTCATTGTTTTGGGGATTTCTTATATGAATTCAGTGAAAAATGGAAGCAAACCAAGGCTCTATTACAGTACACTAGGAAAGAGCCTTAAGCTAAGGGTGGGAAAAGATTCTTCACAATGAAATCTTGCCATGCCTAGCTCTACAAAACAGTTATAGAACTAACTTGCAAAAATGTATGGATGTCTCAGGAATGACATCTGCCTTTCCAGATCCTCTATCTACATCACTTTTGGAAATAACAATATAACACAAATAAAATACATTTTTATATATTTATTTGTAAATAAGATTTCTATATATAAGTTTATTGAGAACTTTTTAAAGAGTTTCTAATAATCACAATGCCTCTCAACACATCAACATCCAATTTAAATCATCTGGCTTCATTTTGCCCCTGCTTAACACAAATCTTAAGCAGATCATTATTCATATCTGATTTAAGTAATAGTGCTAACAACCACAGAAGACCTGGCTCTGCCCATACTCTAGGCCAAAGATTTGCCTGCATTATATTGACTACTCAACTACTACTATTACTTGGAGATAAACATGCATGATTAAAAGCCTGCATGATTAGAGGTTCAAAGCCTATTTTGAATATTATAATCTCACAGATGCTATATTTTTCTGAATTAGTTGTATAAACACTGAGATCTGACAAACCGATCAGAGAATGAATTATTTTGTTGGTACTTGCATAGTGATTATCCAGTATCTTGTAGCCAGATTATTGAGTCCTTTTTTGCTATGTTATCTATTACTCCTTCATCTCATTTGTCCTGAAATATAAATATTTTGTGTATTTTAATGTAATAAGCCTAATACAGATAGCAAAGCAGTTTAGGATTATAGGTACTTAATCATTCCTTATTAGTTCATTCTTCATTACAGTTCTAATTTTAAAGAGGCATAACCAATTAAAAGAAGTACAACACAAAAATAAGTACATTTTTCATCTGCACCATACTTTTGAAACTACAAACCTTTTCTTTGATATTTTCACATAGCTAATTTTTACCAAGAAAAGTCACTGGAACAATATGGCCAGGAGGGAGGAGGAAAGAGCAGATGGATCAGTATTAGTGTGAAACCCTTGGATATCAAAATGACACCAAAAATAGGTGGGTATTGAAAGAAACTGTATTTACAAAGCTGGCCAAGCACAAAACAAAGCCACTCAGACACACCAACTCCAGTGAGATGGGTGACTTTGAAGGCTTTTAACAATATTTTTCAGTAGTCTTCAGTCACAAATGCTCAGGCACTGAACTAACCTTGAACCATCTTTTCATTAATATAATCTGCCTCTCATCTTTCAATGCAGAAACACTTTCATGTTCTAGATGACTGTCCAAATACCACAATCAGAACAATTCCTCTCAGGATGAAGGGAGTCTTACTACACTCCCTGTGAAATGCAGCAATATTGCTGTTCTGCTGCTTACTGCAGAGCACTCCCTGGCAGGGATAATGGATCTGTACTGAGAGCACCAAACCCAGCAAGCCAGAACGGCAGCAAGGGAACCAACAAACTGGTGTTAGCCCTCCTGGGGAAGATATTCCAGCACTGCTTGTGCTAATAGGAGGAAAGGGGAGAGAAAATCATTAGTTCTATGAGCTTTAATTAAAAACATTTTAGATTCATTTTTTAGACCTTAAAGAATGAGTCCTGAAGTTATTCTTGGTAGGGCAGTGGCTACAGTCTTGAAAGCAACACAGTCAAGTCCTTGCTTTACAAGCAGAGAAAGATGTCTAGCAGATAGAAAATTTATCTTCAACTGCCAACTGCTATGAATGTTTACTGTAATTACCAAGATGATTTCTGGCCATCTCTTTCAACAGCCACAGAAGAATTCTAAGTTTCTGTGGTTCCCCATGATAATACAGTCATGCTTCCTTTCACCACTGCCTCCAGAGGCAGCTCAAGCCAGGCTTTTGTGGGTAGGAACTCAGAAAAAGGAAGAGACACATGGTAAGTCAAGATGACAGGAAGATGAAGGGGTGAGAAGAAGATAGGATTGAAAGAAATTTTTCAAAAAAGAGAAGTCGAAGCTGAAGATTTTAAAACATGCACCACAGAAAGCATAGTAGAAGTGATTTTTGTTTTTTTAGGCTTTTATTGTTTGACTTACAAGCCTTCAACAGTGCAGGAACTTATTAGGCACAAGATTTTCTGGACTTGGATGGGATAGAAATCTTTCCAGGATTCTCATAATAACATGAAGAAGAATTTAAGTTATTGCATCATATGCTATTATAGACTTAAGATTTAAAGTCTGTATACTTTTTAACTGTTTATTGCAGTGTTCATTAACATATCTGCTAAAAATTCTGCTATTTAACATTCACAAAAGCAGTGTGCATTAAGCAAAATCTGATGAATAAAAATAATATTATTAATGTTTAGCAATCCCTCCTTTTACAGCAATTAAATCACAAGCACCTGCATGCTTTGGTATCTAATTAAATTTCCCAAAGTACCTTTCCTACTGATGTAATTCAGATGTTTCCTAGAACATTTAAAAGCTGCTGGAATTGTTTAAGTGAACATGCTATTCAACAATGAATGACACATGAGTCAGGGAAAGCACTCTGCTTACTTTACACAGATTCCAACATTACTAACTTATTTTAATGATAATAAATAGCTTATATGATTTGTAGCTTGTAAAAATTAGACAAATTTATGATTTTCTGAGCACATTGCAATAAGCAGAGTATTCTTGCAGTACATAAGGGGAAGCTTTATCTGAGGTCCCTGCACCTAGCAGATTTACTCAAATTCATTTGCATTTATTTGTCCTGGTTTCTGTGGCCACAAGTGTAATATTGATATACTCCTACACAAGCATAGTCATTGAAAAACCTGGCTTTGCAAGTGTGTTTGCATTATTAAGATGGGCATGTTAAGACCTACTGCTTTTTTCCTCACTCCACTCACACCCATCCCACATCATCCCCACTGGTTAGAGCTGAACTACTTCAATCCTGCCTACCCAACGCACATCATTAGGGGCAGCAGCCACACAACCCTCAAAAGCAGGTCTTGACATCCTTGAATTTCTCACAAACTCCTAAAGCACATGCTATGTGGGACAAGGACAGGTATTCACCACGATTTCCTCAGACCTAGCTGAGGCTTTTTGACACCATGGCAATATTTGACCACAAACTGCATCAATCAGCAGCACAGTCCTCTTGACTCCTCAGTCAAAGCTGGGAATTCCAAGCCTGCAATTAATATACTTCCAAAAGCAAAAAATGGGCACATCATACACTCCTTCATCTGTTTCCCACATCATCAACAGCAGAAATGTAGGGCTTATATTTGCCTGCCTCTTTTTATTTCCCTTTCCTCAATCCCTTGTAGAATAACAGAAATTAAAATCTAGAATTTCACTTGCTTACGAGATTCTTTATTCTTTTATTTGTCTTGTCAGACTTAGTGCATCTATACAATTCCCCTAGTAGATTAAGAAACCTCAGAGGCTATTGCTCAGATTAAGCACTAGTTCTTACTGTAATCTTCTTATTCTCAATGTTTCCATCTTCTGCTCTATCCACATGATTAAACAATAAGTATATTATATCTTCCAGTACATCTGTCAGTTCAGGTCCCATCACTCAGCCCATTTCTGACATAGTCCATTGCAATGAGACTTGCTATCTGTCCTTCATAGACAGTGCATTTAGTCCAATTTTCAAGCATTCTAGAAAATTGTCTTATTCAGCTATGCCTAGGTTGTTTCATATGCTGCCATTTTCTGCAATCATTCAGTAGAAAAGGTCTTTAATGAGGTACCAGGCAGGCCCATTACTTAAATTACAAGTGATGCTATGTGGGTCTAAATATCTTACCTTAAAAAAAAAAAAGTATCAATCTTCTTCTGAAGAATAATGTGACTATTAATTTTAACACAATTTGCTGCCTTGGGAAATAGGCACGATCCTACTCCCAAAAGAGGCTGGACTGATGAAACTTTATTACAAATGCTACTGAAAGACAGTTCAGCACCTTACATAATGAAGAAAACATAATACTCTAAATGTGATGCATTTCTGTTTTCCCCCTTTATGGCTGGATCCTCAGCAGATCAGACAGTTAAATACAAACTAAAGAAAAGAGACATACTGAGGAAACATTTTATTATCAAATGTCTCAGTAGGCTAGGAAGAATATTTGTGTTTCTCTTGGAACATATTTATCTAACAATAAAGATTTCTTTTCTTTTACTAGGAAAGAAAGAGTAATTTTCTTTCCTAGTAAAAGGATTTTATATTGTTGGGTATTGATTAAAATAATAAAAAAATAAGATATTAAGATGGGCCAGAATCTTAAAACTTGCAGCAACTTCAGTAACATTCTTCTGGTCAAAATATACCAAGTTCAGTATCAGTTCTCCAGAATGTGGAGAGATCTTTTGGCCTGGTGAGTGGGATTAGGTTGCCAATAAATAAAAGCCTGACTTTTTGATGAGTGCACCCAAATATCTTTGTTACAGCAAATAAAGCTCCAGTAAGAAGTATTTGCCTCCTGGCTCTGGAAAGGCTTCACCACTCCACTGCTGCTGGTGACTGAGTACAGCCAGGAGCCGGGCAGCACTTCCCCAGAGAGGGAATGGAAGGGAGCAGGACAGTGGGAGAAAAACCCAAAACAGAACAAAACCCACAAAACCAGACCTTAATACTTGGGTTTGATCTGTTGGACACTATTAGTTAAGCACTTAAGTAAATCAGCTGAATATTACCCAAAGCAGAAACAGAACTTCCGTTATCAAGTGTGGTGCCAGGACAGTCTATAAACATTCCTGTGCAGAAAAGAGCCACAGCAATGAACCTGAAGCAACAAATACTAGAGCTACAACCAGAGTTCCTGTTTTGGAAAGAGGGGAAGGAAGGTATTATTTACATGTGAAACATTTGGAGGTGCGCAGGAGGGGATGTAGCATCTGTGCTTTTGCTTCATGGTTATTAATACTTATGAAGTAGAATCCTAGGTCATGTTTAGAGCTCCTAAACAAATTGTAACAATGAAGCTTCACCTTTTGTCAACTCTACAGGGACTAAAAGATCTTAAAAACAATCTCATTAGAGAAGCCAAGAAAATAAGCCTTAAGCAGCTGTTCATTATCTCACAGAAAACATTAACATTCCAGACTTCCTTGACACAATATACAAAAATAAATAGACAAACAAAAAAAAATTTAAAACACTCTTCTGCAGCACACCAGCCAAACAATACAAGTATTCATGTCAGTCATTCCGTTAATTTTGTGTATCAATTTTTTGAGTCTCACATTTCTTCCTGCATCAGATAAGGTATGAAGAAACATCCTTTCTTTTCATCTAAACTTATAATTTAAACCAAAGGCCTGAATGTGCTTTTCCTTTCCAACTCCTCTTCCTGCTTGCTTTTCTAGAAGCAGGGTAGCAGCCACTGCCTGGCCTTTTATCTCAGGCATTTTGAAACATTATAAAAATGCAATTAATTCTTGAATTAATCAGGATAATGCTATTCTAGTGACATTTTTTAACTCTGCACATAGTCTTTTCTGAGTCTTGCAGTCTGCGGTACATTCATCTTCCATTCAGCATCTCTTAAAACCTACTGGAGCAGAAGCTGGGCTTCACTTTTCAAGAAAAACCCAGACTAAAGACTGCAGCCAAACACCAGCAGTTGGGAAGAACAAACAGTAGGAGCCCTGGGAAACCAGTACCTATGGACACTAGACCAAAGCGGGCTCAATTTCTTTAGTTACAACTGATTGTGACAAGTGAGGAAATTCTGCTGTGACAAATAAAAGCAAGGACATGGTTTTGGGAAAAGGACATAATGCAAAAATAGAGGCACAGCCACTTCTTCAGTATTCCCAAACCATGAATCCATCACAAAACTCTACAAGCCTGCTGGTGGGACTGTGTCTCCCAGTTGCTCCAGAGAAGGAGCTCCTCACAGCACACAGTCCCCATGTCCCTCATCCCATCCCATCCCGGGCAGCCCCTGATTCCTGCTCCCAGCCCTGCTCCTGCCAGCCCCAGCACAGCCTGTGCACACAGACCTCTGAAGGCCTCTGGAACTGGGGATGGATAGATCTGGGCAATTGTCACCATGGTAGAGGAAGCACCCTGACAGGATAGCTCTGGGCAGCGAACCATCCTGTCCCAAAGGCAGCTAAACAAGAGCCTTTCTAGAAATCTGCTCAACAAAGTTATTGGTCTGATTTGCCCCAGGATTTGAACTATAGAGAAGGCAAAAGGACATCCAGCTACAAAAGAGCATTGACCTAGGATATGTAGGAGCGCTAACCTTCTATATTATCTCCAAATATTACCTCTGTGGGAAGGGGGTCATTCCAAGAAATTACAAACACCTTTCACAGATTGAAA
The DNA here is from genome assembly GCF_037042795.1 of Molothrus aeneus. Taxonomy (NCBI): domain Eukaryota; kingdom Metazoa; phylum Chordata; class Aves; order Passeriformes; family Icteridae; genus Molothrus; species Molothrus aeneus. The sequence goes on along the minus strand of NC_089655.1, from coordinate 11,657,018 downwards.
GGTCCAGGGTCACTTTCTTCCAGTTACTCACAGTACAGGGATTTTATCTAATTCTAGTGCATTGGCTTCCAGCATTTGTAAGATTAAAGCAGAGTCATTTGGCTACTTGCTGAGGAAATATGTTGTTAGGCTAAGACCTGATGTTAGAGATCATGTCATGTATGCAAATTATGGTGCATATTCATTAATATGCAAATTAGAACACAAAATCAGATTAATCCCAATGCCTAAAATCTCCAGCTCTCATGACCTACAGGCTTAAATTGTGCCTGTACAACTGCTTGTTCATCAGTGTGACTTTGTCTTGCTTCATGATTAAATACAAATCAGCCACGTACACATAATTTTTCCATGTAACTAGATGCTACCTAGCTTAAAACTGAAATATTTATTGTAAAGACTTGTGCTTCCAAATGCCTTTCAAAGACTGCTCAAACATCTTCAGGTTTGCATGTTTATTCCAGCTACTTCAGGCAGGGGTTCAAGAGCACCATCTTTCTTTTTTTAACCCCTCATTAAATGGAATGAGTTGCCAATGCAACAATCCCATTTATTTAGGTTTTGATTGATTTTCTAAGAGTTACACAGCAAAAAAAAGTCCACGGAGGTCTGGTCAGCTGCATGAGGACAGCAAGTATACAAAAACCTTTGGCAACCAATTATAAATCAAAAACATGAAAAACTGTCTGAAAATCTTCACCACACTGATGCACTCATACAGCGACTGGATAACTGACTTATGACAGCCTGCATTAATTAAGCAACTTCAAACATGTGAACTTTTATAGCTAATTCCAGAAACTGCCTTCTACGCTGATGGAACCTTTGAGAAGGACACAGAGATAGTGTCACTCTCATCAAAAGCAATCAGTTACACTTTCTCCAAACCATATCAAACTATAATCTTCATAATTTCAGGGTTAGGAAAAATTAATTTTGTTTTGACTGGATTGACAAAATCTAAATTCTTATATGATAACTGAATCCTGCAGAGCACAAATAGTCAAAATAATTTGGATTTACCATATATGTTTTCAGCAGCTACATAAGGCTTGATTGTGTGTGATTGAAGGATTATAATTTAATCATGGATTTATTAGTCCTTTCATAGACGTTGATTTAAGTATGAAACAGTCATCATGCCATTTATTTAAGTAAGGAGCTTCCTGTATTCTAAGATGCCATATATTGCTGACATGTCTGCAAGTAAGGCAACTGCATTTCTACCCTCTTCAGATCTGTCTTAAATAGACAGCCAGTCATGGCGTAATACTTGACATTCCTTAGATTAAACACTTTAAAGAAAACTATGGTCAGATGTTTAAAAGACAACATTGCATTCAGAAATTTGTAAATGTATGGCTAGGAAAAAATATAAGCCTGACATTTTTCATGTCTGAAGAATACTTTGCTTGTTTGAGCTCTGCAATTCATTTTTTTGCTGTATTGTAGACACAAACATCTGCTGCAGCCAGATCTTGGTCACTAGGTCATAGTTCCCCCCAACAGGGACATCACTGGAAAAATTGTAATGGCAAACTGGATATTATTCATTCACAACCTATGATAATTTAGCAATGAGTTTGATTAAAAATATTGATACTTAACTTTTCACACTTATACATGCTTCTTAGCAACTTCTGACAACACATTCACAGTTACAGACAGATACTCTGAAATCTGAGGTAACTATGAAAACCAGAAATTGGGAGAAAGCTAACACTAACTAAATATAAAAGTATTATCTTCCCATTCCTATTTAGCCCAGAGTGAAGGTCTGAAGAGAAAATATGTTCAAGTCAGTATCCCCCAGAAAGTAACATTCAGTTTAGGTTTTCTGCCTGAATCTTTTACATTTCCAGAATGAAATATGTTACAGGGGTCTGAAAGGGGGGTGGTGGCACACCACAGACAGACAGGCAAGTCTGACACAGGCATAATGACAATGAAGCCAAGGGGCCCATCCTTTCCAATACCACAGAGAATAATCAATAGCCAACACAAGTTACCTTCAAGCATTCTAACAATCCTATTTGTTTGGATGTTTTGCTTGAGGGACTTGGTAAAATTCAATAAGATAGGATCCTTCCCTAATATTAATTTATAGGAACAACAATAGAGCTGGATTTTATCTGGAGGGATGCAGACTGCTTTAGAGAGCTCTAGATCTAGATGATTGCATCATTACCCTCTTGCCATGGGGCTGGCTGTCAGATAAGAGACAATTACAGGCTCCTAGTCTAAAAACTGGAGAGTCCAAGTCAGCTGTTAGACACCCCCAGAACTTTAGAGGTTGAGAACTATTTTGATTGTTTCCTTCTCATTTTCCTTTTTTCAAGAACCATCACATCACACTGTCAATTTCTGCTCCCTCCCTAGATTTCTCCCCACTTAAAAGGGCAAAGCTCTTGACCCCAGCTACAGCACAGCTTCTTTCCTTGCAATAAAACTCCCTGATCTCTAAATATGCCAATACAAGCAGATAAACATGTCAAAAGAGCCACAATCTTCCCCATAAAAAGGATGGACAAAAGCCTGCTGGCTGTATGTACACCACAATAATCATCCAGATTTGTCTACGAACAATACAGAATTGACTTCCTGTAACCTATGGTTTCAGCAGGGGCTTATTAAACATGTTTAGCCCACACCAGTGAATATTTGAAACTGATGCAAGTTGCTGCAGCCCCAACAAAAGAACAGATGGCTGTGAAAGCTGCTGTTCATACACCAGAGATCTCATATGTATGCAAATTTGCATTGCAGTACATACTGAGTCTGTTCCCTCCCTCTTCCCCTCTACCTTCTTACTTCAGTGTACAATTAAAATATCAAAAAGTCCTGCTTTGTTCCTCTTGCCAGCAGCAGGAATGAGCACCGAACGTGTGACCCTTCCACTCACCTCATCCCTAACATCCTCTCCAAAAGTGAAATCTAGGCCCTAAGCTAGAATCCAAATATGCCTCAAGAGTTTTCCTTTTGTTGTGGCCCAGCAGGTATTTTTAATTGGGCTTTTAAAGAAAAATAAAGAGAAAACAATTTTAAAAAGGAATCTGAAAAATAAAACATTCTGGCCATATTTATTGAACTAGAATAGTAAGTTTAGTTCTTGAATTAACACACAGGCATATTTCAATTTTTTTTCTCTTTAAACCTTTGAGACTTCACTAGCATTAACTATTAAAGTGAAAATAACGTAAGTTCACCTTTAGTTCAGTGTCATGTTTCAGAAGAAATTGAGGAAGGAGTGTATTTCTTGTGCACCATTACAACCCAGTGTTGTAACTAACTGCCTTAGTTACTATTGTGTTCCACATAAAGATGGCTTCATAGCATTGACTGCTTTAAGCTCCCACACAAACATAACCACAACTTGAAGCACAAGCAAATATTGACTTCATCTGCAGCCCAGTGGCTGTTCTGGTGATTACTCAGGCATTCTGGCAGGACTTTCAACCACCAATAAAGGCAACGGAAACTTTTACAAGTATGACATAAGTCCACTATTTGTCACATTATCAACACTACATATGTTATCATACTTCAGAAATGTTAAAGGGTTCAGAAAATATTTGATGCAGAGCCTTAACTTGTTTGGGCTTTCCAAATAATAAAGAAAAATATTGTTCTTATTTCTGTGAGAGAGGGAGGAGAACAGAGAAGACAGAGGAGGCATTGCTGTTATTCTTGGCGCTGGGTCAGATGGGTCTGGTTTGTTCTGCTGAGTGAATAGAAGAGTGGAAAACTACTTAAAGCTGAACAAAGTAACATTAACATAGATTTTGACTACTTTTTATCTGGTTCTCTGGCAAAAAAATAAAAAGGCACACATTCACATGCCACTATTTTGGTCTCAGGGAAAATATGATGAAAACCAATTGTTTGCGTGAAACAGTGTGCAGCCATTTCCTTTTGAAATGAGCCCAGTTAAAAAGAAGTAGCAACTAAAAGGTTAAATTCTTCATTAAAATAAGAAAAGAATGCTAAAGATCAGTACAGACAAAAACAGATGCTTAAAACTAGACTGCTGAATCCATACTCAGCCATATAAATTAAATCCTGGGGATTTATGTGATTAGCCACATGAAGAAACATTTCTAATGCTCATCTCAGAGTCACAAGCAAAAGAAACAATGATATGTCAAATACAATTCACAGACATTTGTCTGTGATGATTTGGAATCATATTTAGTGTAATATATTATTTAGTGTAATATATATTACTATAGAAAATGGCAAAATCTGAATCCAAAATTACTGGAAGACTTTGCCCTCTGTTAGTCATATGTGTAAGTCATCACCTTTTCAAATGGATTCAATGAAATTCTTAAAACCTCTGGTGAAAAGACATTGATCTAATAAAAATGTAGCATGACAAAGACATTATTTCAGACAAAAATTATATATATGATGGTCATGGATAAAGTAAACAAGGGCTTAAAAATTTGAAAGCAAGCAGAGGAAATATTTAGGTTTCTAAATTGCCCTCCAGTACTAAATGTTTGGTTTTCTGCACAACTAGAGTGACTTCAAAGTCCACATTAGAGAAATAAAAGGGGGGCAGGGGGGTAGACTCAGTGCTCTTTCACCCCCAACATAAAACAGAAAATACAAATAAAGATTTGTGACTTTGCATCTTCAGACATGCAGATATTGTACTCGATCACTGCTCATCCACAAAGTCAGAAAGAAGAGCTACCATTAAAAGCTTCTAAGAAACAGCTCCTTTTTATGGCTTCCAAGTGCTCTGCCACAATGTAATTAATCTCAGTGCAGTATAATCAAACACACTGATGACTTGGTGACCCAGTCATATTGACAGGGCCCAGGCAATAAGGGTAAATACCCATGTAATCTTGTTAAGCAATATGGTTTTTAACTTCAATCCCACCCATATTGTAGGGATTTAAAGAGATTGGAATAAACTTGCTGAAGCCAGCACTTGGAATGAGAAATGTAGACATAAGGTTTTTTCCACCTCTTTCATACCAAACCTGTTATTTGCTCTCTTTTGTCTCATTTTAATTGACATCATTGCAGTGCTTTACAGGAAGACACAGCACCATAGAACAAACCCTCAGCTGGCTGCCTGAGTTACCTGTGCCCTTCTTGTAACAATTCCCATTGAGTTCCTTCAAATTTTCCACAGCTACTGTCAAGGAGTGCTTTTTATCAGCCCTCATCAGGACAGACCTTACAAGCCTCTAAACAAAGCAAAGACTCAGAAACCTGTTGCTGTTCTTAGGCACACACTAGAATATTGCCTGGAGCAGCCCATGCCAGGGTGATTATTCAGGAGAGGAAAAGCAGAGACTCAGCCTTGTAACATGGACTTAGCCCTAGTCCCAAACAGCATTTTTAGAACAGTAAAACTCAAAGGTAGATCAACTGAAATGAAAATTGAAACTTCACCAGTCAAAAGCAATCAATTTTGTTATTTTATGTTAAGCTTTCTATGGAGCTATTAATTGAAAACAACTGAAAAACAATTGCTGAGGAGGCCAAGTATGCCAAGCAAGAAACAAGTGCCTACAAGTGCCTTTCTGCCTTCTCATTATCCCCTTAACTGTGCCATGCTAAAGAAATTCACCTGCACATGTTCACTGTGCTACCACACGAACAAGGCATCATCAAGGGCCATGGTGACTCCCCAGTGCCATCAGCACAGAGAGGGGATGCTTAAAACAGCAGTGGCACTGATGGAAATTCAGGTGAGTCTATGGCATAACTGCCATCAAGTCAAAATACAATTGCATGGGGATATTTAAAGCACTTCCACTCAGACTAGAATGTGGTAGAACAAAGTGAAGAATCTTCTGAAAGCCCTGTAAAGCAAGATTTGGTTCTTCTGGTTTGATTTTTTTTGGAGGGGGGTTGTCTATTTGAAGGTTAGTTGAGTGGAGCAGAGTGTTTAGCATTAAACCATCTAAAAAAAATGTGAAAAAGCACCAAGCTCTGGGATGCCTCCCTTTAGAAGTTCTGGAGAAAATAGGACCTCAGGACTTTCTCCTTTAGCAGCAGGGGTAGCTCAGGTCTTTCCTCTCCCCCTTGCACTAGTCTTGAGCTCCTGCTCACCCACCCCCTTGCTGCTGCCTTCCAGTTGTGCCAAATTAACCATTTGTGGAGCTGTTCTGGGAAGTGTAACAGTGAATTAATTGCTTGGTATTTAAAAAAGACAGCAGAGATTCTGACTTGCATGAATCTGGTTACAATGTGCTACATCAGGGAACACAAGTGGTGGGAAGCAGGAAGAACAAGCACAGGAACTGCTCAAGAGAAAAAGAACTGCCAAGAAAAGGTTCCTCAATATCACTGCCTCCGAGACCATGATTTAACCTAATTAAGTTAATTAACTGGAAAATTTGAGAGAAAGAGTAGTTGGCATTTGAGAAAGGGAAGACAAAACCATGGAACAGTGAAGGCTGTTAGCAGGAATGTGGATAACAGATCATTGGCATCTGCAGAACAGAGAATGGCACTGTAAACAGTGAGATCTGAAAATTTTTCAGGGACTGATTGACAAGCAAATATGTTCACCCAACTGAATTAGAAATTAAATATGCAGAAAGCCATATCTTATAACTTGTGGCTTCAAGTCATTTCAAATCTGTTTAGTTCTAGAGCTCACAGTCCAAACCTGAGCTTTAAATTCACACATCAACCTCTGCATCAGTCATGTGAAGTTTAAGTACCAAAATAAATCTAGTATATGCATGTACAATTTTAACTGTTATAAGGGTGATGATCTTAGGGAAGAATAGACTTTTTTTTAATAATTTTATAATAATTTTATCAATGCACAAGTTTTCAGAATAATGATATCCCAAATGGCATAAAGACTTTGATAATAATTTTTTCAATCTCATTTTGTGAAACACAAGTAATACAAGTTTTAGTACAAATAAGTAATTCATAAAAATCAGGACCATCTCAGAAAAAGACTTTGAAACTTTATCACCCCAATTACAGTAGAATAACAATTCAATTATCTCCACACCCATATGCAATTGCAATGCTATAATCACAAACCTAGAATCAAAACACATCAAATTAGTCAGAAAATTCCTCAGAGACAGCACGTAACTCATAAAAAAGCAGGATTAATGCCTTAAGAGCAATGGCAAGCAGCATCAAAAGTATCTACCCAATGATGACCTGTTCCCCTAGGTTTCATTGCTTGTCACTAGATAAGGCAAGATATTTTAGTAAGCTCTTCCTCACCTCTCTCTCCACCAATGGAGTAGTTTTATATTTTAGGTTAGATGGATTGGAAAAAATAAGTTGGATCATTATAAGACCTCACAGAGAAAGGCAAAATGTCAAGTATAGACATCACCAAGTCCAGTTACAAAGATTAGGAAAGATGCATCATCCTGAAGCAGGAAAATGGAACTAGTGCGCTTGGGCATGAGCCCAGCTTTGCCTATAAATAGACCCAAATCCACTACCTTGGGAATGCCACAAGGTGAAAATTTGAGATCTGTAGATAGATCTGGGCACTACAGGATTGTGAGTTTCTCCCACCAGCCTCAGCAGTGCTAATACACCTGCACTCTGATAGCTGCAATGCAGACATAATGCATTAAACACTGAACATGCCATTCCTCCAGGATCACTTATGAATATCCTAAGAGAGCAAACTGGGACTTGACATAAAGCAACCAAAATTAACAGGCCCATTCAGGAGATTTTCACAATTTAAAACAGCGTTTTTGCTTGGATTATTATAAATACTGCAGGAAAGAGTCTATTGTCACTACTGTTTAACAGTGTTTACAGATTCCCTTTGGCCTGAGTCAAGCACATAGAATCTGACTCCTAGCAAAACAAAAAAAAATCCTTGATTTTCTCTTTCATTTCCTTTCAGCCATAGTTTTAAGTCACAACAAATATAGAGACAGGAAAAAATAGGTGGCCAAGTGAAATATAGCCTCAAATATCACTCCATTTAATTTCTCTTTTCTCTACACAAGCAGCACTCAGAGGTTGAGTCAAACTGCCTCTGTTTGGGGACAGAAGATGAAAATTCCTCCTCTACTGGGTTTCCAAAACAGTAAGATATGTTCCAAGGGACATTCCAGTTTGAGCTGTATAAAGCAGGGATTCACACTCACTGAAGATCATTAAAAACACTTTTGATTGCTTTTATAATGTATGGTGACAAGCCTAACTCCATTAACCTACTGAGGATCAAAATTATTATTGTGCTCACTGTCCTCATCACTAAAGGATAATAAAGATGTCACAGCATATTATTTAAAGAAAGTTACCATAAAATAGACAAAGAAAGAAGTAATTGATACTGGTACAAGGTTTCAAATGTACTCTATCTATATTTATGAAAGCTTTCAAGAGATGCTTGTGTTTTAAAGCAGAAAACTTCATGGATTTGGGCTACACATGTACAAAGATTAAATAAGAAGTGCAGCCTTAAGCTTTTCTAGAGAGAAACATCAGCCACCTGGGGCAGAGCCTGTACACAAGGCAAGCAGAACAGAGATGTTGCTTGCAGGAAAAAAAAAAAAACCAAAAAAAATATAATATGTAAGGAGTGGATGGGAACCAATTTGCCAGCAGTGGGGAGGGAAACCCCACTATCACCCAGCTCCTCCCTACTGCAAAGGCAAGTCAGGACTCTGGGGCCCTTAGGTCCCCATACCTTTCTTGGAGGTGAGCTTTAACTCCTGTTATACAGCTGGATGTGTGTTGCTGTTGTTATAGAGCAGCTCTGTTATACAACTGCTTCATTTTAGTACTTCCCTCTTTTATACTAACACTGAAATCCTTTTGGCATTATTTTCTAATTTCAGCATTGTGCCCTGCTGTCCACTCACATGAAGGAAAACTAAAACAGCTCCAGTACAGCCTTTTCCTTTCTCTCTACTACATACGACCTTAAAAGACATCTGAAGACAGAAAAACATGCAGCACTCAAATCAGACTACAAACAACATATACACCAGCAAGTACTTCATTTCTACAGAGCTGTTGTTTTGTTGTTTGCTTTTGAGAGGGTTTTTTTATTATTATTTTTCTTCTGCAGAGAGTGTGCACAGTAAAAAGGAAGGCCTGAGAGAAATTAGAGCTAGAAACCATTGACAGGTCTTCCTAAGCCTGTAAGAGTTTTTGAACCCAAGACAGCCAATTAAAAGTAAAAGACAAAATCACCTGTCTTCATAGAAAAAGAAACTGAAAACAAAATTATTAAAAAAAAGGGGGAAAAAGGAAAAAGAAGGAACCAACCAAAGCCCAAATAAACCAAACAAAACTCAAAACTAAAGTGTTCTTCATTTATTTCTTGATCCCCCACCAGATAGAGGGCCCACCTCACTGCCTACCTCAACACAAAAAAGAAACCCACTTGTGGACAGGGTGGAAAACAGGTGAACATATCTCCCTAATAAAAAAAAATAAGCAGCATATTTAAACAGGGAGGGCAGCAGGACTGTTAAACTAGCAATAGTGTAGAGCAGTTTAATAAGCAGCATTTTAAATAGCATCTAGACATGCCATATCTGGTACGTGCAATTTTAGCTGAGTGAGTCACTTCTATATGCTTGGATGGGATGAACTTGAATTTGGCCATGCCAATTAAAGCTCAGCATTCTAAGCTACTGAACTAAAAGTGTATTTTGAAATCTCTCCTTCTAAATATTCTTCATTTCCAGGAGGTGGAGGGAGTATGAGCACCAAATGCAGTCTTTGGAAATCAGCTGAGTCATGAGCTAGAATAAGAAAAAGGCTATTTCCAAAAGAATACAGCTACTTATAAAACTCAATTTAACCAAAAGCCAGGACAAATTAAGAAAAAAAAATGCAGAAAAAACATCAATTCTTTTATCTTTCATTTGCATAGAAAGCAGCAAAGCTACAGGTAACTTACTAAGAATAAAAAGAAATCTAAATAATTGTGGAACTTAATTGTGTTATGATGTCCAAGTATAACTTAGTACCTCTAGTTATTAAATCTAAATAATAAGCATGGAATTCTGATGGGCTTTAAACAGAAAGGTCAAACAAATGCCTCCAACAGCAAATCTATGCCAATAATAGAAACCACAGATTTGTATAAAGATATTGCAAAATTGGAGTAGTTTGACCAGATCTGGATGGAAAAGCAACAGTTCTGCCCTTTTCCTCTTTTTTTCTTTTTAATGGCTAAGCTTCTGCTGCAGCTAGATGTAAACAGGAACAAGAAAGTTGGTTTTAAAGTCTATCATTGTATTATTACTGAACCATTTCTCTAAATTTTGCCATATATACATTTGTAACAAACACAGCAGCAAAAGAAATGAAAGCTTATACAAATCATGACATGTGTCCATCATGAATCCTGTCATTTCAAGACCAGAGTAGATGAATAAACATTTTCTTTACAGAAGGAATGAGAGCCAGTGCCTAGTGGCCCAGCACAGCTGCAGTGCAGCTCAGAACAGCTGGTTTCACAAGCCACAGCCCTGGCCTGTCACACATGTTCAGCTGAAATTAGAAACAGCAGAGTTCAGGGGTTAAGAGAGAAGTTTACATGACACACCAGCTACCCAGAGCATTACTGGAATTTGCTGGTGAACTCTCATTCGGGGGAAGAATTTGTCAGGGAGGTTTTCAGCAGAGGAACAATGGATGGGAGCTCTCAACCCCTCAATTTTTAACACACTGTCCTGGCTCTAAGCAGGCTGGAGAATAAGAGACAATGTTTAATCAACCAGAAGTTCCACAGTACATTTCTATGGTTTCTGGTTTTAATTTGATCAGTGCAGCCCACACTAACATAGTCTAAATTGAAATGCAGTGCTGTGTGCTTAACCACCATGAGAGCAGTGAGACATCCACTATTTCCTTCCTCTGCGTTTCATGTTCAAGCTGCTCATCCCACATGGAAAAACAATTTCTACTCTGATTTCTTTTCCCAATCCTCTACCACTTTCTGCAGTCAGGGGCTTTACAATTCCCTCTCAGCAGGCAGGAGACTACAAAAAAAGCCTATAATCTCATGTGGAACACAGGTTATGTTTTTAGTTTAAAGTCACTATTTTAATGCAATGGAGCTTCACTAGTTTCCACATTCAAAACTTTGGTACCATTTAGCAGAGCTTTTCTACACATAAGAAGTCTCAAGATTGTCACAGCACATGTCACAGTTGAGACACACAGAGTGTTACCATACAATATCAGAAATCATCAGCCCATACAGAACAACACCTTACCCCTTCAGAAGGCCTCAGGTGTCCACCCATACAGAGTAACATCAAAGGCTGCAAGCAACTGCCCTTCTTGTTCTTTAGCCCAGCCTTTTATCCCCTCCTGTTGATGCCCTGCACCTGTGTGCCCTCTGCTCCCTTTGGTGGTTGGGCAGTGCCCCTGGGCACTCCATGGCTCATTGCTGTCAGTGCTGCTCACCTGCTGCTCACAGCTGAAACCATCTGGGGATGAGACTCAGCCCAGCCCCATCCCAATCACCACAACCTCTGTACTACACAAGATCTGCTAATTATTTAATAATAATTATTAGGATAATTAAGTTAATTTATTCTTGGAAAGACATTGCAGTCTCCTATTCAGTGTTTTTATTTATCTGCTCTACCGAAGGACAGTTGCAGGAAGGTAAGAAGTTACTCACTTTAGAGGCTTTACCAGCAATACAAACACTGCAGCCTTTGAGGAGCTCATGCCAAAACAATTCCTCCAGTCTAGACCCTCTTGGTCACCTGGGGGAGAACAAGCACCTCCCCACTGCTGGGAACTCCCAGCCACTGTCCTGCTGCAAAGTCTCAGCAGTGCCAACATCACAGACCAATGCTTACTCCTGGGAACATCCTAACTGCCAGTACTGTCTCATGCCACTTGTCACAGCACTGAAGTGAATACCCATGATTGATGGATTCCCTCTCCCCACAATAGATACGCTATCTGACCTTCTCATGCTTTCATTTCAAGGATACAATAAAGGGGATTGAGAGGCATTGTTTAAAAATCAGCCCTATAATGTGGATCTTACTGAAAGTTATTGGAACATCATTCATGCAGTCACATCATCCTCAGAAAAAGAGCCCTGCATTCCAGCCTTCCTCATTCATTGTCATAAATGGGTAATTGGCATCATTAACATTCTTCCCAGCTGGAAGGAATGCCCTTCTACATTGCAGCTAAAATAATATGTTGTTCAGAGATGCCTGTTCTTCCACAGACATTCAATGGCAACTTCAATTTTCTATTTATTCCTTTTACGTAGTAGTATTTCATTACATAAGGTATTCCTTGTATTCTTAAGGAAGGTAAAATATATCATTCAAAGAACAAATCCTGAAGCAACTGTAAACCAACAACGACTATTTTGGCATTTCAGCTTGACTATATCATATCCATTCCTATGACTGGGAAAAACAGAACTAAAACTGCTAAAAGAATCTCACTGTGTAAAACCAAAACCACAAATCCCTTTTATACAGCAAGCATACAGTGGAAATTAACACCAAGTGACAGAAACTTAGTTTTTTGTTTTGGAAGTTTATGCAGGCTGTGATTTGTATGTCTATTTATATGAAAAGCAAGTTCTCTTTACATAATTAGAACAGCTCTTGAGGCAGGAAGAATATAATAGGCAGTAATGACTTTGGAGGGAGAGAGCCTCTCTGGAGTCAGCACTACAGCACAGCCAAAGCACGTTGCATAAGGAGAGCTCTCAAAACAAGAGACAAAAGCAATCTGGGGGAGGAGCAGCATTTAGCTGCAGACATTTTTCCTACTCCTTGGCTGTGAACATGAATGGCTGGAAAACTGACAAGTTTTCACAGGCATGACTGAGCCCAGTCTTGACTCAGAATTAAATGGGACATAAGGCTTTGGCTGTCCAAAATTACTAAGCATGGACAAAAATTAAATCTAAAATTACCTTCACTGTTTGTATCAGTGTATGCAAAAAAAAAAAGCCCAAAAGCAACTGGGAATGGCACTGTTTATTGCTTGGCAGGAATCCATCATTACTATGGACTAATGAGAACTGAAAAGAAAGAAAATTAACCTGAGTGTTGTTCCAACCTGGACAATAACAAGTAGTAAATTCTTTTTTGCCCAAATTGAAAAATAAGTTAATTTTGTTTACACCTATGATTGCCATAGATTATGGCTTAATTTTTGTAAGCTAACACGATCACATTTTGGGCATTTCCTACTTCGTCTGCACTTGTACTTCCAGCTCTTACAAGTGCCCTGCTGGGGTGCACAGAGACCACAAATCTTCACTGGGCTGCTGAATCAATCAGCAGGAAGGGTCCATGGCAAAGCTAAACCAAGTTTCCCTCTTAATGACACTGCCCCACAGCAATATTGGTGTGAGGCAATTATTATTGAGCTCTACCTGCAGGACAGTGAAGGCCAGCATCACCAGAGTCCCCATGGCAGCACTGGCAGCTCCCACCCACAGCCCCTGCAGCAAGCACTCAGAGCAGGGTGGCAGAGCTGACTGAGCACCCCTTGCACGTCCCATCTAAAGCTGTGCAGGTCAGAGCTGTTGCCTTCACACTGAATGACTTCATATAGCTATGGGTTACAGACTGAACTGAACTTTTCCATTTGCTCATGTCAGGAAATAAAGGCTCTGTACTACTACTTTTTAGAAATGAGACTGAGCTGACAGGCTTACCGGCACTCATGACACTTGAAACCATGCTGACTGGACAAAAAAACCTGATGAGCAAGTTCCATGGCAGAGTCTGGCAAGCAGCTTCCAAACATCTCTTATCTCTTTACTTATCTCTTTTTTACAATCAAACAGAAAACTGCACTGCAGCCACACTGAAAAAAAAACAAGCAGGAAGAAAAATAAAAAATTATGAATGAAGTTCTCAATTTCTCTTAAAAAAACTCTAAAAATCTGTGTCCATTTATATCATTTGGCTTACAAAATTATCCCTTGCCACCCCTATCCTAGCCAATATAAGTGAGTTACTTATTCACCTTAAAAATAACTTCAGCCCACTCAACATTAACTGACACAAAACCAAAAGCTTAAAATAATTGCTGCTATCTTATCTCAAGGTTTCAATCTTGCAAAAAATTAAGTGCATGAATAATTCTGCATCCAAGGTTATCCCCATTGACTTCAATCTATGCACAGTTAGCCTTTACATAAAATTCCACCTATCTGTAAGTTCCATACATCTGAGGAGATTCAACAAACACTGAGTAACAAACATTGGTTTAGAGGGATATGAACTGCACAAAAAACAGACAAAGGAAAAGATATTATCTAAATTTGCAGTTTTAAAATTTATAATATCTACACAGAACCATAGTCCTGGAACCAGTACAAGGAAATCATGGTTAGAAAATGGGGAATCATAATTCATTGAAAATGACCTGCTAGTAAAACTGCAGAATTATAAGCAAGTTCTTGATTACATTTGGGCCAGTGATGAAAAATGGGAAAGGTTGAGGTAACCTGCCAGTTTAAAACCAAATTGCAGATAAAAACAGGGTTGAATAACAAGGAAATCATGGTGGAGAGCAAACATATAAAACCTGACAGTCATACTGATTAGCTTTCATCAAATATTAGCATTCTTTTTCTGAAGACTACTCATAAGATATATGACTTCTTTTCCTTGTTTGTTTGGCTTCATATTCTCCACTATACATATGCTGCTGTGCATCAAAACAACTCACAAAACATTCAAAAAGAAGGTTCAGTACCACTTTGATCTTACCATCTTTGACAGCACCAGGTTTTTCTAAAGCTGTTTAAAAGTTTTAGGTTTATAGAGACAGAAGTGTTACTCCCAGAGCTGCTGTCCTATGAGGTCATGGCAATCATGGCAAGGCCACTGGCAATGCTTGCTGTTATATAAAAGTACAGCAAACCATGATGATGTCACAGTACCCTGCGTGGCCATGGCTCAGAGAGGTGATCAGAAGAGTGTTCAAGAGTACAGGAATGTTTCAGCTGTTGCTGGTCCATGCTTGCACAGCATCAAGGCCTCTTCCATTTGTCATACTCCCTGCAAGCCAGGAGCCTGGGGGGACAGGAAAAGCTGGGAGGGGGCACAGCCAGGACAGCTGACCACAGGGATGTTCCATACCATTCTGCATCATGCTCAGCATATGGAGGTGCTGGAAGAAGAGGGTGAAATTTGGCAGTACAGTCCTAGGATTCCCAAACAACCATTACCTGTGGTGAAGCTCAGCTTCACTGAAAATGGCTAAATATCTGCCTTTCCACAGGAAGCAGAGAATGAATTCCTTATTTTACTTGGCTTGTGCATTCAGCTTTTGCTTTACCTAATGAACTGCCTTTATCCAACCCCTGGAGTGTTCTCATGTGTATGACACAGTTCAGACAGCTCTACAGTCATTGTAGAGCTTCTAGCTCAGGTATCCAATCAGGGAAATCAGAAGTGGATAATGCCAGTGAACTGCTATCACATAGCTCACTTCTGTTCTCACTGCCAATGTAGGGCATCTTTTTTGATGTAGGTGACAGTGTCCCTTCCCATCTCATTTATACTCTTTCTACTGCTCCCATTCCCCTCAGGAATCTCTTGTGCAATAGTCTAATCTCACTGAGCTAAACTGATATGTAGACTATCCTCCCTTCCTAGGGAATAAGAGCAAAGTACAATTTCCCTTTCATTTGGTGCTGTACTCAGACCTCAAGTTGTAACACACAAAATTCAGCAGGATACCTATGAAAGTACTGAAAGAGCCAGGTGAGCTGGAGAGAGGTTTGGCTCCAGTCTTGCTTCTCAAGAAGAGCAGCTGAAACAGCACAGAAGTTAAATATCACTGGCATGTAAATCACTATAGCCTTAAGCAAGTGTAAAAAAGACACTCAGGACTGTTTCTGAACTAGTGCTTCCTGATTTTTTCCTGAAGTACTTGAAACTTGCTCAGTATTTTGCTCCAACAAAACCAAAAATTATGAAAAATCTCCAGCAAAAAGTATAATTCTTTGCACTACTGTGAAATCAAAGTTATTAGAAACACAAATTAAGTTAGCTGTAGTATACAGACAATCATTATAGTTCCTTGTATGACAAGGCTGTTATTCTTAACATTTAAGGCGGCCTTCATAACTTTTAGGTCCAAAATTTCCATCCACCTCCAAAGGTTCTTGATCTGAACCCAAGTCTGTAAGATCCTATTAGCTATGTAGCTTCTACTTGTCCCTTTTCTTCATTCTAACCACAAGAAGAATGAAACTATGAAGAAAATTCAGAGACCTTTTACAGAGGCACTTAAGCATTTCTTAGGACATTTTGGCAAGCTGGCAAATCATCTCCATCAGCCTCTATTTACAGGTGAGGTTGCCTCTGAGTAGCTGGCAAATGCTCTTCACTTCTGAGCCAGCACATCCAGACTGACACCCGGTGTCCCCTTGCTCTGAGAACAGCTGGGTTCATGACAGGGAGGTCAGTGCATGGGGAAAATCCTAATAAATAATAGAGGACAGTTAAATCTCACTGCTTCAAGATTATTCTTTAAATTTCAGCTCAACACTCTGAATCCAAGAGAGAATCCCAGTCTTGCATAATAGCTAATATTAAGATATTTTTGTTTAAGCTTTTTGCTTCATAAGAGAAATTTCATTTCCTTCTCCCTTCCTATTAAGAAAACTGAGTTTACATAGATCCAACTGTTTACCCAATAATTTACCACCTTTCCCAATATCTTCAACAGTATCTTTTAGCTGATCAGAGCCAAGGCTAATATCCAGACATACAATCCATTCTCCAATACAGCAAAAGGCCAAAATGACATTTCACAAACAGCAACTTTTTTTTAAGTAGGCATCCATCAAAAATGCATTTTTCCTCAGTACCTTGGCCTTGAAAACACTTCATTTTCCAATTTCCTACATGCTGCTTAATGTATGCAGTGTCAGTCACACCACATTGTGTCATTTTATATGGCAGGTCAGCAGGAGCCACCATGTTCAGAGGTATCTGATATTTTGCCAAATCATTTGGCACATCTCACATTCTCATCAGTTTGAATTACTTGTAGATCATTTCAAAAGAGGGACATAATTATTGGCAATCATTCAGAAAATGGCAGACAGTCTGAGTGCTTTGCTGGACTTTTCCTCCATCTAGAAATTGCAAGATAGACAGATTTCCCTGAAACAATGTAACTGCATGTCAGATTAATACCTGTGCAATTCTTGCTTACGTTTACTGTTTTGGGGAAATGTTTTACAAGTCTTCCTTACAGTGAATAGTACTTCATTCTACAGCTTCCCCAAAGGCAGCTCATAACCAGTGTTATTAGGAATACCAAATTCTGACCCTGAGGCAGAGATTAAATAACACTGGATTCAAGTATTAATTCACTACCATACACTTTCTAAATGAAGCATTTTCCTTCCATTCTTTAAGACATTTAATTTTTACAGTAATTCTACACCAACTAGAATAATTAAAGCATTCTTTACATCAGACTTGAGGTGATAAATCCCCTTATTATTATGCACATCTGGGTTTGTGTCACTTAACACATTGCACGTAGGAGTACAAGAGGTAAATAGTGCCACATTGATAGTTAAATTCTGCTTACACAAACAGGAATGTTCTTGAAAAGGCCACAGGTAGTGAGAGGAAAACAAATCCCAGATACATGTATCATAACAGTGAGGTCTTTTTCCACAGATGGCTGCAAAACAGAGAGCTTCTTTCTGTGTAGAAGAACCTTGCTGTTGGAAACTACAGGGAACTGTACTCCAACCACCACTGTCTGCAGGTCAGCAACAAGAGAGCATAGGGAATGAAACTGGAAAAACATCCATTTAAAGTGAAACAATACAAGCTCTTCAACCAGTTGTAAAACAGGCTCCCATACATAGAGAAAAGACTGCAGAGCAGCAAATAAACCAAAGGCTAAAGATCTGTAGTGAGTTTGCAGTGATGCAAACACAGGCCAAGAAGACTGACCAGCAGCAGAAGTCTGATGGATCTGACAGATCATGGATTTGGGATGTGCCAAGAGCCTGCAGCCGCACCCAAGGGCAGCCAGTGAGATCCTGGACTGAAATGTCAACACACTAGAGCCCATTTATGAAATACAAGCCCCCGAGAAGAGAGGACTTGACATTTTCATAGGTTCCTTGGCATCCCCACTTTCTCAAGTATAGCTTTCTAATTTAAATGCTTTGATTTTAGTAAACAGCAATTTTAAATGTGCATAAAAGTTGATTTATATGGCTAGCAAACCAAATGTACAGAATATACACCAGATCAAAGCCAAATCCAAAGGCCCTCTGAACTGAATTATAAGAGTATCTGCATCCTACCAGCATATAAAAAGAAAAAATTGTGGTGTTTGATCATGACAACAAAAGCTGACCATTGAGTGCATGTTTGTAGAGATAACAAGGAAGATGGAGACTGTAAAACTCATTCCACCTTGGAAAAGGTGTGGCAAGCATCTCCTCACAGCCAGAGAATGAGAGCAGCTCAAAACTGAACAAGCAGCTTTCATTGTGATCTGCCAAATAGTGACAATTATTTCAAGTGAGATTTTAGCTTGTGAGGGGGATAAAATAATTTTTAAGCATGGCAAGGCAGCTAAAGGTTACTCAAAACTATATCTAATTTCCACCTACAGTTTCACTAAACACAGGGATTCGAACATTAGGAGTTTGAAAGCAAGCCTGAAATCTGTGTGACCTCAAGGACTCCTAAGAAGGGGTTTTGCTGTCAGATACAGCTGTCACCTGTGTAAGATGAAGGAGTCATCCATAAAGTGGAAGGAAAAAGGGAGGAGGAGATTTGAGAGTCGGGAGAGAAAAGAAACAGTTGTGTCTAGCAGAGGTGACACTGCATAATACAAACCTTACATGAAACTGGTTTAATTTTTTTATAGTTAAATGAAATCCATTGTCAAAAGAATTTAATTTTGCCAATTCTCAGTACTAAAGGCTTGCTTAAGATGTGGTGAAAGTGAGGAGAAAATTATTTTTTTATATTCCATTCTATATTGAACAATAGCACTTGTCTAAAAATGGGCTTAGACTCATATTACTTGTAATTGCATTTTCCTTTCAATCACCTTCTTTTCCCCAGTGAAGTTCCCTCTAAGTGAATGGTCTCTTTTCTCCACTGTCTATAAAAGCAGCTGTGCAGCAAATCTAAATAAGGGTAGACACAGGAATATACCAGCAACATTCTTTACTAACTTCTCCTGTTCTACAGGCACTTCAGCTAGGCTACTATCATAGTATTAGTCATTTGAAGCCTATCCCAAAAAATCCCCAGTACAATAAGTTTTCTGATCAGAGGTGACAGAAGTTTCATCACAGAAGAACAAGTGTGCTTTCAAATTTTGCTTCCAGAAATGAATTCATTCTTTTAAAAAACCAAGTGATTGTTTTCAGTCAAGAAAAATATTTTCTTTTCTCCCAAAATGTAATTTTCTGTCTCCTTTCCTAGGATTTAAAGAACAGTAGCAAAATAATTGGACATAAGTAGTCAGCATGAGATACAACCACATACAGTGCTTGTGTCCAGATGTTTCATTTGTTCACAAGCTTGAGCATTAAAAGTTCCAAAGAGCAGCAATGTGAAAAGCAGAAGTACACAGTGAGAAAGACAAATCCTTTCAGAGCCCATCTAGTACCTACAAACTACATTGGATAGATAAGGAAATATCACTATATGTCCTCCTAATTCCTCCAAAATTACTGCAATTTCTGGTTTCATTTAAAAGAAGTTACATATTTCTCTTTATCAAAAAGGAATTTCAGTACAGAGCTAAGTTAAAAAAGGGGTAGGACAGTGGTTACAATCTTCCAAAAACGAGCAGGTATTTACTTCATTTCAAATTGATAGCTTCTTTCAACATTATGGTTCAGCTTTAAAAGCCTTAGAATCTGACTTTGACTTCTATCTTTTGTTATTTATAACAGCTCCTACAAAAAAATTCAACAGCTTCCTTGTTTTCTACCCAGATTTGTAAAAGTTTTGGAACACAGAGCTCCAGTCAGTCATTAGCACTGCCAGAGCCCATAAGAGCCCAGCCAAGGTCTGCTCTAGAGCAACAAGGCACTTTGGAAGGGGCCTTTGCCCAAGGAGCTCAGACTTTTGAACTAACACTAAAAGCTGTTCTGCACAGCTTGAGCCAGGGTTAACTGCACTGCAAACATAAAAGTGTCAGGCTTCACAAGTGTAGCATTTTAACAGACAATTATGGAAAAATAAAGGATCAAGCTGAAAATAAGATCACTTAATTATACAGCTGGGTATTATATAAGTACAGTACAGGCTGATGGCACCTGAAGGTACTAATTATCATTACTATTTCAAGAAATATCTTCTATGCAGATGTAAGCCATCACTTGTTCATGCATTTTGCCAGTTACAGGTATCTCAGGGGATTTTTTTTCTTTTTTTTTTTAATTCATTTTGAAATAACAATAAAAGTTTAATTTAGTGATCATTTTTGTTCCATCCTAGTACTTATTTCACATCCTAGTACTTATTTCACTAGCAACACTTTTTGTGCTTGGAATTGAAAACATATTTTAGCACTTTTCAGAACTAAGCAAGAACATCTAATCCA
Organism: Molothrus aeneus; assembly: GCF_037042795.1. Taxonomy (NCBI): domain Eukaryota; kingdom Metazoa; phylum Chordata; class Aves; order Passeriformes; family Icteridae; genus Molothrus; species Molothrus aeneus. The sequence continues at coordinate 11,636,468 of NC_089655.1, read as the reverse complement.
TAGGCAGTCCTGTGAGACAGGGTCCCACAGACGCAGGCAGCATCCCTGCAGTTCATTGAAAGAGGCTCAATAAGAATCTCTAGGGAATCTCTAACAATAAAGCTCTTCTCAAATAATGGCCACACCGAGGACTTGGCAGCACTATGGCAAAAGAAGTCCAGACAAAAAGGTTGTTTCCAAGGTGCTGTGAACAGATCCCACATTCTGTCAAATGAGCTGCTTGCACAGGACTGATAACACAGCTCTGAACGGGATGCTGTGCTGGGGAGTTAATAAGACAACACTACAATGCCCCCTGCATGGGGAGAGGCAGATGGACTCAGCATGTTTTCATGCTTGGTCAGGTGTTATTAATCTATGACCAAGAGAGCAGGTGGCTGTCAGAAATTGCAAGAATTTTTCAAAAATCATTCAGCTCTGCAAAGGCTGAATATGCTTTTTAAAAAAGAGAAAGAAAAAGAGGAAGAGATTGCAACCAAGTGCTGTTTCAGTAATTGCTAAGTTTAGACAATGGTGCATAGTGAACATAGTGTGGCAATTTTTCCCCTCTAAAACTTAGCCTAGAATAGGGCTTGCTCAGCAAAAACAAATATTTCAAAATACTCAGTTTGTTTAAAAAACCTTAAACAACATATCCGCATGATAGTGTGTTCCTTTGAAGGTTTACTGTAGTGAACTGTAACCCAAACCCCAATTGCAATGTTCCCTGAAAGAACACATATAAAATCTCATATAGAGACAAGACACAGAGGTCATTTTATTGTCTCATAAGGGTGCCTGATACACATAAGCTGGACAATTTTTTACTGGGATAGTATAGGAGACAACTTATCCAGTGGGGATTTTATGGACTCATGTATTTAAAAGCCACCACCTTTTACGTTCATAATAAAAGAAAAATTGTAAAATATATTCCCCTTTTCATAAATTAATGCATCTGGTTACACTTTTACTTTGCTCACCCTCAAAAAAATAATTTTGAATGAGCTGAGAAAATCAGTTTCAATGTTTAATGGGAAAAACAGTCTCTGAAACCCTCTTATCAATACTGACTACAGTATCCCCATTCAATATAAACATTTACATTTTAAAAAAACCCTTCACATTATGCACAGAGTACATAATGAAAAGTTTAGAAAAGGCAGTTTCATTCAAGCACAATGAAAAACAGATGTTTCCTCAAAAACTTCTAATACTCCCACTCTTCTATTTAACTTGGATCCCATGAACTAAACAAAACACTGCAATACTGACATTTGAAATAATTCTATAAATATTTTTCTATAATCCACACTATTAATACTTCTTGGTACTGTTTCTCACTTCCACTGTTTTTGGGGAATTGGATGGTTCAATTAGAAGAACAAATAAAAAAGGAATTAAATCTATCTTGTGTTGCAATCTAGGCAATGTCACTGGACATAATGACTCCATTTCCCATCTGTAGGAAGATAATGCAAAATTATCTACTGCAATACGTGCATATTTAAGCAAAAGTATCCTTTCATTGTAGAACCTTTGGACTAACACAACCTTTCTCCTAGCAAGGAAGTGGCTGTTCTTAGCTCAAACAAGTTCTTCACCCTTGTGACCAAGCTGACTGCTCAAAAAATGGGACCTGAGAAGGCAGGGCAGAGAATAGAACTGACTAAGCCTTTTACCACAACTGCAAAATAACTCCTGGATATGTATCTTCAGTGTCAGTGTCCCCAGGACAGACTGTGTTAGAAAATGGACTCTAGATTTGCTGGCTAAGTACTGGCTAAAAATCCTTTTCAGAACAGCAGCAAATGCATATGGTCTGCTAATAAACACAAACCAGCAGTGATGTTTGAAAGTAAAGGAGATGCACTATTTCACTTACAATTCAGTTACAGTCTGATTAGTATTTCCTTCCTAAAACCAAAGGCACTTTTCTTTGAAGAAGGAAGGGTTTAAAAAAACAAACAGAAGAACAACCTTGCTATGTTTAATAGTAATGATTGTTTCTGTCAGCAAGGTCATTCATTAACTGCAGCACTGTGATAATTGCCTCTCTTTATTGCAGGGGTTGCCCAAGACTTGATATTCTGTTACAGCATTGTTGAATAGTAGAAACTGAACACAGGTTCAGGCAAACAATGTGGTCATTTATACACCACAAATATGCATTGCTGTTTCTTCCCTGCTTCCAATAACAGATTATCTCAGTAGGCATTTTCTATATGGAGACTAGTGGCTTTAATTTTACACATAATCATTAAAATCTAATTGGTGTGATCGTTCCTTAGAGCAGACAAGGTATCTAATGTAGTAGTAATTACTGCTTAAAACTTACATTATCCCAGGCTATTTTTTTTAATGCAAAGGAAGGAGTACTGTTATGACAGTCACAATCTTAAAAGACAGAAAGTTACAAAATATGACCATTGGAGAGGAGCAGAATTGCCCTGAAATACATACTCAATAGGCAGTGCTGAGGCATTGGAGATTCTTTCTGCAATGCACAGGTCTGCAAGGCTTGAGAATATTAACCTCAGTATGTGAGGCAGTCATGTAACAACAATATAGTGCTCCTGTAAGCAAATACCCCTGAGAGACTCTATCCAACACCATCCATGACACAGTCAATCTGTAAATAAATGCAAGCTGCCTACCTTCCTTCCCAAGCAAGCCAGTTTGGAATACTGCTTGCCAAAGTATTTGAGAAGTCATGCTGATGTATTGAGGGAGATGTTTCAAAAAATATGAGTTTTTTCAACTGTTTAACAAAAGAAATTGCGCTACACTTTCCAAAGAAACCCATGTCTTTGGAATTGCAGAATTTAACATAAAAAGTCTATTTGAATATTAAAAGTATTTAAGTTTTTACATTACTGACTAGAGTGGTGAAGAGTTTATATAAATTCTTTACATAAATGTCTTTAGCAGATGTGAGACATAAGACAACCACCAACATCAGAATACATCAGAAATAGTTTGAGGGAATATGCATAAATTGCAGAATAAGGCCCTTTTACTGAAAGGCATGATTCTCAGACAGATCACTTTTGCTGGGAGTAGCTTAAGTGAGACTCCAGGTGGATGCAAGGATCCAAAACTGCAAGAAGAGATGAGTTTCCTATTTCCAAGCATTTAATAATAAAGAAAAATGAACAGTCTTTCTATAAAAACATTCAGCTCTGCAAAGCCTGAATGTTTGGGGTTGGGAATTTATTTTTCTCTAGCTTTCATCTCTCATTGCTGCTGTAGGCCTAGATTAGTATTTACAACAATCAAAATCTGTACGAAAAATATCACACTATTTCTCTTTGCAAATTACTTTGGCTGCCTTGTTCTCTGAACAGTGTCATTTTTAGCATGCTTTTAACACATACTTTTCCTCTTAAAGCTGTTAAAAGGCCTCAGCTCTGTTAATGCAGGCATCCCTTTATCTGACACCAATGATTTTTACCAGGTCACTGGTTTAATGCCTTTAAGCCCTTTATAAATTAATCATCAGCGCGGCCAAATGATTTTGTCAACCTCCTAACAGTATCTGCAGTTCTGAATAACTGGCTTCCAGGGGAAGATCTGCAATGAAAACCTCTTAGCAATTTATAAAATCTCCTTCTGTCCACGAGAGCTAAGGACTGCAAGGAGCACACTGCCATCATTCCAATGCCACGTCCCACCCTTGTGGATGGCAAGGCTTGACAAAGGTGGGAGGGGATGGAATTACATCAGGGCAACCAAGGCATTTTTATTTCTTAGGAATTAAACACCCACCCCTGTATGGCCCCCTGGACCAAATCCAGGAAACCATTTCAGCTGGAGATAGTCCTTGCTGATCACAATTGGCCATGTGCATTTTTAACATTAGGCGTTGTTTCAATGCTTGGATCAAGCTACAGCACTAGTTCCTGGATGAAAATGTAAAAGCACAGTACAGAAATCTTTTACACATGTAAATGCACTTATAACTCAACATTATACATCTTGGAAATTCTTTTACCTTATGACAACTCTTTTTAGTTTTTGAACTGGTTTTAAATAGACCATCTCCCTTCCAGAAATCACATTCCTTCCTAAAAAAATTAGAACTCTTAATCCTGTACAAAAGCCATTCATGTGGGCTTAAAATCACTGTTAAACAGTGCTTAAACAAAGGAAATTTATATTATTGATGGTTCTCGTGACCTGTGAAGAACTTCTGGAGACAAGGACAATTCCAATTACTAAACCATTCAGCACTCTAATAGGATCTGCTTTCCTCCTTAGAGTATTATAGGATTTTGGGAGTCAGCCTTAAACCATGTCTGCAAGATGTATCTGTGTGGGAGACAGAGAACACACTGATCTGATATCACATCTGTTTGGGTCAGGAAGCACCACCAGAGAGAGTGGCAGATTTCCAGTCCCTGGCAGTGCTGCCTCTCCCAAGGAGGACAGAGCGTGGGCAGGGCAGCTGAGTGACCTTGGTACCCGAGCAGGTCACAGGCAGCATCACAACCCCACGCTCCAGGGAAGCTGTGACGTTATCAAAGCAAGACAACAGGAGAAATATTGCCAGAGGCACTGCTGCTACAATAAGAATTGGTGAGAAGGGGGAAATGAAAGAAACAGAAGTTGTTTGGAATAAGGATCATGACCAGGGATGAGTAACCAGCAGTCCAAAGAGAAAAAACTGTGTGATTTGTGTATAAATCTACTTCATAAAAATAGCAACCTGTTCTGTATTTTCACAACATTCTTGAATGTCAGGGATGATGCTGCTAAGGTACCAAGGAGCTGTGCACAGATAAAAATGTGTCCTGTGTGTTACAGTTGTGCTGAATAAATAATGAATTTACTTTTTCCTTACAGCAACTAGAAATTACTGGAGGTAGAACTGTCTGTAAAACAGATTTTGACCAGAGAGACACTGTATTTATTTCTCAAGATGAAATGTAATGTCTGAAGTTCTATACAAGTGTCCAAAGCAATTTTTACGATACATATTCCTTTTCTTGCACTCCCTCACTCGTTGCTAGTTTTCTATTAGTTTGAAAAGGTGGTAGAGTTACAGCATGAACTCTCATTTAAAAAAACTGAGAATATTTAAAATTGCCACTGCCCATTCCTGTATCACCACAACTCCAAATTAAACAGGAAACTAAAGGCATTCATAATTAACATCAGTAAGTAAATAAGTTTCTATTCTGGACCCTTATGCTGAAACCTCAAAATAGGACAGGAGAAAGGGAGGAAGGAGGCAGAGTCAAGTCTCATTGCTTTGACTTGCTTTAAGAGTAGTTGTTGTCCTCATTCTTTGCTGGAAACATGAACCCTACAGTACTTATCACTGGGCTAAACAGAAAACGTTCGGTTCACAGCGTTGTAACTTCAGCATTAAAGTTGCTTGCTGGCAATTTCTAGCAATTTGTAGCTGTTGTTGCCAGCAAGTGCTAACAATCACCAGGAGCCAAATTCCAGCTAACCCTGTCAGCACTTGGTTTTTGGCAAACATTTCACAGATAATGTTTTGACGCCTCTGTGCTCACTTGCAGTCCAGTCAGATTAGAGATCACAGGTTGAAGCACACTGCACTATTGTGCTCTTTACAACAATTACCCTCTGTTAATCTTTGCAATGAAGGAAACCAGCACTGGCTCCTTAACAGAAGTTTCAAAAGTGACATGCACTCTGTTTAACCTTGTAGGTGAATTGCACCCACCTCCATGATAGCTTTCACAATAACACACAGGGGTTGAACTAGATCACCTTTGAGTTCCCTTCCTACTCAAATTGTATTATGATATGCAGGAACATGGGAAAATTTTAATACACCGCCTTAAGATTCAGAAAACTTCCACATCAAAAGTGACACATTTGCACAAGCAACACATTTGCATTGCCAGGGCACCTTGCAGTTGTATTAGCCTTGTACTTAGCTCAAAGTTCAAAACACCACGAACCTCAGTAGCCACCCAGTGAGGTATCTGCAGGTATGCACAGTAGAAATCCAAATCAAATTAAAATGGAGATATATCCTATAAAGGGCTCATCATAAATTTAGCATCTTACTCTCCCTCCTTACCTCCAATCTGGATCTCTCAGCTTCTTGTGGCCTTCCATATCAGATACATATTACCTATTGCAAGTCTTTCACATATTTCTTGCCTGACTTCACCTTAGAGGAAAGGCATTAATAAATTGAACTCTGGCCCCATAAATGTTCCCACTGGAACACATTTTGTACAAGAATATGCTCCATTGTGACAGCAGCTGGAAATTTCAGACCAGAAAATGAAACAGATTTTCAAGAAAGTAAAATAATGTGTAATTAACCTTTATAACAGCTTATCAAGTTATGTGGCAGGCTTCCAACACTCACCATGTCACAAATCAAAAATTGAAGATTAAAGATCAGCAATCATTTTGGCTAGCGGGCATGATACTGGAGCTATCTGTGAAATATTCACACATATTATATAAGGTCAGGCAGTAGGATTCCTCTTAAACATACAGACAAGAATATCAGCCTGTAATAACAAAGAAAGCTTTCATTATGGCACCATGGCATTATAGATTTCCACAAGAGAAGACTACCATGTGTGTTTTGGCTGCTCAGACATCCATGACCATTTTCAATAAAGAACAGAGTTTTGTTGCTTCATCGATATTCTTTGGACAAATTCTGTCCACAACTGCTTTAGGAAAAAGCAACAAAAATCTAAGACTAGAGTTGAGATAAATTACTAACAAGACACTCACAGGATATGAAGTATGAAAGGCATCTTGTTTGCAAACCAGCAACCACAATCAGAATAGAAGGACAATAAGGCAGATAGACTTAATACAAAACAATAAAATTTGTTGTCTCTTTAGTGATCCCAGCAGCATCATTCAGGTACAAAATAATTATCTCTTATTTTACCTAGTTATACTTGATAGTAGTCCTAACATTTTAAGTTATGCAGTAACATCCAAATAAAATGTCTTAAAGATTTACCTGGTACAAATAGTAATTTCATATAACCTTATTCAACATATTATATGTTCTGATATTTAAAAAAACCCAGACAGACAAGGTAGCAAATAAAACTCACACTAGATATATTATAGGGAATAAAACAGCTAGATATACTGATATATTGACAGAACAAACTACTGCTGTCACTTGAAACTAATAACAAAAGTCATCTTGCCTTTGGCATCACTCCAAAAGGTTCATTCATGTTGTGATAGTATGTAGAAAACTGAACCTTACTAAAGCAGTGAAGGGTTCATCTTAAATTAAAGCATTGAAGGGTTAATCTTAAATTATCTACATAATCTGAAATGATGCCTGAAGAGTGTATTACTCTCCAGAGTACTGTTGTTTTCTGACAGCTGCTTAGGCAGCCGAGCTGTGCACTGAATACACTGATGATGAAGCATTTATGAGCTTAAACTGAAGCACCACTTCACCATATACTTGTGGATCACTTTCAGTGAGTGCTTTTGGGATGATTTTTTTTTTTAGAAAGTTTTTAGACAAAAAATTTAAAAACTGGAAGGTTTTTAGTTGAAAAGAGTGAGGTGAGGTAGTTGGGTGGTTTGTGCCTCTCCCCAGGACGCCCATGGCTGGGCCTCAGGCCAGCGCAGAGGGGTTTGGATGTCAGCGCTGCTGTCACCTACAGTGTCTGTGTGCACACTTAGAAACAAGCCCAAAGCTCAAGCAAAGACAGCTCCAGAGGAGAGCAGGATAAAGCCACACCAGCAGCGCTCCCAGAGGAGGCAGCATGTCGCCCTCCTCAGCCCTGGCTGTCACAGAGTGACAAGGAGGCCCTGGAGCAAGAGACATGGCCTCCATCAAAGCTGCCAGCACTGTTCCCCTGGAGCTGTGCTGCCAGATCGGGCTCTGCTCACCTTCACGAATGTCACCATGGAATACACAGACAGTTTCCACAGCAACAGCACCTCACACAGCCCCACAGGGAGGGCAGGGCATGGCCCCTCCCTGGGGCACAGGCACTCCAGATGAGACAAGTGTCAAAGGGCTGCCAAGCGCCAGCAGGACTCTCATGTTCCTTCTCCTCTCCCTTCCTACCTTCTCCCAGCCATGCCACCCCTTGGACTGCTGCGTTTGGGTCCCTGTGCTCTCCTGTGATGCTGTCACCACAATGTCCCTGTGTGGGCCTCCTGGGCAAGGGAAACACGGCACCACCACGGCCCAGGCCTGGCCCAGCACGTGAGGTGGCACAGCAGGATTCCCAGGAGGAACACACAACAATAAAAACAAAACAAACCCAGAAACACAAATAAGAAGAGGAGAAGGGAAGGTGGGAAAAGCAAGGCTTTAACTGCCAGAATGGTCAGTAAGTGCTGACCATCCCAGCACAGTGCAAGTGATGGTATAGAGAAAACCAGCAGTTCCCTTTAGGGACAGGCCAAGCCCAATAAACAGCCACCTTGCTTTAAAAATAACTGTTCCTAGGGGGACTGACTATCAAATGGATGCAAAAACCAAAAGCTTTTACACAAACATATGCTTAACCAAGAATTTACTGCGATATTCATTTCTCCCACTCAGCCAGTGAGTTATCAAATTCTGAGAAGTCAAAATTAGTGCTGGAAAACTCATCAGCTATCTCCAGAATCTCACTGCCAGCACTTTTTTTTTTAATTAAAATGATGTCAAAGAGCATCACTTGCTGGTACAGAGCTATACCAGGGCAACACAGACATGCAGCTGGCACACATAGCCTGGCTCCACAACTCATCTATGCTAAGAGGTGTAACAGAGGAAAGAGCAAGGCAAAAGGGGCTAATTGATTTGGAAAAATAAATAATTCTGAGAAAGTAATGTTTCTTCAAAGTTTGTTTATGCTGATGAAAATATGCTGAACTGTTGACTCTTCTTTTCAAGCAAGACAGCTGCTGACTCAACTCTTACTGCAAATTTTAAGTGATGTGTCTTCGGGGTATTTTGCCAAACTAGAAACTAGTGAAGTCATTGCACAAATAGCTTGTGAGATTAAGCTATCACAGGTCATAAAGAGGGTCAATCATCAAAGTATTTAAATACAGATTTACTCTGTCATACTTTTAGTTTGATATGCAGGAGGGCCATTTCCTTATTCCTTCCTTCATTTCTGCGTTACCTGAAATAAACCAGAAACTTGGTACGTGATACAAAACAAACTGAAGTCCAAAAAAAAATGGAGTATTGTGTTCTCCAATAACATATATCATGGGATTCCTGTAAGCTTTATTAGGCATAGTTTTGAAGAGAAGATGGATTAATAGGAAATTGTGAAATATTCTGTAAGATCAACAGGCAAGGCAAAACAGTTATCTCTTTTTTCATGTTAATAATAAAAAATATTTCAGTTAAATTGTCATTCTGAATTTTATTTTTCTTTTAAAATTTTTATACTCATATGGCACTATGGCTTGACCTAGTCTCATACAATAGTACACAATCTCAGCAATAACAAGGAAGAAAATATCTTTACACAAACCAATTTTTCTTTACATTTCATAATTTAACTTATAAGTAGTTCCACACTTGATGTGTCCATCCAGTTGAACAATCAACATACAGGCAGCACAGTAACCAGCCAAGATCAGATCTTGGGAAGGAGAATTAGACAGGAAAAGCAAAAAGGAACATTGCCTTTTGGAGTTACTGATCCATGTTCTTCTACACAGCCCATAAAATATGCTCGCTGGTAGACCTTTTAAACTGGTGGAATGAGATCAATCTTCTTTAATGTAAAACAGGACTGCATCTATCATGTATTTTAAATAGTAATTGACTTTGAGAGCATTTGAAAAAATGAACTAAATTTCATTAAAGATGATAGTATCTTTAACCAAGAGACCCCAGAAATGATGGGCTGATGTGGGCAGTAAGTATGCACACCAGAGATAACAACCACCCTTGCAGGAGGCAAATTGATTTTCTGCTTCTGTGAAGCCTAACAAATGCTACCAGATGCTTTGTTCTCAAATCACTCTCAAACCAACTACCATGTTTATCAGATTTACTCATTCCCTTAAAAAAAAAAAAAAACTTCCATTTTTTTTTTTTTAGTTAGCTATTTATCTTTCAGATCTAGTATCATCTTATTAGACCTCTAAAAGCACAGAAGCTGGTAACTGTGCTAGTAAGTTTCCCTTCATCCCCATCATAATAGAAGCAGTTTCTAAAGATATTGTCAAGCATAATGAGATGATCAGAAATTATTGACTTGCTTTCTGCCTTCATACAATTTACTTGCTCCTGATTTATTATTCACACAACCTTACACATAGAATAATGGTAGACAGATCCAGTATAGGATTGACAAAAGATCATTTCTCTCCTATTTGCTGAGCTAGCTTTTTTGTTCAAACTATCCCACTAATATATAGCTGAAGCATGCTGGCATAAGTTCCTGCTTGTGTTTTCATGTGTTGTGTGGGTACTTGCTATATTTAAAGCAGATTACTGTCCATAGGAAAAATAATTCATTTGGATCCAGTAGAAACGCACTGAGGTGTACAGCACACTTGTCAGAGAGATTAATGTAGACCTCAGTAATAAGATTCACCTCAGCTCTAGGGTTAAGCTCCATCTCAGCCTGCCTGCAGACAGACCAAGAAAGCCACAGCAGCAGAACTCACCCACAGCACTTCCCCACACCGAGGCCAGCAAATGCCAAAAGCCACACACAGCCCCAACAAAACCAGTCAGTCCCTTGGGTCACCCCAGTAGCTGTCTGTGCCAGGGTTTAGGCAATATCTCTGAGTTCCTATCACAACTGTTCAGCCAGGTAAAACCCAGAAGGAAGCAGTGTCCAACACTCTTTCCTACCCTTGGGCTTAACCTCAAATGAGTGGGAGTGGGGCCCAGGCAGACACCAGCTGGGAGCTGGGGAGGCCAAGACCAACATGCTTCCACTGCTTTCTGCCAGTTGGTCGCAGCTCCAGCGATTCCACCCCAAAATGTTAAATGTGCACACATATGAATCATCTCCCACAATAGCAAAAGACAAAAACTATTCTTGGTCTTACCTGCAGCTCCACGTTCTGATTTATCTGATGTATTGTTCTTAAACAACAAACAAGAAGTAGAGCTAGGACATGCCTAAATTGACTCCTTCCAGGCAGCCACCTAGAAGACCTCCTCAGCTGAGCAGGCACAACTTAAACCTTCTTGATGACAACAAAAAAAACCCAACTAACAGGAATCAGCTACACAGCTGCCACAGTCACAAAGGTGTTAACCCCTCCTCCAGCACAGCTGATTCTGCAAGCACAAATGACCACCATCTTCCTCTCCCATCAAAACCTGCAGCCTTCAAATAGTTACTGTATTTGAAACAGTTTTTATTTCCCAGGTATGATTTCAGTTTCTTACAGCATAATTGCATCACTTGGGGTAACTCTGAAATGCCCCAAGATGTCTGATTAGGCAGTCCCAAAAGCCACTCTTGGATCAAAAGCCAGTTTCTAGACAGATGTGCTATAAGTGAATAAGCTAAATGGGGTTATTGCAAATTAAACACAAACACATTTTGTAGGTGTTCCACACCTCTTAAAGACATTTGATTCCTGTGAATTCCACACCCAGGAACTGCTGTGCTTTAACAGTAATTGGAGATAAGAACAGAGAATGAACTTTCTTTAGTTCATTACTCCCTGTGACAAGAACAGGTTTTGCTAATGTGAAGTTAAAAAATAGGGAAGCTGCAAATTTCCCCTAATAGAATCTAATAAAATGAAATAGTCTTTAAAAAGCATCAGTGGGTCTCCTGTTGCTTGGAGAATTTAAAACTGCACTGACCAAAACACCAAAGCTGGTACATAGCAATTTTCTTCAGGCAGGAAATTGATCTAGAAAAGGAAGAGAATCTCTTTGGTTACAGTGAATTGATATTTATTCCACTTTTGTTAAAACAATGCAATTGTACTGAAGCAGTAACAAGTGTTCCATTTTGCAAGACTCAAAAGGCACGGTAAAAGACAGAGGTGTTCAGGTCATGTGTTGGTTATGTGTGTTGTCATGTGCTGTCACCTGCAGAGCACAAACTGCTGCAGGCCAGGCTGTCCTCACTTACACCTCTGCAAATCCTGCTGAAAGCTAATAGGTTTGGACAAGTTTATTCAATGTTGTCTCTTAAGAGGGAAATAAATGGGGGCAAAAAAACTTTTAGTGATGGCCTCATTTAGCCTGCGGTGCTCCTGTAGACAGCAGAGGAGTTGGAAAGTATCCACCCTGGCTTTCAGATTGAGGTGAGGATTACAGAGCTAACAGGGATGGTAGAAAATCTTTTATGCATAAGGAGAGGACAGCTGATAAAATTTCATGACAAAAGAAAAGTCTCCTTGAGTCATTGACACCTTTACAGACCTAGAATAACCAGGTTTGATTTTGGCTTGAGAGATCTTTTTCTCAAGAGACCTATCTCTAGAAGGCAAAAGTATATTCTTATCCTATAATCCCCTGTCCACAATGGCACAGCACACTCTCTTTCTAGAAACTACATTTACTGAGATAATGAATATTAAAAAACTGGCAATTTTTCATTCCGCAGAAGTAATAACTACAGGTATCATAAAAAGTTTTACAAATTAATTAACTAACCTTAATAATGATGCTACCAAATCCAAAGTAAAGCAATAAGGATAAGACATGACTTGCATGGAGAAACAGCTCAAAATGAACAATGAAAAGAATGTAATGAAGATTATTATGCCATCTACCATCAAGTAAGCCATGGCATTCCTGGGGGATTACTGTTACTAGGGAGGAACATGACTCTTAGATTAAGGTCAATCAATATAGAGCTAATCAGAAAACCATTGGCTCCTATTGATCTCATGCAGCAGAGCTGAGGTTAAGAACACCCCAGTGCTTGATCTATTGGCACTTGAAGATGAACTGAGTAACATTAACATTTCCATAAGAATAAATTCTTTAAAGCACACCAGTAGTAAGCTGGCCTCTGCACTGCAGTATAGTATCTATGCCATTGTCCTTCCAGAAAAAAGAACAAACTTTCTACAGCTTTTTGGTGGGGTTTTTTTTTTGCCTTCATATTTGATCTAAGAGTGAGACCTCTCATCTAACCAAGCACTTTTCCTGCAACTGGCATATCAACAAAGACTGTGAATGCCAAAGGAGGTGGTGATGACCAGCTGGAGACAGTAATCTCTGGGATCTGTAAGGATACACACCACAGTCTCACCCTAACATTTTTGCTTATTGCTCTGAGAGAAAGGGGCTACAGAGCCAGTTTTTCAATCCTGTCCTGGCTTGTGGAGCAGCATTTACTCCACTTTCTATTTGGAAACATGCCCAGAAATGGTGTATGTGAACTGCCTCAGGAGATGTGCAGGTCTTTGCCAAAGTACCTCTAAAGAAAGCCAGGATCTCTGTTCTGTCTCTTACATGCAGAGCTGACAGTACCTCTTACAGTCAGCACATTCAAAGCTTTCCATGATAAGACCTATTTTTAGTTGTTTAGAACTTTGCCAGTGTTGACCATTCTGAGGAATTTCCTGCGCTGCTGGGTGCTTGCCGCAAGCTGAAAGATTTTGGAAAGCGTCAGCTTAAACAAATGAGCCAATTTCAAGAAAGATGCAAGTGAATAATGATTTACAATTCAAAAAAAAAATTCATTTTTTGATACCTTCAAGCTAGAGAGTAAGAAATTGAAATGTGGCAGAAGGAAAATATCACTGCAGTACCATGGTGTGAAAATCCTCCCAAATTTGTTTAAAATATAAGCTTCCAAAATTCTAGTTCCCACATGAACAGTTGAGACTTTTGGTACAGCCTGACAGTAAAATGCTTTGAATATGCAATTTCTGGCCTGAATTAAAGAAAGGTTTTTTTCTGCAATTGCACAATTGCCACAGTTAATTTAACACCACACTTGAAAAGCAAGGAAAGAGAAACTCCTCCTATGTTTTTGTAGTTTTGGCTCTGAAGACAAGAGTGAGCTATGTAATTCAGCAGAAAAAAGCTGGGACAATTTGGAAAGACAAGTTAGAAAGATGTAACAGTGACAGGGATGGAAAAAAAAAAAGTTTAGTAAGAATGACTGAAGAAAATAAAAAGAATACTATTTAGAATGGAAGGCATGAAAACAAGTGGGGAATGGTGTGGAGACAGGATAGGAACAAACACAGAACCAGGACAGGGCAGGGAAGGTGTTACCAAGGTCCCTGTGGACACCCCAGGCAGTTGTCTCAGAACAGGTGACATCCCAGACAGATGTTAACACGTGCATATTTTTGGACTTCTGTTACTTATGTGAGCATCTGTGAGGCTTCACATCCTTTCTCCAGCTGGCAGGATTTGGGTCCAGTCTGGTTTGTCTGAAGTTGTTCACTGTGCTCAGTCTCACCTGAAAGGAAGTGATCTGCTGAAAGAAAGAGATCAATAGCTCATCAGCATCTCCTTTTACCCAACTCACAGTCATAAAAGGTGGAGTATTTTGTGGGGTTTTAAGGATTATAAAAGCAAGCAACCCCTTGGCAGGCATTTAGTCCCAGTAAGGGCATTAAATTACATAATAGCACTCTTCTGTTCTCTTTTTCTCAGCAGGGTACAGTTTCTCCCTTCTGGTGCCAATGTAACCCTTTGTTGGGGAATATGGCCATGACCTGCTAGACTTGAGCACAGCTGTTAGTTATTAAATGAAACAACAATTCATTCTCTAGTTTGCAGGTTTCAGAAATTGGAAGTGGTTGACCCAGGCATACACTGCCTAGGAAGGGCTGTTTTCCTCTCCTATTTTCTGCTAGAATGTGTAGGACTGAAGGCTCTCCAACAGTATTCTGAAAACCTTGATCTTCTAATCAGAAAGCAGAGGCATGCAATGAAGGAGATAATTTATTAGCTCATGAGTTTTATGTGGAGTGATTATTTTGTATAGGATGATGGAGGAACAGAAGGGCAAAACTTACCAGTTGCAGCTATCAAGGTAATGCAGACTTCACTAGAACCATAATAAAATTAAGGAGATGTCTCTGATCAAAGAAAGTTGTGCTCTTGCTTTTGAACTCATTCTGAGGAAAGGCTCAGTCAGCACTTTGCTACTGTAAAACTGAAGCCCTCAACCTTTGAAGTTATTAAAGATTTTAGAACATTTTTTGCAATGAAAAAGCAAAGTTTAGCTGAATCTCTAAGTACATTATGTTTGAAGTAAGCATTTCTTCTAAAATCTTAGCTAAGTGTTTCACTTGCTGTTCTGAAGCATTTTTGTGATGTTACTTCACACAGCTAAGCAATAACCGCTTCACATTTTAGCTTTTAGTGGTTTAGTCAACATTGTTCAATTTACATAGAGAAGAACATTTTGGAAGGTACAAATTTACTCCCTCCAGCTGCCTACAGAATTAGATAATAGGAATGATTATTTTATTTCAGAGACATCCAGTTCTACCCTACCCCTAAGGAAAGGATGTCTGGGATATTAGGTAGGTCATTCCTGTGACAAAGACTAGAGATAACTGCAGTGCAGGCACAAACTGCACTGCTGCCAGCCACTGCTAAAGACAAATATTGTGTTTGTTCTTATGTCCTAGATAAGAAAATGGTGCATTAGAGAAGCTGTATCCTCCAGCCTGCGTTGAATAAGTGACAGTGGAGATCACCATGCTTTAATTACAAGTCCATCTCCATAGTCAGATTGGCCCTCCTCAGTTTCCTCATGGATAATGGATACAGAAAGGCAAAAGACCCATGTATTTCTACTGTTTGATTATGGATGAAAATCAGATACATGCCAGATTAAATTACAGATTTGGTGTTTAGATTCTGTGTGAGAAAAAACCTTTCCATTTTCACAAGCCAAATGCTTTCAAACAATGGGTAACTTTGCACCACTTTGCCATTCCTCAAGCAGAAAATCCCACAGAGGTTACTGGTACCTTCACAAGGCTCTGACAACCTCGACAGCTATCTGTGGGCAATCTGAACTGCTTCCTTTGATGTTAATAAAGACTTGGAAGTTTGTGTTTCCCCACACCCTGTAATTTTTTAGCCAGTTCTTAACCCAAGCCATTTTTCTGTTCATCACAGAGCTTCCAGCCACTAGTCAATGGCTATTTGGCTGCTAAGAAATAAATGATCAAATTTTCAGCAGGATCCTTCAAGATTAATTTAAGATTCTGCAGGGGAGAAACAGAAGGTTTATGTGAGGCTTTAAACCTGGTTTTAATGAACTTGACCAGATAGTTTTTCTACTGTCGACAATAAAATATCTTGTACACACAGTCAGTGTAAAACCAGAATTGATTGAGTTTTACAGCCAAACAGTCACTGCTTATTTAGTTCCACATCTACTGAATGTGGTCTTCTTTCATTTTCCTTTCCCCAAAGGAAAGAAAAAAGATAAAAGAGAAATGAGCATAAATTAGTTCCATTCCTTACCTCCGAGCTCCAAGGACAGGTTTTCTCTGGCAGGGGTGATTTGTCCTCCCTTTCTCTGTCACTCTGCTGTGCTTGGACACAGTTTTTGCAGAGGAATGCTACCAGGTAACATCAGGACTCAGTACAGAACTTGACCTTTTAACTGGCCTTTCAAGCAGACAAGCTGCCACTTTATGGGCAGCTGGGGGTTGCAGGGCTTCCCTAGTCCTGGCTCCTTTTCAGACTATATATTTGGGATAACAGCAAGAGGGCCTCTGCTTTATTGATCAGCTTTTTCAGTGAACTGCTGTACTTCCAGTGACATCTGAGAATAATTTATTGAGTGTATAACTTCACACCTACACCATAAGCCTGACATTTTATTAGCGCATCAACTTTGTGAGCTACATTGCATTAATTATGCTAAGTTACTAAATAGACACAGCTAAATCCAAATACTGGAAAATGAGGCTTCTGCTGTTAAGCAGTTTCTCTTGAGAATAAAGTCATTTCACAAAGTTTAAACACATACCTTTGCTTACTAATAATAGTGTTCTTGATATACAGAATATTTTAATTCCACAGTCTTTCATGTTGCCTGAGCCGTTAATTTGACTAGCAAATTCCACACACTGCCTGGAAGCAAAGATCTTCTTCTTGCATAAGTCCACAATGAAAGATAAAGACAATAGACAATTAGACTGCATCTCAAATTATAGGTTTAAGACAGCATCCAAAAGCCTTAGAATATGCCAAAAAAGGCCTATGAAAAGGGACCTGCATTTTTCTTGGGTATTTGACAGCTTTTCTTCCTTATTCCACAGTTTTAAACATAAAATTGCTTTTACGTTGACTCTCTATTTAACTTTAAATTTTATAGCCAGGAGCCTTTTGGGAATATCTGATAACACACACAGTTCCCACAAATGGTTGCATTGTATTACACCCTCTGACTTCACAGATTCCAAATTTTCAGCTCTTGGCTAACAAAGCATTTCTGAAAACCTTCAAATACCACCCCAGAAATATTATCATTTTTGCTTGCTTCTTAATTTAGAATTTCATTATTTAGACTTTTCCCAGGACATTTTCCAAGACAAGTTAAAATTTGAATTTACATAACTTCTAAGTTTCACTTTTTAGATGTATTTCCATTACATCAGCATCATGAGTCAAAACTATTGTAAGGAAAAACAATTTATCCTGCTTCAAGTAGCAAGTTTTCTATTTTCTCATGGCACTTGCATATTGTTAATATTTTCTGCAGTCTTTTTCCAAGATCATTTAAAATATTTTTTCTTCTTCTTAAAGCATAATTAATTTGGGATAATAATTATATTTAACAAAATAGAAGAAACAATTTCTGCTTGGCATGATTTATAAGTCATATTACTTTACATTCATTTATTCCAGAATGATTGCTGACCACTCATAACTGAGACAGGGTCCTGGTCTGACTGAAATTTGCATATTGCAGTTACTGATAATCTAAAAATATTCTAGTATGAGAAGTTGCTTTCCTTGGTAGCATCTGCAATGGCACCTCAGTGATTTTAAGGCCTAAATAACCCTTTTATAATTAAATTGGCTTTTATGTAGGAGCCCAGTTAAGAATGTACCCCCAGCATTCAATGCACAGACCTGCTGCCCACTGGATCACACAGGGAAGCATTTGCGTGATTTGGAAAGCCCAGTGTGTTCTTCAGCTGGTCTTTAGGCAGCTAAATATACCCAAAATCTGGCATTAAGTCATAACTGGCAGTGACACTTGGTTTATAAACTTCTTTGGTTCTTGCTCTGACTCACAAATATTCACCTCCTCTTTGACATGGGAGAGAGAAGCAATCCAGCAGCCTCCATGCTGCACACTCATGGTTCTGTGGGGGACAGGAGACACAGCTTAAATCTCTGTAAGGACTTTCATTGGCTTCAACAGGTTTTGCATCTGCCCACAACTGACAAAAATCTCTTTTGATTATTTTCAACAATGCCACTTTTCATCTATTTAATTATTCTTCACAAAATCCCTTAAAAGGTTTTATGTTCTATATAATGCATAGCTAAATTATACTGATAAAGCATACCGTGACACCATTGTTTCCCAGAAAAAATGGTCATGGCTTTTGTTTTATTTTCTAGATGTTTAATGCTTAATTCTTCTATTTCTTGAACAGAGAAACCTGTGTATATGGTGGTTTCCAGCAAAGATCAAAGAAGAGCTTATTTTCATGGCTTATCAATAAGAAAATCTTTCATTTTCCCAACTAATGTTTTTATTCATGGGTTGGAAACTGAGATAAACTCCCACAGAAGAATAAAAAGGCATTTACTCTCCTGTGAAGGCTGCACAGTTAGAAGGAAAGCGGTTCCTGCCAGACTGGTAAATCCCTGACTGAATGGAAAGCAGAAAGCAAGGACAGTGTTAGTGCTGCTTCTTTTGCAGCACTGCCCAATCAGCACAGGGAATTCCTCCACCAAGTAAAGGGGGAAACAAGGACTAAGTGTGACCTCCTGGCTTGAGACAGCCAGAAAGGTCCTGCTTTTTTTCAAATGGCACTGCTGCTGTTCTTCTGTTTGTTCTCCCAAAAGATGAGGAGAAGAATATTTACCTTATGCAATATGTGAGGATAAAAGCACAAAAAGCATTGATATCATAAGCTGCTGAGCAGTTCTCTCAGATAATATGCCATTAGGCCAGGAGCTGCCAAGAATCCTAACCTTAAATCTTCAAAGAATTCTGCCTTGAATATCAGAACACTGGAGACAATCAGGTCTGTTTGATTAGGGTATAGGAACAGTGTGTGATATAATATAAGAATATATATTACCATGTTCTGAACTTGAATTCAGTAACAAATTCAGAGCACAATTAATTACTAGCCAAGGTTATGTCTCCAAAAATAACTAAGTATGACTGGCAGGACTGCTCTGATTAAACCAATGTCCATTCTAAAAGTGAAGGAGCTGTGAGAAAAAAGGAGCACACAGAATCCCAGGGAGAATGAAGCACATTCATCTTGTCTGTACTTGCAGAACCATCAGCCTTAAATAAGAAAATACATATGACTACAATTTTCTAATAAAAGCCTGCTTTATATGAGAATGAGATTCATGATATTGATAAGGATTTTAAAGTACTCATTTTGGTTACTGGGTAGAAGTCAGAAGCAGAATTGTTTAATAATAATTTTTTAGCATAAGAGGAAAGTATTGTTATGGGATGATCTTTGACTGGCAACACTGCCAAGGGAGCAAACACTGTTCAATGTAGGTGTGTGCTCAACCCCAAACCCTCAGTGAAACACGGGAGCTGTGCTCACAAGTGCACCACAACTCACAGCTCATCACCCAGAGAGCACAGAGCCTCCTGCTGCAAGGACACAAACTCCCAAGAATGTCATTTTGGCTTCAGCTCCACTTCCATCCTGGATAAAAAGCCTGAACTGAAAGTACATTTCCTGGGCCTACAGGAGGTGAAAGAGCTGTGTTGAGGTCTCCTGGCCTGCAGCCCTGTGCCATTCCACTACAAGGTTTAGAAGTTTTCCAATGAGGAGCATTAATTCAAAGTCCTTCAAATGACCATGATGAAGTTAGGGAAAAATGAAATATATAAATATACATATTTGAACCCACCACAGAGCTTTTTATTGGAAGAAGATGGTTTGGCTGCAATAGAATCCTGTGCTTAAAATGTAGAAAAGGATTGTGGGTTTTCTTCCCTCTGGGATTTTGTTTTGTTTATTTTACAAGGCTTACATCTCAAAAAGGTGACTTATGTTCCAAAGCCATGCGTAAGTAATTTACATAATTTGGTATAATTTAGGGAAAAAAACAGATCACTGAAACTCT
This sequence comes from Molothrus aeneus, assembly GCF_037042795.1. NCBI lineage: Eukaryota > Metazoa > Chordata > Aves > Passeriformes > Icteridae > Molothrus > Molothrus aeneus. The sequence continues at coordinate 11,616,286 of NC_089655.1, read as the reverse complement.
GACCCAGTAAAGTACTGAATATGTGCTTGAATGCCACTATGAATAGTTGGCTTTTCCTAAAACTGAGCTGAGCACTTGAGCAGGCAGTGGCATGAAGAAATAACTTGCATGAAATGCACTCATCCATTCAGCAGCCCCACAGTGTGACCCCTCTGCATCCCCTGTGTGCCCCCTGTTCCATCAGCACATGCCATCAGAGGCAGACAAGTGCAGGACACTTCAGGACAACCCTTACAGGCAGCACTGCTGATTTTTCTTTCATGGAAGTGTCCAAGTGTGAAAGAGAAGTCAGGAAATGAGAAAAGGAACAGCTACAGAAAACTGGTGCAGTGACCCAGAGGGTTAGATTAAATTATTAGGTAAGAGATAGAAAAAAGTTTCAAGTACATAATATTTTAACTAAAAGGCTAGAAAAACACCAGAAAAGTTGTGCTGACAACCTTTTCACACAATGCTTTCCTGCATTTCTTATTCTATCCCAATGTGTCAATGTAACAATATTGCCGATCTTGTCAAGGCTTACAAGGAAAGACACAAAAAAGGAAAAGCTGAAGAGACAACAGTGAAAGAGTAAACATAAGTAAGAGAAATGTGACTTGACAGGAATATTTCAGGCTTTTTTTTCTCCTTTCTCCTAAATATAGCTGCATTTTCCTAGGGTACAGTAGTGTTTAGATTTTGATCCACATCATAGTGTTTATCAGTGTTTATCATGCAGGAGTCAGTGTCATTCAGCCTTCATTCTGATTACATTAGTCATTACAGCAAGTCCATGTTACAGACTTCTCACCCTTCACTTCAGGTTTCTGGTTATTTCTATCAAATCTGGCAGCCTCTCACCACCAGCCAATTCTGATGAACATAACGAGTTCAGCAATTAGGAGGAGCTGAAGGCAGGAAGAGCTGAACTTCCCCTGCCCTGCAGAGGCCTCTCACAATCACTGTAGCCAAACATGAAGTCTAACAACTTGCTGTGTCTTGTTTTCCAAGATCTTACTTTAGAAAGGCTTACTTTGTTTGCCCAGACTACTTCTTCCTCCAAAAGGATGTAACCTGGCCGCTCCTCTTTTCTGCAAGGGAGTCACTACAGTCACATTTTTGGAGCACATTCACACTTTTACATTAAATAGGAAAAAAAAAAAACAGAATCCCCAGTACTGCAGCTAGGCTACACAGCTAAATTATACCAGGGAAGCAAATGCGACTACAGCAACTAGAGCAGGACCAGTTCTGCAAAGTGTAAGGTTTATACAAGTCCATTAGTAGGAGGAAAATACACCTCTAGAAATTACTGTCTGCCATAAGCATCAGCATTTCACAGTGGTCTAAAGATTTGTGTTGGTATCTATCATTTAAAAACACATGGACACACAAAGCAAGCCAACTTCCAGCCAGATGCAGCAGTAGAATTTTCAGAGATAAACCATGACCTTATGGAAACACTGCTCCCAACTCCACTTCTTGTGCTCAGAAAGAGCAACTTTTAAACCAAAGTGCACTGGTGATCTTTGCTTTCCCAGCTATTCCTAAGTGGCTTTTTTTTTCCCCTTTCAATAGAAACTATTTTTGTGTTTCTGTTTAAAAACACTTTAAACTTAATTCTGTAATTTCTGATATTACTTGAGCGGAAAACAACAGGGGCTTCTAAAATGATGTCAAAATTTCATTGCAATGATTTTTACATAAAAATATGTCAGTAATTATTGTCATTTCAGCTTCCAGTGTATCCACTGCTCACAGCATTGTTTACAGTCCTTGTCATACATGGTGCTGGAAGGCTCTCTCACAGTCTCTGTCATCGTGCCAAAGCCTTTGGACCTGAACCTGGATCCATCCACATGCCTCTTCCAAGTTAGCCAAAGCAGCAATTCAGAAATTCAGGCTGCTTTACAGTATTATGGAACATTACTCTGGCTGCAAAAGACAAATAATACCTGTTCAGCATAAATGAACTGGTACAATGTTAACTTGTCAATAATTTTAAAACTTTTCAGAACATGCCCAGATTTTACACAGAGTCAGCATTTTTGCCATGTGCCCATGGCAAATTTTTCAGTACTAAGAGGGAGTGCTAAATTGGGATTTATTATATCATTAAAACACAGCCTAACTCTGCAAGCTGAGTATCTGGGCAGAAGTACAGTCTCCTGAGTGGGAAAGCCTTAAAATCCATTGACAAATTTAGGAATTATCATAAAGGGAATGGATAAGGTGATAACGGAGACACTGGAATGGAACAGATTGAAGTTTAACACTGTATCTGTGAAGGTTTAATATGACAAGAATTATAAAAGGCCCAAAATCTCCAATGTATCAAGTGCTCCAAGTTCCATGCTAGGCACTGCAGGGAATTGCAGCAGGCACTGAATCCAAGTAAAAACAGAGGGACATTCACAGCTGCACCTTGGTCAGGCACTGCCCTCAGAGGCACAAACATCCACGTTTCCCTGCACAGCTGGAGGCTGTGTACCTCACCTGCTCACATCCCCAGGCTCACATCCCCAGGCAGACACCAGCACACTCTACATTCCTTCTACATGTCAAAACCACCTCTGAATCCATGGGAATCCATTGAAGTTACCCACATTTAACACCTCCAGCCTAAAGCCCTTTTAAGATTCAACAAGACTTGGCAGCATTGCCAAGATCCATCGACCTCTAGGAGCAGCTTTAAATTAAGTAAGAGCCTCTAAACTTCATTATATGTGGTACCCTGGAAGGCTCAGCTGAATGAAGAGTTTGCAATAACAGCTCAGTACAATAATTACACCAGTCCCAGATCTGTTGGTTTGAAGCTCATCCATAACCTTCAATTTGGGCTTCACACACACAGTTACCGTTGTAGAATTGTCATTTTAGTTCTGGTTTGCATAGATTTTTGTTTAACAGTCTCAGTTTCAGCTACCACTTGTGCTACATCACTTCTTAGTGACAACCTTCTCTCAAGATCTCAGTTCTTGGCAATGTATGGTAGATTAAAATAATTGTTATTAATATTTTACCATACTGGTTCTTTTCCGGTAAAGCTTTTTCATTTCATCTGTTTCTCAGCACCGGTGTGTTTTTCTGAGTTCAAAATCAACCTAAAATGATCATTTTTTAAATTATGTAATTTTTATTATAGAAATTTCTATTATGCAGCATTCTAGTAAACGATGTAATGATCAAAGTACTGTAATTCCTAGAGTATGCTCTTCTCACATAAAGCTCTTTTTTTCCTATTTCAACTAAAATAGGAACTTTTGTTACTTTGAAAAGCCCCCATTTCTGATACAAAAACTATATTTAACATTTTAATGCAACACCTTCTTAGCTGCTAGACCTGTTAGTCTAGCATTTCAGTATGATCTGCCCAACTGATTTTACACTCTAAGTACTTAAGGCACTTTCTTAAAGTTTTTTAAAAATCCAGATATAGGAGAAATAATTCATTATTTATGGTTTATAATACCTTTCATGAATAAAAATTAAGAATAGTTTTATGGATGAGTTAGTTACCTGCACAGTAATGTTGAATACAGCGACCATTTAATGATAGCAACCTCTGACAGAAAATAAATAGTTATTTATCCAGCTGAAGCTGGAAATTCAATAATTTAATGTCAGGGTAGTACCCTGAATGCACACTGGGGCACTGGCTGATACTGGAGTGGAGACTATCCTGCACATAACCCCTGGGAAGCTCTCCCCTTCAGGCATCCAGAATGGAGCCTGTGCAGTCTCTGCTCTGTGACAGGTCTGTGCTGCTCTTTGGGGCTGGCTGTCATGGGGATGATGGCTCTGCCACGGTGATGCTGAAAAACAAACTCAGAATCTCAAATGTCATTTTTGTTCCAAAAGCCACAAGCATGGATGAGAGCCTTGGCTGTTGCACTGCTAGAATGGGTTTCAGCTGCAGCCTAAATGATTTAGTGATGCCAGTGGCACCACTGTACATTTAAGGCAGGACAGAGGCATTTCCTCTGTTGGGTCCCCCATATGCTTAGAATGCATGTTTTTGGTGCACAAAATGACACCTTTCCCCATATGAGTGATTAACTTCTATTGACATTACCTTCTACAGTGTCTGGTCAGCTTCTACAAGCCTCAAGACAGGGCACATATCCATCTTCAGATTGAAATAGGACAAGACAGCAACTCAGAGGGAATTTCTGTAGCGTGCAAGCGAGCGAGTGACATGAACACATCCAGTGGGGGTTTCATAGCAAGCAGGAGGGACCTGCACTTTTCCAAGGTGCAGTTTCTGACCTAAGCCCTGTCAGATCTGCCACCTGCCTTGCTGAGAGGCTCCCTCTGGTCCCCAAAAGCACTGAGGCAGCTGAAAGCAGCCAATCCCCAAGGCCAGCCCTCCTCCGTAAAAATAAGAAGCTACTTCAGCATCCCTACTTTGCCTCTGCCTTCCTGATTTGGAATGGCCCATTGTCTTAGCAAAGGATGTGCTGTGAGGGATTTGGGTATTGTGTTTTAAAAGTGCTGAAGGACAGCTGTGCCAGAGGTTATTAGTGTTAATTATTGGCTCTGCACAGTTACTCGGAGAAATATTGGGTGATTGCTGCTCTACTTGTTTTCTTTCTACACTGGTTGCAGTGTTTATTCATCAGTTTTCTGTGCTTTAATTTGGTTGATTGACATGACCAGAGAACTGAGTTCTAGTCCTTTTATAAATTCAGAAGAAAAACTAACACAAAATAAAGTTGCTCTGGTATTATCCTACATTCAAAAAAAGTGAACTACTCAGCTGATGTGCAGTTTTAGTTGTACTTTTCCTGATGCAGGGTAAAATCTTATTCTCAGTGTAAAATCCAACCCTCAGTGGAAGAAGCCATTCTGGGGACAGGGACAAGGACCAGCCACACGTTTCAGAGCCCCCCTGCCACACCAGTTCAGCAGCCACTCTGGGCACAGAGCACACACTGCTGGGTTTAGGAATCACTAATATATTCTCCAGCAGAGATAACATCAAGCTCCCAGCTGACCATCCATGCTCAGCCCAGGAGTGTCCTGTGTCCTACCCCAGCCCCACCCAAACCCTCCCAGTGTTTTTCCCAGCAATGGCAAAAAAACTAGGATGTAACTGCCGAGTGAACTGGCTCATGGAGCTGGTTCAGAAATCATGGAGCTGGAAAGCTTGGTTTTCCTCACGAGCTTTCAGCTCAGCTGCATGGTGTGGCTGCCCAAACAACCGCAGGTTTGCCAGTGCCTGAGTGAGGGCGATGGCAGGACTGCAGAGCTGAGGGTGCCACGGGGAGAGTTGAATCTGCAGGCTCAGCTGCCTTCTGGAAACTTTCTTCTGTGCTTGGTTGGCCTTTCACAGCTACAAAGGCAGGGAAGGAGCAAAAGGTTCTTCTCCCAGTAGCATATGTGCAGATCAAAGAGGATTCTTTTCCTTACACTTATTTCTTGAATCAGTATTTTAAACCTTTTCTACAACATAAACCTGAATTTAATATCAGTAGTATCAGAAGTATTTAGACAGGAATTAAGATCTTCTCTACAGTCTCATCAACAAATACTGTAGCTAGGTTTTGTTTTTCTGTCCCATCTAGTCTAGGCTAACAGCACATGAATATTTAGTTATTCTAGATTCATATCAGTATAATTGACAGCACAGCTTTTCTCTCTCTTAACTAACCAGAGACAAGCAGAGACAAAAAAAACGAACCTAAACCTTTGTGTCAAGCAGAGACAAAAAAACCCAACCCAAACAAAAGCTCTCTCCAGGAAAAGCAAAATAAAACAAAACTCCATAGCTCCAACCTAATGCCATTTACAAAGAACAAGACAAAGCAAAACCTGAAAACTGCAAAACCTAAAATCTCACCGCCCATAACATTGGCAAAGGTTGCCAGGTTTTGCCCCACCCTCTTACTGCTATCAACTTTCTCTTGCAACCTCTTAAAAATATTTTCCACATTGATTGTGCATTGTATAAATTCAAATGAAAAAGTAACACACATATCTTAAGCCATCTAATAAGCTTTGATTGTAAAACTTAAGTTGCTCAATAAACTTTCCCGTGCAGTAAAGTCTGCCAACTTCATAGCCTTACAAAGCCCTGAGATCCTGAATTTTTTAACAAGAAAGTAAAAAGTGAAGAAGTTGTTATTATTTTAGATAACTTGGAAAGGTTTCTGAAAGCTAGATACAGTGCCCGAGGCCACTCCACTTGAAATCTTAATCATCAGTGTCTCCAACACTTTGGATATGAAGGCTTTATTAAAAGAGAGCTAATAGATATTTTTAAGAGTCTCTAGCCTTTAAAAGTGGTAGGTGCACACATAATGTGCTATCCCTTGAAGAATTATTGGCACAGATTTTATATGACCGACAAAATTAAGCCATGGCTTCACTACTTCAGACTTGAACTCATGAAACCTCTGCATTCATTACATTATTACTCTGTTCTACAGATACAGAATTGAACTTCAAACCAATATATAATCCAGTTGCTAACCTTGTGAGCAACAGAGAGATTTTTCTCAATATTCTTTCCTCCTACTGTAAATGCATATATGGGTCAACAGACTTTTTAATGTTTCATTGTTTTTAACTACTTTCATGATTGCAAAAGGAATGCAATTTTGATGGTTCTCAAACCAGAAATCTCTCTGATTAGAAAACATTCACCAACCAAAAATGAGCAACATCTAAACAAAACCTCCTCAAAAATCTGAAATGTGGCATCCACAGCACCACCATTGGAAAATAAAGCTCTGTGTGCACCCTAGGAAGACACACTGCCCCAGTTAAAGCTGAGATGGTGAGCACTGCACACGAGCTCTTGGGGGGGAATGAGCTTCTGGTTCTCTTTGGTTTGCACAGCATTGAGATTGCCAGTCTGGATTCACCAGCCTGGCCTTCGCTGCTGTGCTGGAGATCTCACTTGGGAATTAAGAAGGGCACTTTTTCCTCATTTCTCTTAACAATTATGTAATCTCCACTGCAGGGATAGCTCACAGCGTGGCTGTAGGCAAAAGCCTACTGCAGAGGCTCTGCTGGAAATGCCATCAGCACAGCTGATACCAAGGTCACCCTCAAAGCCTCTCAAGAGCAGCTGCACAGGCTCCCTCCCACCTTTTTGCTCATGCTTCAGCTCTAAGATTGATTCCATTAACAGATGCACATAATATCTGATTTTACCGAATGAGGTGTAACATTTGGTGCCAAATTATTTAATTGCTTGGGAAGCAGAAGCTCCAGACATAAATGTATCTCCAGCAGAACCATTAATATACAGCCTCATTTAAAAGTTTGCTCAGACACTGTATCTTGGTACCCTGACCTATATAATATTTTGGGCACTTTAGGGAGTTGAAATTGTGACCTCTGCATATTCTCTTACATACTGATAAAATAAACTAAAAACTTAAAACAACTCATTACTTCAATTGCTTGCAAGTTTTAGGCAGTTGGCAGTAAATTTCGTTTTATATAAATAAATGTTATCTCATTACCAACAATCTCCATTAGGATCTAGCAGACCATGAAATAGACTTTGCAAGATCAAGCAGTGTGCTAAGGCCCAGAAAACCATTACTTTAGCTCCTAGCTCCAGAAATTATGGGGGAAATGAAGCACTATATTACAGTGTGAAGCACACACACTAAACAAGCCTTTTTAGTCAAGGCATTAGGAAAAGAAGCACAGATTACTCATTACTGTGAAAAGTACAGTTGGGTTATTTGGCACCTGCCTCTTAGCCTAATTTCCTACTGTTATTAACTTCTTACTGAATGTGCTTTTTGCACAGAGACTGTAACACTTCTAATACAGGATCATGAAGGACTCATTTTAGACACTAGGGGAGGCAAATCTATTCTATCGTACTACCAAAAACTACTTACCTGTTCAGAGAAAGAAAATATTTACAGATCTATGAAGAGGGAAATTAAAGTACCACAAGAAAAGCCAAAAATATTGTTTTGAATGCTAACTAAAATATCTGAGCTTCCCTACTGTTTGAATAGAAATAATGTCCAGCTTATAAAACACAATGAGGGTTAATCTCTGCATGAGGCTAAAATTATATATTTTAAGTCAGTTCACTAAAATAACAGAGGATAACATTGGGTTCCCAAGATGTCATGAGATCCCTAAAGCTCAGGCAAAATGCAAACTGTCAGCAAATACAGTACTGAGCCATCCTATCCACACATGGTGGGAGAACAGTGATTTCTATTTTGTAATGGAGCTGCAGCTTCAAACTTAACTCTACCTCTCAAGGGACAGTTGTACAACTGTACCTCTTCTGGTCAAGTTGGGTTTGTAGAGAAGAGAGAGCCAAATTAGTAAATCCTAAGAGGGAAGATTAGCAGAATCAAAAATTAAAGATATTTGCCCATCAGCACTATTTGAGAGCCTGCAGCCTTCCCTCCAAACCCCAGCATTGCTGTTCTTGTCCTGTGGTGAGATGGAAAATGGGGGAAACCAACTTTAGGGTACAACACAGTCCACAGCAAACACATTTAATTCACTTAAGACCTAAAGAAACAACGTCTTGCTCTTAGCTAAAAAAATATATTTTCCAGCTCATTAATATTAAAAAAAGAAAAAAAAATAAAAGGAAAAGGAAAAGGAAAAGTAATGTGGCAGGTTGACCACTGGCCAAATGTCAGTGCATTCATGAGACTCACCTATTCACTCATCTAAGATAAAATGTTGTGATCCACAATAGGAATACTTTTGAAATTCTGTATTTAGCACTTCTTCCAGCCTTACTTTTCCTGAATCCATATTTTAAATTATCAGAATAAATTTTAAATTGCCATTTAATTTAATATGATCTTACATGGGCAACAACTGAAACCAAAGTTTTGCGACACAGAAATCAAGCCATCACAATAATATTATAGTAATCATAATCAAAGAACAGAAGTTTCTACAATTGCATTCAAACACAGGTCTACAGGAGCCTTAAAATGTCCATAATTGATAAATTAAACACACTTTTGTGAGAATTTACAGTGCAGTTATCCAGAAATTCCAGCTTTTATTTTTCAAAATATTAACAGTGATCAAAATTCTTTTCAGAATCTGCAGTTATTCTGTGCAATTGGTTTTGTTATAGCTCTATCATTATTATAAAATCAGAACAAAAAGAAAAAATGTATTTGTTTGCCATGATGGTGATGCTTGCAGTAATAGCAATTCTACAGGTTAAAAGTCAAGCTATTATGAACACTGTATTCCTAAAAAATAAATGAGGGAGACATTTGCAACCAATTTCACTGTATTCTCACCTTCAAATGTCTCCAGAATTACAGTCTTGTGTGTATTATATTATTTCTCACAGTCACACTCTTGAAATCAGTTGAAAAGCTTCTAAAGCGAGAGATCCTGAGAGCTTAAGACTAAGACTGTAATTCCTTTGGGCAATTATAGGTTTTTCAGCTTTAGCTGATAAACAACAGAGGCCAGAAAAACCAAGGCACACTTTTACTGAGGGTCCCTCATGCTCCATTTCTGCAGCTCCTCAGCCATGTTACACCCTCAGACCTGGCAGCAAAGGAACCCCAGAGCAGCCACTGCCTTTCACTCCTCCCTTGGTCCAGCTTCCAGCTTTGGGGCCATTTGCCACCATTTTTACCATCATGCAGCCAGCAGGAAATGTGAATCATGTGTGGGACTCAGTGGAAGATCACATCCTCCACCACTGATTACTGCCATATTTCAGGGTATTTGAAATCAGTGCTGAACTCTGCAGCCCCTGGGACCTCGTGTTGGAAAACAGAGCACAGTCCTTTGGGGTTGCTGAGGTAATGGGGAATTGTTCATTTCTGTGGAGGGAATTTCAACTGCTACAAATTCAAATCCAGTTGAGAAAAATACTGCAAGCACTAATTTATCTGTCTGTTTTTGAGAGATATAAACTCACTCACTGCAGGGAACTCCAAAGAAACTCAAAATCATACTGCTGCTCTGAAGGGGATTTAATCCTTCAGTGAGTTCAAAAACAGCTGAACTGTTCTGTCTGGGTTCCCATGTAGCGCCCATCATCCAAATGCCTGAACCAGTCTCTCAGGAGTTAATTTCCATTCATCCCCTCTTGCCACACCAAGACAACCCTGGGTATCTCTTTCCCACAGAGCTTTTCTGAACCCGTCAGAAAATATTTCCCATTTCCCTCAGTATAATTAGGTCATGTTCAATAAATCACTCATCATCTGAGCTCGTTCATCAGCCCTCCTAACAGGGCAATATCCCCTCCAAAATCCAAGAGACTTAAACTAAGCATAAATTGTTTGAATAAACACATTTTCCCTTGTAACAGCCACCTTTGTGAGTCTCCCCTCCACGGTTCCAGCTGGATTAATTTAGCATTGCCTTAGGCCAGGCCGGGGTTAAGGTTTTACAGCAGCCCATAGCATGGTGAGGTTTGGGACTGTGACTAAAGCAGGCTGGATAAAGCACCAGTGTTCCAGCTGAGCACTGCTGGCATCCTGGCAAGGCCTTCTGCAGTCCCCACGGTGCCCCAGGAGCAGGGGAGGGCAGGAGCAGGGGGGGGACAATCAGGGACAGCCCGGAGCCCCCGCGCCACTGTGGCACAGCAAGGAGCTGGGGCTGCCTTGCCAAGGCAGCTGCTGCTCCAGGACTGCCTGGGGGACGTGGTGGGTGACTCCTGTTGTGCCACTGAGGTTTTTCCTCCACCTATTAAAATGTCTTTATGTCAGCCCAGGAGCTTTCTTGCCTTTGCTCTCCCTGTTGTCTCCACCAGCCAGAGCCTACTCCTATGATGAGATTTCACTGCTCAGGTGCCAAGGCCACTGGACATTTAGCACAGATGTTTCTGCATTCAGCTTCCTTCCTCCCTCAGAAATGATTATCACAATTTATAGAATAAGAGTCATAGGAGCAGAGGGATCAAACTGTTAAATTTCCGCCTCAGAACAATTTGTCTTTGTTCTTTTAAAAAATATTTCTGGAAATGCTTCTATGCCCCCAAAGCAATACAGCTTCAGTGCCATGTCATGCAATGACCTACATATGCACAGAGGACGCTTGGCAAATAATAAACTCAACAGAAAAGCCACTCTTCCAAAACACTGAAAAAGGCTGGGGATGTGCAGGCTAGCACATTTTATGCAGGCATTTTCAAACCAACAGAGAAAATAGATTTCCTCACCAAGTCTCCTCTTTTTTAAGCAGTCAGGTTGAAAAATGGACAGTTCCAGATGGCACTTGGGTGAAAACATGCAGCTTCACTGACAATGTTTGCCAAAAATATTTAAGAAAACCACAAACAAATAAAGACAAAGTTTTACAGCAGCATTGTAAGAAATGGTTTCTTAGCTCTTGAAAATTTAACAGGAACAAGGGGAGATTGTATGGAGCTACTTTTTTTTGAGGACAGATTTTTCTCAGTTTCCTTGCAGGGAAAAAAAAATAAATCTGTGTTTACCTGCTAAAAGGCAGAGTGTCTCTGTGGAACAGGCCTGTGGAAACCCCAGTGACCATCTATGAATGCTTGGAGAAAATGACAGCTCTGCACATCTCTCATCAAGGATTACTGTGTTGAATCTGAAATACATTTTGGTTTACTGTAACCACACTTAAAGGTTATGAGCCATATGTAATGGAACTGTGACATTTCAGGAAATATTCATCTTCCAAGTTCAAAATACCGAAGAACCTTTTTCAATTTTAGCCAGCTCTCCTATGCACACACTACCAGAACAATCACTTTTAACTTTTACCTTTTCAATTGCATTTGGGAACTATTAAATGACATTCACGTCCCACATTCATGTGTATTTCTTATGTAAGAGAATCCATGGCATTAAATTTGATATCCATACAGCAGCATTTTTGCTTTGTCTATTCCTTTAGCAGAATTTCCTGAATATTATTGTTTCATTTTTTAATTTATTTCTTTTTTTCGTTAATATTAAACAATTCATACTTCTAGAAGTAGGTTTTAAATTACTGTCTGAAAGAGCCTCTCCACTATGTATGGAAGGACCAGAGTTTAAGAACTTAGTTAAGGGGTGGTATTGAGGCGCACCCTCAATGAAGCCAATATTTTAAAAAATGAATGTTGTCGTGCCAAGCTAAGACAAGTTTTATTTTCACTAAGGTTAAAGTTTTACAATAACTACTCAAAAGACAGTTTCAAAAAATTGAATCAATAAAATTATATCTCCTTTGTAAACCAAGGAAGAACTGTGCTATATCACCTACTAGGGAGGCCTCCTTCCCCTCTGCAAGTTTATTTCATAGATACAGGAGCTCTTTGCTGAGAAGGTGCTACAAATATAAAAAGGATGATTTTTTTTAAATCAGTCTACTCAATTTGCTGGCCCCTTTCAAATATTACTCCAACTGTAACAGGAAGTTGGAGATCAATCTCACTTTAAATGGTTGTTTGATTATAGACTTAAGTTAGCAGAGAAGCAAAACCAAATGGTACTACCAGCTTCTGGATATTCAACAACTGGAAATGTTACATACAGACTCTACTATTTACAGAGGATAATCTCACTATTATTAAAGCCTTGTATCTGCATGATTAGCTTGATGTAGTCATAGTAATACTTTCCTAAATATTTTGCTTCTTTTTCATTTTCTATTCTGATCATTAAATCCAAAACCTAATGGACAGCAATCGCAGTGCACGTTAAGGTTACATAAAAACTAGATGTAATATAGGTTTACAGAAAGGATGAATATGCTAATGGTCCTCAAATACATTTTAAACAAACACAAATGTAAACTGCATTCTGTGCAACTTGATTTAAACCTCAATTTAAAGTGTCTGTTTAAGTGCTTTGCTGAATCCATTCAACCCTATGGTACAGGGAAGATCTCAGTGTTCAAATCTTAATCTTTCTAAACCAGTTCTAATAGGAGAGAACTCCTCTCAAGCTGACAGGAAAGCACTGGAGCAAATGGAATTGGGAGCACAAATGTTTATCTTTTTCCCAACACAGAACAAGGAAAAGTTCCTGCTGGAATTCTTGAGTTACCTTTTTCCACAGAAGTTTGCATTGTGAAACTCTGTACAGGAAAATATTAACTTATTATGGCACAGCACAAAAATGCATTCACTTCACAGCATTGTACATCTGGATTTAAAAGCTGAAGGAAAACTATAAAGAAAACTGTGTACACATAACCAGGGAGAAAGGTGGGGAAGAAGCAAAACATTTTCTGAAAATCAGAATCATAGTCTGGATTTTTCATGTGCTTTACATTTCAGGATTAACCAATTCTTTGCCACTCCCCAGCCTCTCTCCTGCACTTCGACTAACTTGCTGCAATAAACCACAAGCTATTTTCAAGCCCTGTTCTCAGAAGACTCCTGGACTGCTCTGAGCCCACACACCTGTATTTTCTTTCTGTGAAACTTGGAATGCGCAAAGGAAACCAGATGGGAGATTATTATCCCTATCCTACTGGGCTTGAAAACACTTCCTGCTTCATTCTTCGAAAATAAAGAAGTATATAGATGTTGTAGCACAAACCTTGAACATTCAGTCCTCTGTGAGAGATTTTCACAGCTGAGCCACACTTTAAAGCCTTGAATGTGGCACTTTACTCACCCAAAAGGATTGCTTAGCACCCTTCCACAGCTTCAGCAACTCCCAAGAGTTCCCTTGGGGAAAGACTTGGCCTAGAACAGTCTGTTTAAAATCTCCACCTTGTACAACAACTGCAGTGGTTTCTTTTGTGTCCTTCTCTGCTGGGAGCTCACCCTTTCCTTGCTGAGTTGTGGTGAGATTCTCTTGTTCTTGTGGCCAGGACAGCATGGTGGGAGTTCAGCCAGGGACCCACAGCAGCAGCTTCCAGAGCTCACCAGGTTTGGTTGCTGTCACCTCCTCCCACACCATTTGCTGATCCATCCATGGCCGCATCCATACTTAACTTGAGCAGATTCCTTTATCATATTTCCTTTTTAATTTCTCCAGGCACTGTTTTGTTCCACTGAAAACCAAGGTGGTATCAAAGTCTTTTTTTTTTTACAGACATCTTACTGCTGTGCATGGGTTAACTGCAATGATAAGATTCTCTATCACACAGTATTGTACAGAGCAGCATAGAGATATAAGGCACAGCAAACAGAAGTGAGAGGCTTCCCACAGCCTTGTGTACCATTTAACAAGCAGCTAATGCATATGTTCTTTTATTCTATCTGCTTTCACCAGGAAAACAAGCTGGCAGTTAAGATGCTATAGTCTAGAATTTACACTATGAAAGCAGTTAAATATTACTGGATTTTAGCATATTCAGCAAGTAGGGTAAATGCTACCAGATTTCATTCAGCTTTGAAATGTCATCTGTAAGTATTAAAACATTCCCAAACACACTGGGAAAAATACCTGCAGATGTACAACCAGGATGAATATAAAGGGGATCTGTGAACATTTTGACCCCAAAATTCTACTCAACATATAAAATAAATAAATTTTAGAAACACAGCTTGGCTTTGAAGCCCTCGAATGCATTAAATACTTTTCTTAAGAGACTAAATTACTTCAAAGCACTTCTGACACCTTGGACATCTATCCAAATTACAAAAGACATTGGTGAGCTGTTCTTGTTTTGCCCTGTGGCTTGCTACAGACATCAAGGGCTGCTTCGCTGTCTGTAAGTAGGACAACTAGCAAGAATCTAGAGGCCTTGAAAAAGTGCAGAGAAGAATAGGCTTCAATAAATATAACATTAAATAACACAGATATTTGAATTACAAACACATGGTCTGCATACTCTTAAGTGGTTTGCTTTTAGGGGAATCTGACCATACCTTTCAGCCACTGTGAATTACATCCCCAACAGATATTGGTGGAGAAAAAATTCTCTGGAAATTGGGCTCTGTCCAGCTACAGGAATTGCAAAAGAATTTTCAAGACACGTGGCTATCCCACAGTTAAACACCATTTTCTTTTCAACTGGTACCTGACAAGGTGCACTGATAAGCTGCCCCAAAGCTTCCTTTGGCAAGCTCCACTTCTCACCAGCCTGAACTAGGAAATCATTTCCCCGAGGCCTTTGCAGTCTGGAGGGCTGTGGAGGTGAAGCCCCTGGCCCTTCCTGCAGGATGCTGCTCCCAGAGCCACCACCAGCACCCACCAACGCTTGGCCTGAGGCTCCTTTATCACTAGGTAAGGAAAAGCAGAAGTCAAATTTATTCTGGCTCTTGAACACAAAGCAGAAAACAACTACTAAAATGAAATCAATAGAACAAAAAATCAACATCTACATGGAACACAGGATGATCATGTGCTGCTGAACAGATTTCCTTCTGCCTGGACTGAGGTACTATTTCAGCAAACATCCTCCCTTTATTGTTTCTGCTTTGGAAGAAAAAACTCTTATCCTGGTTCATGGTCTTCTAATTTTCTTTTCTTTTTGCTAAATATTAAACACAAAAAAAATATCTTAAAAACAGACCCTGACCCCCCAATATCTGCTTTTCCTGCAATTCATATGCTGATACCATTGTATCCCACATGTAAATTAACATGTGATCCTTGTAGGAACAAAAGCTCTTCTCCCTGGATGACTTTCCAATGTGTGGGTTATTTAAACATGGTTCACTCTGTCTGCAATGCATGTGAAGGGAGAGCTTAACTTCAAACCCATTGCTTTTGTATACTGGGCATTAATCCACTTTCTCTAATTTCAGCAGCTCCTTTCAGTTCACACCAACACACCTCAGACTGTGGCTCGTGTATGGGAACCCAAACACCTATAAATAATATACAAATGCAGCACATTGCTTATTTGTTTGGAGAATAGAGAAGTTCTGGTAATCTACCACTGAAGAGCTGTGCTACAGGCCAGAAACACACACTACTCCATCTGTAACTGCAATTGTGTCCTTACTACACATCAATTTCAGTGATGTGGGCAGGCAACATTCAGTGTACAGAATAAACTGCTAGCCCACATACAGAAAAGAGCACACAGAAATCACAATATAAAAAACTTTGGTTACACTTCACAAAAATGTTTGTAATTACTGCTTATTTACTGAAATACATCACAGTAAAATTTAAAAGTTCTATTTAAAAGGCACCAATCAAAGTTGCTAAAAAGTGACTTTTGCAAGATTTTAACATTATAAAGGCAGCATAATTATATTCATCTCACAAAATGCAATCAGTTGAACTCCAGAGAAGTATCAAATAGTGAAAAAACAAGCAAACCAACAAACCAAAAATCACCTACATCATATCTTCTCCTTTTCAAAATACTTTTGCCTCAAGGGAGATGGGTTATCATTTCTCATGTCTCAAAAATCCAGGCATCAAAGGAAACGCTCTGCCTCAATTCTACATCTAGGGAATTACAAGAGATGTGGTCCTTGTGGGAGCATTTCACAATTCCTACGATGGACCCAGCTGAGGAATTCTGGACATGTAAAAGCCAGAGCTGCAATCTTTCTCTTACAGTACTAACAAAACATCTGCAAGTCTGAAAGAGTAGTATTCCAAATCAAAATACCTTTGTAACTACCAAAACAATCAGAAACCACAGTTCCTTTTCTGTAAAGCACCAAAAGGTAAATACAACAGTGCCATGTAAACTCAGTTATCACATTGCAAATCAAAAATTTAAACTTGAAAATAAAATAACAGGAAGATCCTTAGTAGTTTGTTCCAAATAGCTGGTTACAGATCAGTTTTTAGGTCCTTAAGACACCAGATCTGATGAACAAAGTCACATAGATGAAGACAAGAAGGGAGGGAAATTAGGTTATCAGACTTTCCACAAGTAAAGCAATTGATTAAATCATCATTAGTTGTGAGCCTGCAGTCCAATCTGAATTCTGCAATAGCAGCTTATGCTAAATACACCCATATGAGTACATTTATATGGACACATAAAATTTGAATATGGCATTAGCAAAAACTAATAGATAAATAACACACAAACTTAACTGTAAGGAAGCTCAGTCAAAATGCAGGGTCCTCCTTCTGCCTAGTGAAGAAAACATTGAGCTCTCAGCGTCTGGGTTTACACTGACCCTGTCCAGGAGGAATAAAGCAAATTTGAAATCCAATGTCTCAATCCCACTCCTGCTCCCCAGTGCTGGTTTGGTTGCAGAGTGTTGATGTACATGAAGCAGGTTCCTTGCCACCAGCTCTTGCCCACATGCACACCCAGTGTCTTCCAAGCCCTAAGAAATACAAATTGGAGCTGCTAATTGAGCATAAGCACACTGAAGATGTTGAGTGAAGGAGACAAGTCCCATCTGAGGGGGAGGCAGATCTCAGGCAGGCACACCCTGAGGATGCAGAGGCTCTTGCTGCAGTCTGCTGAGCCCTGCACTGATGGGATCCATGGGGCACCCACAACCCAAAGGAGCAGAGGGCACTGCCAGGGGACAGAGGCACACAGACCGCCCCAGCTTCTGGCTCCTTCCTACTGCACTTGCTGGTCAAGCACCTGGGGAATGCAGTCATAACATCACAAGCCTTCATAAACTCACACAGCTGTGTCCACAAGCAAAGAATTCCGATGAAATTCTGAAAAGAACCATTTCTGATAACACATGTGGCCCTGGGGCAGGCACACATCATAGCAAGTATGTGCCAGTATGTGTGTAACACTTCTGCAGTGTTTTCACCTTTTGAACAGTGAAAATGAATAGCTGAGATGAGGTTCTTAAAGTATTCTTTATTAATATCATTAGAAGTTGCAGAAACAACTTTCTTGTAATATAAAGGCACAGGGAGACAGTTTTGATAAAGTATTCCAAACAAACAGTAACTTACAGTACAAAAAGGACAATTTTAATGCACATACAAACCCCAAACATCTCATTCAAAAATATTTCACCATGTTCATCAATAATAATGGGCAATGACTAAAAATATAAATTGTTATTGTACAATAAATATCTGACAGGTGCAAATGGAACAAGATTTATTGCTCTCCACAAGGTTTTCCCTGTAGTGTTTTTGCTCTAGTGGGGGGTTTTGGGGTTTATTTTCCTTTCACTTCCAAGTTCCTTTTACAAGTGGCTTTAGTAACTTGTTTCTGGAGGGACTAAACCCCAAACAAAATCTAAGAGGACATTCTGACAGTCACAGAACTGACTCAAGTAGTACCCAAAACTGGCAGTGTTTGTTTCTTTCACAACTTTAACAATCACAGTCCACTCTCTCTTTGGAAAATGTGGTAATGTTTAAAAATCAAATGTAGTGGTAAGTCAAGGCTTTAAGGTAGGGTGGTAGTGATGCCTTCGAGGCTACCTAGAACAGAGGCTAGACAGTGTTAAAGGAATAAAGCAGGGATTTATTCAAAGGCCTTCAAAGGATACACCCTGGGCAGTACAAGTGGCTCCACCCAACATGGAGAGCAGGCCAAGAGTTTTCACACTTTTGTAAATTTTGGTCCATTTCCATATTGGGGTTATTTGTCCAATTACAGCTTCAGGTTATGCAGTCCCATCCTCCCAGACTGCTCTCCTCAACTCCCTGTTGTTTACACTTTTTGGGCCTGAAGCTGCAAAGGTGTCCTTGGTTCTCAGGCTGGAAAATGATTGTTTTGTCTAAATAAACTGTGAAGAGAACTTGCTAACTTTTTATATGAAGTTCAGAGTTACATACTAATGGAGTACAGAATCTGGAAAATATGAAAGCTAAAACTTAAGGCATCAGTAGTACCTAGTCTGAGGGTTTGTCCATTTTCTTCAAATAAGTGGATTTTATGAAGAGAAGTAACATGACTGTTCTCCAACAGCTTGTGCCAGAAGAAGCACATAAAACTGTTCAAATGAGGGGAGAAATTAAAAGCTGCACTGGGCATTCTAACTTCAAAAAACAAGACAAGGGACTGGGAACAAATTAAGACTACAGAGGCAACAATGACATAAGAGTGAGAATTTCCAATTCCAAAATATCCTTAATCATAGAATCTTTAAAGTTGGAAAAGACCTTTAAGATCATCAAGTCCAACCAGCAACCCAGCACCACCACCATGTTCACCATTAAAAATGTCCTCAAAATACAGTGACCTAAGAAATCCAAGAGCACTCTGCATCTCTGTGTGGCTCCACTCTGAGCTTTGAGAAAGGAGGGCAAGTCAGTGAGTTTGCCATTTTCCTCACCTGCAGAACAATTTCCATCAGGCTCCATGCAGTACAGGAGGCAGAGCAGCTCTGCTCTTGGAAGTAGCACACGTTACCTTGCTCAGAATTAAGTTTAGCTTGTACAAAATAGTGTTTTATACAGGCATTTAAGAAATATTAGTCTCCTTCATTACTGTTACCAGAAGTAATATGCACACATTTCCTTAGTAGTTGTAAAAACAAAAAAAGGGGAAAACCAAAACCTGAGGAGCAAGCTTTCAAGTGAGTTTTTGTAGCAGTAACTGAGGCTTTTATAAAAACTGTGATTTATGAGAACAACTCCATATTTACACAAACCTCAACAAGTCAATTTCAACTGTACTGGGAATAGTGAAACTTAGTTCAAGAAAAGGTACCTAGAGTGAGTACAGCTTACTGGTAAACCAAAAGATGAATATTCAGAAAATTCCATTCAATACACTTAGGAAGGATGTAAAACAAACTGCTAACTTGCTTGACATTATTCAAATTAGGGTTTTCTCTAGCATAAGTACACAGTTTCAGAAGTTCTTCAGAAAGTACCCAAGGACCATCAAAATCTCAATTTTGAAAATTATTAGTTTCACTACAGTGTAGCATTCTTTGTTTACTGTATGTTAAAAAACTAGTAAACAAAACCATTTTCTTTGGCTTATACTTAAACTACACCAGATTAGCAATTTTTTATTTTTAGTCAATCTTCTATCCCAAATTTAAATTAACACAGATCTTTTTATTGTAGTGTCTTTTCAATTTTCAAATTATCTCTCTTAAAAATAAGAGTTTGCTCATACCATGATTTCCTGTTAAACAGCCATGTGTACATACTGGCACGAAGGGTAAGTTTTGTACAATAGTTACATTAAGTGATATTTCCAATGGTAGAACCACAGAAGACATTAAATGAATGTTAGTTCAAGTGAGATTTGAGCTCAGGATGATCTTAAAAAAACAAACCACAATGTCTAAGCATAGTAAAATACAGTGTAAAAACCCCCTAAAATCAGACAGTAAACTCAGGAATTCTGCACTCACAGTAGGAATGTTCTGCACAGCATTAACATGAAAGCCTGTTCAGTTTGAAACAATGCAGACAGCTAGGTTTACCTGGATGTAAATGCCACTTCAAGGTGTTTAAATAAACACAAAAATGAGACAATGATGTCAGGAAAAAGGCCTTTAAAACAGGCCACCAGTCTAACTTGACTTTCCAAGTAAGAACATCAGTTTCACAAAACTGTGACACTAATGCAGTTTTAGGTAAAGTACCCTTTGACACACAAGCTGTCAATGAAGCTATCACAGTCTTTTGTGACCTACTCCCTTTTTAACAGTTAGGGAGGACAGTCAATAGTAGCTCAAGTTTTAATTCAGTAAGTACCTTGTCTGTTTGCAAAGGAACATTATAACACCATAAAATTCTATTTTTACAGTATTTAGAAAACTGATAAACTAGGGGTTTTTTTTATTCTCTCTTTTTAACAGAGGAGTCCAAAACTTCTGTTTTCTCCGTCTCTTTGCAATAGTGTTTTAGCCAGCATTGCCAAAGGCCTTCACTGAGGACTACCTGACGTTGTTACTGAGCTGTGCCAGGTACTCCCGCAGCTCCTTGGCGGCCTGGAATCGGCCGTATCTCTTCTTTGGGTTGGCACACTCATCCAGCAGGGCCTCCAGGCGCCCCTCTTTGGCAATCTCAGCCGGGGGGTGGTGCAGCAGCCCCCCCGAGGTGCCCCGCCACGTGGCGTGTCTGGACAAAAGGTTCTGACAAACGGCGTAATAGTTGTGGTCCACGGTGACTCGAGCACAAAGGATCTCCTTAGAGAAGGACAGACAGGCTTCTTTATCACAGTCGTCAAACTTGCTCTCGTACCACACGTCCCAGTTCTCAGGTTTATCTGTGGAATGCAAGGAGACAGTGAAACAAGTGAGGGAGGGGAGCAAAGAGCATGTGTGTGTGTCTGAATACAATCAGAAGGCTCAATGCACAGCAAACTGGTAATATTTAAACTAAAACCAGTTTTGTTTAGATAAACTCAGAAATGCTGGAGCCTAAGACTGCATCTGACAGTTTGATACATCCTTCTGCTGAAATGGTCCCAACAAAACAAAAAAGAAAGGGAAAGAAAGAAAGAAAGAGGGAAAAATAGATAGCAAAGAGAAGGCAGGAAAAAAAGTAGCACAGTAAACACATGAAATCTACATTCACACATACCCAGAGGAAAAAATGTAGCATGAGCAAGTACAAGAGAACAATCCAGAGCCAAAGCTCAGAGAAAAACAAACAAGCAGCATGATTTATTTTAGCAACATAGATTTGGGTTCTCCAGTTGCCCTGGAAACTACTGCTAGCAAGTGGTCTACCAAAGACTAAAAAAACATTGCAAAGTAATTGCTATAAACTTTTGAAACTTTATCTTCCATCTTACTTTCGACACAGCAGTAACCAGAAAGAATATAAAAAAAGCAGATAGATTACTTAGAATCTTTGAAAAAAGTAAAATTCAACAAGGCAAATGGCATTTATGCACAAACCCTTCTCCTTCTCACAGCTTTAACTTAAATCCTGATTTGCGTAAAATACCTCATGCAGTAATAATACTGAAAAGGTTACTAAGTGTGAGCTCTCCTGAGTTCTTATTATTTTTTGAGAGAAAACTTTCATCTTAAGTTTCCAGACTACTGCCAGCTGTGAGAAGAGGTCCTTAGCATGGAGTCCCAGAGTTTTGCAGATGTCTCTTAGCAGTGTGAGGTACAAAGAAAAACTCATCTGTGCCTGGCAGTCTATGAGCTGACTATTGGTCTTCTCATTCACAGCACACTGAGAAGACAGTTTAGGAAAAGAAAGAGTACTGAAGGATGACAGCTAAAACTATAAAAACATGATGTAAGATCTGCAGAATTAACAGCAAAGTCAATGTGGAAAAAAAGCCAGTAAAAAAGAGCTTCCTTCAGCAAACTCAAATCTGACATCCCAAAGAGAGTACAAACAGGTGTTACTGTACAGTGCAACTGGACAGAAGGTACACACTGAAATACCTCAACAGGCACAGTGATCACTCTGGACAGAGACTGGCTCATGGAACCTTCCCAAAGATGCATGAAAACAGTAGTAAATGTCAACCACAACAAGTTTATATAAAGACTAAGACTTTTCTCATGTCCTCTTTTGTTGTCTGTGTTCTTGATTGTTAGATCATAAATCACACCAAAAGCCTGGTTGGGACAACAGATGTGACACTTGCAGCATTCAGGTTCTGCAAGGAGCTACTTGCTCCTATTTCACATACATAACAACCTTTTCAGAGCTCATCTGGACATCCTTCTGCCTGAGCAATTCAGACAGGCTCCAAAAATGAAAGCCTTCAGTAATATTATTTTAAGAGGGAAGGAAATTAATGGAAGAAAAAGGAATAGAAGGAAAGGGTTCTACAGTTAATGTACTGGATATTCAATATATTAAAAGATTTCCTTGGTAGGTTCATACAGTTTTAATCTAAGCTGCTTGAGAATATATAATAAATCTAATAAAAAAACCCAACCAAACAACCCCAAAACACACTTCCTTGCAGAAAAGTGTGTGGATAGAAAAACCCAGTCTAAAATTTAATTCCACTGCAAAACATATGAAGCCTATTTGCAAAGCTCAAAATAATCCATTCACCCAAAGCAAACTGGAATCACTCGGCCTGTTGCCATGAATTTCTGCAGAATCCAGAGTTCCATGTTCAATGTCTCCAGCCCTTAGGTCTGTAAGTTTTCCTTATAAGCTCAAAAAGAATATAAACCTACGTGATGCCACTTTGTCAAACACCTCTCCTGCTGCCACTGCTTTGAGCTTTTACAGGTGACAGAAAGAAAATTAATTTGGAAACAGCACTTGAATTACCCATTCCTTCAGTTCCCTTATTACAGAAAACCAACAGGAAGCAAAGTCAGGCTATGGGACTGAGGCAAAGCAGGCACTAAGGCTGTTTGTCATTCACAGAAAGTAGAGTTCCAAGACTTCCACTGTGACATAGGTGCTTGGAAAAGACAAAAAACCCCTCTCTCTTAGCTAAGGTGGATAAGACAGCCAGGCTGCTTATCTGTCTATCCACCTGTCCAAACACACTCTGCACCAACACCCTCTTTTCCCACCCCCACCTCTTCCTTTATGCACATTTACAGTAGTTAAAAGCATCCAGGTATGCCCAACAGCTCATGAAATTGGTCAAGCTAATTAGTCTAATTGCAGAAGAAAGTGAATTCATTTTTAATTAGCAGTCTAGTTGTAAAGCAAACAAAATATGTATTTAGCAACCACTCATACTTTAAATATTGCAGAGAAAGAAGTGAGACACATGGGGTGAGGGGAGTGAAAGAAGACACTTACTCTGTCTGATCAACCTTTTGTCTGCCACCAGAACGTTTTCTGCATCTACAATGATAACCTTCCCATCTCTTGGTCCCACTGCAAAGTTGTCAAAGCTGACATCAAGGAGGTAGAGTGCAAATTCAAAGTCATTATTTGTCAGCTGCTCAGCTATTTCCATTAATTGCCAGGCCAGATCCACTCGTTTCTCCCACGGTGCATTGAAGTAACTCCACAGCTCCTCTCCCACGTAGTTGACAGCCACCATCCTTCCACATGCTCCCAAGTATTTTGCAAATGGCCAACCCTCATCAGATGGAAAGCTCTGTATATACAAAAAAAATTTAAATTTTCAGTTAATACAAAACAGCTAAGGTTTTAAGAGGCTTTTCAATAAAACCTAGAAGAGAAAGCTGTAAATAACCATAACACAATAATCCATATGTTTCTAAGTTTTGAAGGGAAAGGAAAAACAATACAAAATGTGTTTCTGTGACCAAGAGGCCTTGCTGGACCAATGCAGGGAAAAGGTTGGATGGCCTGAAACAATACATAGCCCATACCTAGCTTTCCACCTATACACACACACATTTTCACCAACCATCTTTTTCTCTTGGTGTTTTATTACACATTTGTTGTAATAATGCAAGTATATTTCCCACCACAACATTTTTGCATTTGATCTTTTAATTAAAACCAGTTCTTTTAACAACCTAAAGAAAAAAAACTCTACAAAGTGGCACCTCCTTCTCTCTACCACCACCCCTTCCATTTTGCCAGTTGATGGGATTCCTTTGAGGTTTCTTAATTTAATTCTTAAGTCTATCTCTTGATTAATTGCTACATATATACTGTGCGTTTATTACACACAGTCACATAACATTTTTATCAACAGTAAAATCTGTCTCCAACAGTACCTTTCTTGGAAGTTAACATAAGAGACTGAATAGAAACGACACCCTACAAGAAATTACAAAAAAAGCCACAACACACCAGCACGGTTTTCCTAATTCAGCTGTGCTGAATGTGCTCTAGGACTTCAATGTTAACAGACAGGCACTTAAAAGGTACCCTCCAAACTCCAGAGGAATGCTGGATAGGAAGAAACCACAAAAGCACTGATTTAAGAAACACCAAATTTGAGAAGTTAGCACTGTAAGAATATGATGTACACTGCTTCTAACTGTTAGGAGATACCACAAGGTGCCCATGCTCCTTTCTCATGTTCTGCCCTTCTATGGTGTCACCAGACACCACCCAGGATCCATCCTGCAGTAATGATGTAGCAAAGGTTTTACCACAGCTGGGGGTTTTTACCACCAGTATGGATGAAATGAAAGCCTTGGGACCTTCTGGAATCTACAATGGCAGAAACATTTACTATCACCTGGGGAAAGAGACTGGAAGGAAACACACTCTGTAGAACAGGTCTGAACTACAAGACCACGCAGAGAAGAGGTGCCTAACATAACCAACTTTGTCTATGTAGTACACCTGAAGAAACTAAAATTTTAACTAATATACATAATTGACAATGTTTGCTATTTCTATGGCAAAAGCCATCAAGTTGCTCTCTAAGGTGGCAAACCTTAGAAGACAATTTCTGGGTAAGTAACCATGTTTACCACTACAGAGAACCACCTTTCCTGGATGGGTAAAAGGACATCCAGAACCATATGGATAACAGAAGAGGTTCGAAGTTTTTGACATGTCTGCATGTCTGAACTTCAACTCTATTTTTATCACACGTTCTACTCACATAAGCAAAACAGGTTGTGATAAATCCTGAGGATAATAGGAACTAATTTGACAGGTTTGAGAGCAGTATGGTATTTTCAAGCTGTGAAACCACGTAACTCAGCAGAACTAAATCTCTCTCAGTAACTAAATCTACCATGCAATAGGGAGGACATTATCCAGCCTCCAGGCTTATTTGCCTGCAGGATTCAGGGCAATTAATGAAGGTAGAAATACAGCCAAATAGCCACCAGTTCAGCTCAGTCAAGTGTCACATTCCACAGTTAAGAGAATTTTAGGATTGTTTTTTCACTTGTTTTGTGGTTAACAAAATAACCTTCCAACAACTGAAGTGTGTGTTAATTCAGTGTTCCTTACCTATTCTGAACAGACTAACAGAAACATGGCTGTGGCATCAGTAAATGTCACCAAAGAGGGGTTTCATGTGCAGTTATCATGACTGTATTCAGTCCTGGACCAAAACAAAACAAGAAGCTAACAGCTATTGTCCATCAAATGAAATTATTTGTTTAACCTACATCATACAAACTTCTCTTTAAATTGGGGAAAAGTTACCTGATTACATTTCCTCATAAACACAAGCTTAACTAATTTCAACAACTGTGTATGACACTTTCATATTGCTGTATTTTATCAGCACTTGGTTCAATGACGCTTAAATATTTTTATTTAAATATTACTTTGGACCACCCCACTCCTTCTCTTTTCCACAGTTGTCCTTTACCATGTTCCAATCTTGCCCTGCTTATGACTTTGCCTCCCTTTGCAAAAACAAATGCAACCACAAGCAGTAGAACCTGGCAGGGAAGGTGCTACCACTGGAAGCACAGGTGTCCTTCCCTCCCAGCCCACCAAGCACGCTCATTTCCATCCCCTGCACACCATTAGCAAAGCAAGGCTCGTATTGCTGGGCTGGTGCTCCCCTGGATCAGAGCCTGATCCATACCACATCCCCACCTCGTGCCAGCATGCACTGCTGGGAGGGGAAGAGAAGGCCTCCCCAGCTGGGTGCAGAAGAGGGAAGGAGCTAAGAGGACGTTTCCTTTCCAGCAGCAGCAGCAGCAGGGATTTATGTAATGGATTAAACTGATTTTCAAAGTGCAGCGTTAGTCACTGATCTTCCAAACACATCCACTATGCTTCCTGCACTGTGTACACTGAATTTCATTGCAGACAAGAAATTCGAGGGGCACTCTGGTTTACTCAGAAGTGCTCACCTTCATGTTACCAGCAGAATATCTGCATGCCATGCTGTAGCAGATATATTTTAACGCTGTGGCAATAAAAACATCTTTTGACAACAGGAGTGCGGGGAATCCTGCCAAGGTCTGCACATGTACAAACAACATCTCTGCTTTGGCTCCCTTCCAACTGGCATGTAACAGCCACATCTACACTTCATTACCCAAGTCAGTAGCGGAAGAAGGGGATAAAAATATGTACAAGTGCCTCATTCAGTAGTTTTTATATTCACTTGGTGAATTTGACAAGAATATTAATTGAAGTGCAGATTTCTTGTCTTTGCAAGCAGCAGTTTGTAACTTTTTGTACTATTCTATTTTGAAAGTTGTTTTCTAAGAGGAAAGTGCAGCTAACTTGAAAGGATTTTTTGGTTCATGCATTAAAATTTTGAAAACAAATTTATATGATTAATGAACATGTATTCCATTAACAAGTTGCATTTAGAAACAAAAAGCTTCTTACATCACAGTCAAAAATCTGATTTCTGGGGAATAATACATAACTTTATGCTTTATTTTAGTAGTCCGCATATTTAATTAGATCATTTTGTACTTGAATATGCTATTTTCAGACTTTAAAACCTGCATTTGACAATCAAATTAAAAACTAAGCTCTTGTTCAAAACCAGAAACAGCTGTTTGACAAAAGAATCTGATTCTGATGCACCCCCTCACATTTTATCTGAGAACATACACACAAAAGCCAGAGAAACCATAGACAATTAAACTTCATCTGTTTTAAAATAAGGTAATGAAAATCTAAAAACAGGCAGCTTAGAAAGATTCCTCTCATTAACATTGTTATCTATGTATATCTTCTAACAGAAAGATGGAAAACAGTAAAGATGCCAAAAACTTCTGCTACCTCCATTCCCAGTGACACAGCCCCAAAACATATTTTGCTTGCTCTAATTAGCGTAGCTCCAAGATATCTCTCTAAGCAAGGCTCAGAAATCTAAACAAATCCTGTCAAAGGGATAATGGACATGCTGGTCCTGAAAGAATAATTCTGCATTTATACCTTTAAAAAATACACTGTAGTCTCAGAATAAATATTAAGAATTAACAGAGCGAATTTATCACTTCACTGAAGCAAAAAACACACCATCAGTGCATTTGTCTTCCTCACTTCCATCTGTCTAAACCTGAGATTATACACAAATGTGCCAGTGCTTTTTGTTCAGAGCTGTGAATTAGATCAGGCAGTGAAGACTCACCAGCTTGCAGCTGATAAAGCCTATTGTATTCTGCAGTAACACAAATCCCCCTTGAATTAAACACTTAAAAGAGTATTAGTTTATCATAATGAAGCATATAATTCATCCTCATAATCAAGACCAAAAAGCCAAACCAGTTTAAGTAACAACTGGCATTTCTGTTGTTAAAAAACATGCTTTTCATTTTCAAAACTATTCCAGAAGATGCTCTATTTGTCACCTCCAGTGTTTGCATAAAGTGAGTTCCAGCTCAGAAAAAACACCTCGGACAAAAAATCTGCCCAAACAAAGAGCTGCATCTTTTAAGTGAAGAAATTTTAAAAAACACACACAGACAGAGTGGGGACTCGTCTCTAAGGGACCCTGAGGAGCTTCATGGCAAAATGACCCCACCCTGATACCTTCACTGCATCATCCTGCTGAACTGCAGGCACCAGCAGGCAGGGCAAGCAGAATTCACATAACATGCTCTTCCTCAAAAGGAAAATGAGCTCTGTCTCAGAGTACTGCTGATTCCACAGTGTAAACAGAAGTAGCTCTTGCATTAATCACCAAGGCAAATGAGCAAAGCTCTGGAACCATGAAGAGCTGGAGAGCAGATTTACCATGATGTTTTTTGGATCAAAGGAGTTACAAAGCACAGATGCCTCCTTTTGTCAGGAACTGATCTGCACTCTGGAAGATATGTATTCAAATGTTTTTTTGAATGCTAGTGAGTACAGTGGTTTATGTAATTCCAGCTACATGCCACAGCATTGGATATTTCCCTAGAACTTCCACAGGAGTTATACACACATAGCCTACACACAGCGTGAACAGTGGATTTCATTGAGTGCTCCAGATACTGGTGTTCCCACTGAAACCATGGTTTTTTAATTTATTTGACTCCATTTCAACCCGTTACTACATACAACTCATGCCAACAAGAGGTTCACACCAGGCTTGACACACAAAATTCCAAATACTCAGTTGTTAAGATGAACACTTCAGCTGTAAAAGTTGTATTTCACAGCATCAGCAGAGACATGCCTCTTTTCCAAATAAATTAATGAACAATGATTAAACTCAAGAGCCACAATAAAGCAAATTTAATATCGTTATTGGTTGTCACCTGTTCAAATTGGTTTGTAGTTCATAGAAGTTTTTTTCAGATTAAATTTGCAACACATGCAAATGATCACTGTGTATTTACTTCTCATCAGTAATGAGCCTGGAATATGTTACTATAAAGCAGTCCTAGCAGAGATGGCCTTATTTTTAAAGTTACTTTGCAAAACTGGAGTCTAAAACAAAACTTCAATTATTTAATTCAGAGAAGTAAAACACAACTCCCCCTATACATCTGACAAACCAGAACAACACTGGTATTGCAAGGTTTCTAATGTGGGGTAACAAACTTTTTCCTGCTATTGAAAACTGCAAGAATGAGAATTTCTCAAGAGAATTTCTATTTAACTTCAAGAATTTCTAGACTATTTTAAAATATCCCTTATAATTCACCTACATGTTTTCTACTATAGGGAACTTTCACTATGAAAGGAGGATGAAAATAGTTTTGATAACTTAGGGAACATAATTAAATATGACAGTTAACATGACAAGTACAAGCCAGTTCTGGTCTAATATGTACAGTCATATGTCACTGCAAAAAAAATGATTCTTCAGTTTTCAATAGAACCACATTAGAGGAATATTCTTGTAACATGAGGCCACTCAATTCAACAAAGAACCAATTTTTCGTTCCTTTTAGAAAGGTTCACAATGGAAATTCAGTCTATTAAAATCCCAGTATCTGTATGAGCCAGGACTCCAATAACACAAGTCCAGCCAAGGACATGTCAGGTATTGCAGATACCGCCTTATATCCACTGCTTGGTTTATGGCATCAGAATTATGGAACAGAAACACCAAATTCAGTAATGAAGACATTTTAAAGGGTACCAAGTATTAAAATTGACTTGCCATTCTACATTCTACCAATATATTTAGAATAGAACTCCAGAAAATAACCTACGATTAGAAGAGTGTGTATGGAAAAAAATAGAAAAGAGGAATTTGCCCTTTTACTTATGTATGGATCAGCAAAATGGTTCTCTGGAACATTTGGCCAAATTGCTAGTTTGAAACAATTTCTTGCATAGAATTCACTAAAACTGATCAGATAAAGTTGTAATATATGTTTACCAGATGTCAACTATTGCTCTTCCCATAACAAAACCAAACAGCCCAACAATGACATGTAGAGAAACCAGAAGAATTTTAGGCTATGTGGCAACAGACTGTTCATGCAGAGTAATTATACCAGGAATAGAGATACAGCTGTTGGGTTTGTTTTGTTTTGCTTTTTCCCCACAAGGATTAAGAATGATCACAAGTTGTGAGAAAAATAAAGTCATTAAGCTTAAGCATTTAGAAAGCTAAAACCATATCTGAGGGAGGGGCAATGATTTACACAGTCTATTAAAAATGCAGAAATACCACTATTTGGCACAGAGAGATTGGCATTTCTCTTAGAGAAATAAAAGTCCTTGAGACTTGTAATTTACATACAAGACACAAATGTTCACCATCATTCTTTGAAGAATGTTCATTTAAAGAGGTTGTTAAAAGCTGAAGCTCAAGACAAAGTCGCATTAATGCACTCTGGATTTAACTGATAGATAACTTCTACAGTTTGAAAAAAGCTTCATTATGTGCAAGCATTTTATTTTAATTGCACAATATATGTGCAAATTCCAAGTTTACTTTGTGTGCCTATCTCATTTTTTCCACAGTAGCTGGTGTGGGTCTGTGTTTTGGATTTGTGCTGGAAATGCATTGGTAACTCAGGGATGTTTCAGTTATTGCTGAGCAGTGATTAAGCAGAGCCAAGGCCTTTCCTGCTCCACACCCCAGCAGCCAGGGGAATGGGAGAGCACAAAAACCTGGGAGGGGACACAGCCAGGACAGCTGACCCAATGGACATTCCACTCCACAGGGCATCGTGACCAGCACGTGAGGCTGCGGGAAGGAGGAGGAAGGAGGGGGACACACATCCATGGTGACAGCACTGTCTTCCCAAGTCACCATCCTATGTGATGAGCCCTGCAATGGCTGAGCACCTGCCTGCCCATGATTGCTGAATGAATCCCTTGTTTGGCTTTCCTCTCCTGGTCTCACCCCACAGGTTCTCATTTCTACTCTCCCCCGTCCCAGTGTGAGGGGAGGGAGCTGCGTGGGGCTGAGTTCCCAGCTGGGGTTAAACCACAGCACTGAAAACAAAGTAAAGGCAACTGACATTTCCATATGGCACCTGGCAATAATGTAAACCAACAGCAAAGCCAACACAAAGACAAGACTGAGGGTTGCAAGACCAGCTCTAGATGCACTTTTGCCAAAACAACTTATAAATCCTGTATTTCAGTTTTGCCAGTACAGATGTAAACTGTCTTTTCAGATAAGCATTAGGAAAATACAACCACCTTACTGAAAAACAACTTTCTTATCAAGAAACAACTTCTTCTTTCAGCAGTCAAGTCCCACTGCATTTCCCCCACCTCCAAGAACAAGGATTTGGGGCACTGTTGTTTTTTCATGTTTAAGCAGAGAACACAACACTTGGCCACTGCAGAAGGTGTCAGACACAGCGTGGCTGCACACCAGGGCTCACGGCACAGCCACTGTGGCACCACAGCAGCAGCTCAGGAACTGCCATCCAAACTGCCAGGACACTGCCACAGCACCTCCAAAGGGGAAATCTGGAGGCTGACAGGCATCACTGCAAAAGCTCTATGAAAAAAGAGCTATCACACCTTTCAGGTCTATTAACAGTAAGTTTATGTTCCAACTTGCGACTGAAGATAAAAATTAACCAAGTTACTTGAGAAAGTTGAATAACATCCACTATTTAAAATGTTGAAAATATTTCAAAACCTTTCTCCATTACATCTATTTTACAAGACAAACTAGAAGCTGGTGGTTTATAGAAAGTCACAGGACAAGGATAAATCTGCTTACATCCAGAATGGTTCTCTGAACAGTCACACTGCACTCAGTCTCTAATCCAAGTTATTTTTTCAATTTTTCTATTTCTTCTAAGGCAACTCCAGCTGACCTATCTTTGCAAGTGTTTGATGAACACCATCATCATATTCAGTTAGAAATTGGATGCCATGCATAGATCCTATCCTCCAGGTGATTCCCATTTAAAACACTCTGTTTATCATTGAATGAGTTGAAACAGCAGCAGGTTTTGTTGTTGCTTTTGTCCAAATAAACTGTTCATGCCTATATGAAATACTGGTTTAGATGTAGCATTTTGATTACAAATCTGACCTTATTTAACTAAAAAGTATTCATGTTTATTGCAGAAAACAACAATTAGGAGGGGAGATGAAAAAACCCCAAACCTATCAGAACTTAAACCTTTAGGATAGAAGTTCTTTGGTTCAAATGTGAATTCAGATGAAAATTGTGAAAAGATTTAATTAGTGAGCAGTCTAGCAAGATTCTACAGAAGAAAAATTAGTATTTTAATATCCAAAAAAATATCTTAAGTGTACTTGAACAATACTGCAGATGTCATTCCATTTGCTTAACAAAGTCAAATGGCAAAGGGGGCTGAGTTCTTCCCTGATTACACCTACACAATAAATTAGTGCAAACAAAGAAGGTTAACAAGAAAGTTATGAAAAAATACAAATAATGAGTTAGGATTACAACATGTAATCTGTATTAAACTGTGCAGTGTTATACTTTTGATACAAATCCCTGAACAGTAATATCATGCTATGGGTTAAAGCCCCACCTGAAAAATTCCCAGAGCAGAAGCTGTAAATCACTTGTGATGATGCCGTTCACGAGAACAGCACTTCAGGAATAATCCATACTCCTCACAGGCTTCAAGCTAAAATCCCAGCGTCTGATGAAAAACCTCACAATCCACAAACTGTTGGCTCTTGTGGACAACTACTGAGAATTTTCTACTATAAATGAAAGACCAAGCTTTAAATTCCTACTAAATTGCCTATTTATATTTGTCTGTTACACAATTAAGCAAAACAGAACTTGCACGGAGTGTACACCAAGAGTTTGGACATCATCTGCACTGTTATGAATGACAGTGCTCAGTCACTGTAGTGTTCCATGAAAGGCTCGAGGCAAAAACAAGCAATATTTTCCCTTGGGCCCTCTTGGTTACAGGCAGCATGAGTTAAATGCATCAATTTATCGATTGCTTTACTTTAAATTAAAATCTGATTCTTCATACAACATCATGAAGGTTTCTTTTCTTGGAAGCAGCTGATTTTTAAAACAAGCCTACAAGTTTCATTCCAACAGCACTACTTGCCCTCATCAATACTGCAGAAACTACACCATAAAATGTCTTACAAATGTTATGTACAAACACAAACCTGCTCAGTAGTCAATTATCAATTCTAGAAAGTAACTACCTCTCAGAGTGTCTGGCATGTTGCTGTTGCAAGAGCTGCAGAACACAGAATTAGCCATTCCTTAAATGTTTCTCAGATGGAGACTAAACCTGGAGTACTATGGAATGGGAAGAGATCATACAGATTCATGTACTTCACATATTTCATTCCTAATTGAGGGAAGGTCTTCAAACCTTGAATACCCAGTTAATACCAAAGTTAATTAACACTCTTCTGGAGAAACCATTAGGAGTGTTTAGGCAAACAAAGCTGGCCTGAACCTCCCCAGAAATATTGTCCAAGATAAACCAAACCATCAAAATTCACAAGACTCTATGAAACACTTTTGATCTGTTAAAAGGCAACAGACTTGCTTTACTTCTCTCTGAACTGCTAAAGGCTGCCTCACTTCCCACAAATTTGACCTGCTCTGCTCTCAGCTGCATCCTTGTTAAAATAAACGTTGAGCAGAGTGCTCAAGTCCACCCAAGATTTTTTCTCTTCAACAGATTTGCTTGACAGTCCCAGGATTCATCTACAGTTCATCAAGAAGCCAAGAGGAATCAAGGCTCCTAATCAACCCACAGCCCTCCATCCATGATCCAGCCCATTACAGTCAATGCCACAAGTGTGCCATACCCTTTGCCTGTAAAGAATTAAGAAGAAACACAGCTGTTCTCTCTACACTCAGCATGTTGGAACCACTGTTCAAAACCAAAAAAGTAAGTTGTATGAAACACAGCCAAAACAAATCACTTCTCAAAGAATTTCCAAATACACTCAGCAGAGCAAAGCAGTTTTGATTTTCTTACTTAAGTGGAGTTTCCTTACTGTGCTCAGGAGGAACTTCACAGCAAAATGGGAAACTTACTGTACCCTCAAGTCTGCTGAGAAGCAAACTGGAAACACACTCTGAAAACAAAACTAAAGAGCTGTACATGGAGAGACTGAAGGGCAGAAGGCATACTACTGAAAAACATGTTTGTAATTAAGTTCATAAATTGATTTTCTAGAAATTAGTCAGTAGGCAAACTTTCTGGAGGGTAAAGCCTGCAGCACGGCTTTTTGAGCATTTCTTGGCCTCTCACTAGAGAAACAGCAGATGTTAATAGTAACCATGAGGTAATGTTTTCAAAACATATTTGCAAATATTATTTTAATCATACATTGGATAAAGGCAAGGACAGTTCAGTAGTTAGACAAAACAGTTCTGATTCCAAACCTACATGCTAAAGGCACGCTTGGAAGTTCCCTTGATAATGTTAAAAACCAAAATGCAAAGCCCCTCATCTAAACAGATATAGAACAGAAACAACAGAGCGGTGCCACAGAATAGAAGTTTCCTAAGCATTTTGCACCTAAAAATTTCTATAACATAGTAAAGCACAAATTTCAGGTGTGTGCACATAACCTGTCCCCCTAATTAAAGACTACAGAACATGTAATCGCTGAAAGGAGAACACTGTCCATTTATCTGTCGGTCTATTTCCAGGCTACAAATACCTATCTCTAATTTCTACCAGCACTAACTATATTTAGTTCACACTAAGAACATGACATAGCACATGAGTCAGTTTCTGACAAGGAAAGCACAACAGCATCGCAGCACAGTCTCTACGCACTCCCTCCCGAACTCGAGCCTAAGAAATGAATCACGGGCACGCACTGCTGCCCGGGAATGTGTGAATTGCGGAACACGCTGACACCGGACTGTGCCAAAGGCACATGGCAGCAGAGAGCATCAGCCTCCGGCACTGACCGCTCGCTCCTGGGGACCGCGCCTGCCGCTCGGTACCCGGCGGCACAGCGGGATGGGGATGGAGTTAAAACCCTGAGGAGGACAGCAAATCGGGAAAACACGCAGGTTTGAAGGAGAAAGGAAGGAGAAGAACTGATCAGACTGAGCGAGCTAAAGAAACTCCTCCTGCCCGGAGGCAGGGACCGGGGACCCTCTGCTCAGCCCGCCCGGCCGGCACCTCCGCAGGAGAATCAGTCACGGCACAGAGCCGGAGGCGGCCCCCGCGATCCGCCGGGGTTCGGGGCCAGCTGCCCGGGAGCCCTCGGCCCCGCTCGCAGACACGGCCAGGGCAGGAAAGGCTATTCCAGCGAGGGTCCCGCCGGGACGGGCACTGCCGGCCGCGCTTACCTGCAGCACCAGCGGCTCGGGGTTGAAGGCGAGGGTGATGAGCAGCTGCATGCGCTCCGAGTCCTTCAGGTTGCGCAGCAGGAAGCTGCCCGAGTCCTTGGTCTCGGCGTAGCGGCGCACCAGGCGGTCGAGCAGGCGCTGCGAGGGGCAGTGCACCAGGTCGGACCAGCCCTCCACGGCGCCGGGGGTGAGCAGCCGCACGTCGCCGTTCAGGCTGGCGAACTCGGTGGCGGGCAGCGCCTGCAGCAGGTCGCAGCGGCCCCTGCCGGTGGCGCGGCGGCAGATCTTGGTGTCGATGTCGGCGAGCTCCTGCGCCGAGCCCAGGCGCTTCAGCACGACGCGGCGGGAGCCCTCGCGGGGCTCCCCGTACCGCGCGAAGTACACGTTCTTCACGTTGAAGAAGTCCAGCAGGCGCAGGCGGCCCCAGCTCTCCAGCCGCAGCTGCCCGTTGAGGAACTTGCGGCACCAGCTGGTGCCCCAGCAGGCCGGGCACTTATTGAGCTGCAGGAAGCGCCGCTCCGACAGCTCGTTGCGCTGCAGCGAGGCCAGCAGCGAGTGCGTGTTCAGCACCAGCGCCGCCGCCAGGCTGCCCAGGACCGCCAGCTTCACGTAGCGGTACAGCCGCCCCAACTTCAGCGACACCAGCCGCAGCATCGTCCCGGGCCGCGCCGGGCCCCCCGCCCTCCGCCGAGCTCGCTGCCCGCCCCGGCCGCGCCGCGGCTCCGGCTCCAATAAACTCCCCGCCTCGCCGCCCGCCCGATAAAAGGCGGCCAAGTTACTGAGGGGCCGGCGGGGAGGGGGAGGGCAGGGGAGGGGGGGGCGGCGCCTGCAGCGCGCGGGCCCGGGCGGACCCGCCCCCGGGGAGGGGCTCGGGCTCCGCCGCCGCCGCTCCCGCCGCCGCCGAGCCCCCGCCGCCCCGGGGGGCTCCTCCCCCGCCCGCCGCTGGACACGCCCCCGAGGGCTGGGCCTAGCGCGAGCGCCGCCGGCCGCCAGCGGTTGGCTGCGCGTGACGCGGCGCGGTCGCGTGCGGCCCTGCCCCATCTCGGGGGCGGGGCCGCCACGCGCGCGGGGGGCGGGGCGCGGCGCCCTTCCCGCCCCTCAGCCCCCGGCCCCGCCGGACTCTCGAGCGTCCGGGGAGGGGGCGCGGGGCTGGCGTTGGCTGCCGCCATGTTGCGTGTGCCTGTCTGTGTCCGTGTCTGTCCGCCGTGTTAGCCCTCCGTCCGGGGCAGCAGCGCTTTCCCGGTGTCCGCGGAAAGCGCCCTGCCCGAGGCTGGCCCGGGACGGCCGCGCTGCCCCAGCAGTGTCCGCCACCCGCTGTGTCCCTGCCCGCCCCTCGCCCGCCCTCACGGGTCCCGGCGCGTCCCCGCCTGGCTTGGCGGTACCGCGAGACAGGGTCTCTCTTCCCCAGGGCTGGCAAGGGGCCGTTCGTGCGTCTCGTGTAGCGCTGGAACGCTACACCTGATCCTGTGAAATGTGTCCAGCCTGTCCCCACGCCGGGGGAAGAACCGGTGCTGAGGTGCAGTCCCCGTGTGAGGAACGTTCCGTGCTGTGAGGCTGCCCCCACAGCGTCCCTGGGAGTGCTGGCACCACCGGCACTGCCGCAGGCTAAGAGCCGTTCTGTAAAACTAACCACAACAGAGTAACAAAGAGGGTGACAAATCTTAACCTCGTCTGACACTATGCCCTCACAAGTTAAAGACAACCTTCATATTGTGAGAAGTAACTCACTTTATTACCTGTCCAGTCCCAAAAGTGCATAGGGATATGGTCGTTGCAAAAGAAGTGTAGCAGACTGCATAATTTCCAGTTATTTTATATGCACTTTACAAAACTTTGGGTGCTCAGTAGCTAGAATATTGGACATTATTTGTCTTTTCTTACTGGCATGTACTAATATCTCTATGTCCTGTGTTTTGACACTTCTACGTCTAGTCTAAAGTATTTCTCTTACTGAGATTTTGTCAATGACTGTATCTGTTTCAATATGCCTTGTTAAATGCTGCTCCTAGGGTCAAAACATTCCATCACCAAATTCTGCAAACAGTCTACAAACCAGTGGGTTTCTGACAAATTAAGTATATACATAAATATATACAATTTCCCTTAATTCAAGTCTTCATTAGGGGATGCAGTGCTTGATGCCATATTTCAAATAATCATAATTGATCCTGAAAGATGAACTGATTTTTTTCTTGCATGGAAACTCCAAACTCACTAGCTAAACGTGTTTGGTCTTTACATGCTGATAGTGGGTTTTTTCATCTAACAATATCTAGTCTGTATGTTATTAAATCACTAACAAATCCAAATATAAACAAATGTACTGAATTAATGTTTATTTTCTGCATTGCTTATTTCTCAAGCTTTCTCATTTCCTCATTTATAGGGAAACAGCTTGATCCTCCTGAATGCAAACAGAATATTTTAATCTTTACAAGAGAAAACATTTTAAAGTACAAAGAATCATTTAAATAGTTTAATACGTTCTTTCAACAACAATGTAGTGTTCTTAAAGCATTTGACATTGCAAATTCATAAACAAATAAATCTGTTTCTAAAGTTGTTTCTAAACAGATCAGAAAACTTGTTCTGTAGTTATTTCTGATTTCCCTGGCATTCACTGGAGACTGTGAAGATTGTTTGTGAGGGATAAGGGAAAAGGTGGAGGCTGCCTTTCAATGTCTCTTTAACTTGGTTTCACAGATTTACAAATTTTGGGTAACGAAAGAAAGGAGAATGAAGGGAAAATGAAACCATTTGGAAGACTAAAATGTGTGGAAGGAAAATGTTGAGGCAGAGTTGGAAAGAAAAAGCAAAGGAGGGGGACCAACTGAGTAAAAAATGGTTAATTCTGAAAGAATGACAGGTATATCTTGTAGTGTTAAAATGCCTGATTTGTGAATGATCCATTTCAAAGAGCGGGGGAATGCAAAATAAACTAGATAATGCATTATAATGCATGCATTTCCTGTCTTTCTAGAGTTGCCACCTTCTGCCTAGCCTTCAAAATCAACCACAGTAGTTTTCCTGTGAAGACTTCATTATATCTGACAGTGTAAATCATGAAAGCTTGCAGTGACTGGGATGCAAACACAGGCCAGCAGTGGAGTGCCAGTGCAGACGTTCTCTGGGGTGCAGCAGGTTCTCACCAAGGGCTGCCTCACAGCACAGCAACAGGGTCTCAGTTGGCTGTATGCTAGGAAGGGCTGTTCCAACAATTACCTCATATTGCTGCCTCCACCTGGGGATTTTTTACATCTCCCATAACAGTGGTGGGTTGGAGTTATGCAGACCTTTTATACAAGTGGACAAAATATATTCCCAGTGTTTTCAGAGACATGGAGAGGCCTCATGGTGATCACAGACTCCACAGCTGCAGAGACCTCCTACACAACATTAAATTATCCAGTATATTGATTTGAAAGAAGACTTGAATAGCTCCAGGCCTCCATAATGAGAAAGCAAACAACCACTCAGAATTTAAACAGTTTAGAAAGAAAAGATAATCCAGCAGCTCTATTGAAAGGTCTGATAACAGACTCTCCCTTACTAGGGCACTTCACTCTGAGCTCTTGTTTCAAACTATGGAATAAGCAGCTGTTTGAAATGGCAGCTATCTCAAAATCCTTGCAGATACTGCAAAAGCGTTTGGAGTATCTGTTTTTCTTAATTGTCTAGACACTCATTCCCACACTCAATCACCAAATCCACCTTGCCACTTTCAAAATAGGGATCTTTGTCCCTTTAGCCAGGCAGGTCAGAAAGATGTGCTGGAAGAACAGTTCCAAGTTCTGCACCTTTATAACCCAGACTTTACATATTTATGTTCACACACATCAGACTGACTGCATACACATAATTCAGAAGCCTGTGTCCCAGCAAGGGCTGCAGTGGGCATGCCTAAGATTTCTGAATATTTTCCCTTTTTATGTTTAGGGGACAGCCAGAGGTTGGGACAAACACTCAATATCCTCAGACATCTTCCAGATTTGATCCTTGAGAAGAAAGTAGAACATATCTGAAGGAATCTGGATCTATGGCTGGGCTGTGTAAAGGATCTGTCCAACCAACCATCCATCACACTCAGAGGGACACTTAGCACTTCTCCGAGGATGTGTAGCACAACTTCTGTTCTGCTCTCTACCTTCTGCAAATTGAAAATCTCATTTGTTATGCTGTGCCACTTACTGATGGCAAAATGAAATTTGTATTGTGCTTCTGGAAAAGTAACACCTAAAAGTCTGTTAATCTTACTAGTGGGAGTGTCTTTCTTTAACCAATAAAAAATTGCAGTAAATTGGGGTTTTAATTGGCTGTGTACAATACTTATTCTTGCTTAGAATGAAAGCAAAAATGAGGGGAAAAAGGCAACAAGACGACAATTTTATAAATAATCATAGATTTTTTAATTGTGTTGAATTTTATGCACATAATGTATTTGGTGCAGTGTAACAGAAATAGTGGTTCTGTAGAATTTTTGCTTTTAGTAATCTGCCATTTTTCCTCAATTTCTACTTCCTTTAATTGCTGCCTCTTACAGCCTTTGAGCTGCTGAACAACATTACAGATTATTTAGCTGAATAAACATCCTAGCAAATATGCTTTATCATCATGAATCGGACAGTGCCTGGTTACTGCACTGAAATTGAATATCAAAAGCTGCAAAAGTATTTTCAAGTTCTCCTTTCTCATTCCTCTCATCTTCAAGTACAGATTAAGGATGGTCTTTGTCCTTTAAAGTCAACATCTATTTTTATCCTGATTTCGTGCAGTATGTTCTTAATATTGGTGTAAGAACGGAGTGACAGTGCTTGTCCTTGGGTGAAGTCTAATTGTTTTGTTTCTGATGGAAATTTTGAGATTCTCAGTAAAATAATTTGTTTTCATTTTCGAACTTTACACAATAATTTTACCATAAACACCATAAAAACCATAGCATCTTTACTTTCAGTAGAGAATTTTGCTGCTTTTATGCGCAACTTTTTTTGTTCAATTAGCTCTATGTGTATTATATAGCATCTGACATCTGTTCATTTAGAAGTAGCATTGCTTAACATGGATTTTCAGGTTTGTCTGCTGGGAGGGTTTAGGTTGGATTATTTCTTTCTTCCTGTATACCACTCTACAATCAGACTGTTTTATATTGTACTAATCAGAATTTTCATGGCATGGAAATAGTGGGCATGTGAACTTTCTTCTTTTTGTATTTTTTTGTATAAGTATGAACCTGGTAAAACTGCAACATATGCAATATATCATTTTTTTGGGTACTGGCTTGGACTTCTATGGAGTGGTCCTGTGTCTGAAGTAACTGATTCAATTAATAATTTACTTCATCAAGTTCCTTCAGTGGGATCGTCCATCGATAATGAAGTTGTTTTATTGTAAACATCTAAAATCCATAATGCAGGAAACCACATGAATGCTATCAGCAACTTTGCATTCTTGTTTACTAAAGGCACTGTTATTATAAATGAGATTGTAAATGTCTATGGGAATGCATTGCTATGGTAACTGGGATCCACAACAGCAGCTGCTTGCTCTTCATTGCTGTTGCATATATACATTAAAGCTGACAATGCCTCTTCATTCAATTTTAACATGTGTAGCCTGAAAAAAGACATCAGCATTTCAAAAGCTACACATCTGATGTCAAATGCAGCCAATCTGTGAGTTAGGTTTATTTAGTTTTTTGGTTTCAGTCTTAGAGTTGTTGAAAAATAGATAGAACCTTAGCTTTAACATGATTTTGTGCCATGAGAAGTTACTCTTCCATACTATTTTGTCAAATTCAAAACATTAGAAGATTTTCCAGCAATTCAGTTTCAGAAAATGCCTTTGCTATCCATATTTATTGATTGTTATAGCAATTATAGTCAATAGTTATGATGAAGTTTTTGTCCCTTGCCAGCCTTTCTGGGAGGAATGTATAACTGGGACTTCTGTTCCATATTTTAATGTTCCATACTCTAAGAACTAAAATCCAGTCAGATGGCCTCCAGCTCTGTGCTCTGTTTGGTTTTACATTTCAGAGATGTCTTTAGATCTAAGCTATGCCATTGTGCTGTGCCATTGAGACACCTCCTAAACAGAGTGTCTTTTGGTCCAGAGGGCAGAGGAAATATGAAATGTGTTCCTCATGTCAGTAAGAGTAAAATAATCACATCCATCTTCTTAAAAATCTTGTCAGAGAAGTATTTTATGTTATCCCTTCCTTAAAGATGAGGAAAATATAACACAGAGAGATTACAAGTCAGATTGAAATCTCTAGTATTACTTGTAGAAGTAGAGTATTATGTGGCATAGAAAAGGGTTGAAAGAATTAAAATCTGAACTCACTGTTTGTTGTGCTGGTCCTGTTAAAAAACCAAACCATAAACTAGGACTGGAAAAGATTCAGAGAAGAGCTAAAGGTTGACCAAAAATACAACTTCCTTCCTAGAAGCCATGAAGTAAACTAGAACTATTGGGTTTGAGAAAAAGATATCAGGGAAGGGTATGATAAAGCACAAGGTGGTGAGTGTGATGGAAAGGCTGGGTATCTCTCAGAAATTCTTCAGCTTTTCTACCACCAGAACTACAAGAACCAATTAACCCTACCCCCCCAGATTAAGCCTGTAGGATCCTGTTTCAGAGTAGCAAGTGCTGCACTGGGTGACAGAGCTGTGGAACTCCAGGCATTGCAGATGGCCGGAGTTTCTGTTGGTTCCAAGGAAGAATGGAGAGTTCACAAAAGAGAAGCACATTGGTGCTAACCAAGTACATGGAAACTGACTTTGGAAGTCCCTGGGCTGAAAAGGATTGCTCAGGTGCAAAAAGTCTGCAGAAGGATTGGGCAGCAGTATGTACATCCTATTCCTGCTGCTTCCTAGACATCCATTCCCTGGATATGCTTCATGACAGGCTGCTGGTCGACAGGGACATCTGCTTTGGCCCAGTAGCTTGTCCCTAAGGGTCCATACCCTGCAAACAGTATCACCTTTCAAAGTATAAAACAACCATAAGATATTTAGTTTTACTGTATTTGGTTTTCACACATGAAACAAATGCAAATATTTGAACATTGTTGGCAGATCAACTGTTTGACAGTTAGGTCCATTATTATTCTGTTTATAAAACATTGCATCTTCAAACGCTTCGACTTCAGTGTAAACTGAAGCCCTAAAACACTTGCTTTCATGTCCATTTATTGATACATTTTTTAAAACCTAATTGAAAGTTTGCTGCCATGGGGATGAATCTTCTAAAGGATGTAGAAGTTCTCTTAACTGCATTTTGATAACTTCCAGGAGTAGGGAACATAATGTGAAATCATGGAGCTCATTAAAATTAAGTCATACTGGAAGAAACAAAGAAACAGTTGGTGACTCTGAAAGTACTTACTACAGTCATGAAATGCAGAACTCGACTAAGAAATAGCTGCCACAAAGGATGCTACTTTTTTAATAGCTGAGGTTTTTTCTATTCCTTTATCACAATCACTTGAAGGTACATTCATACCACCCCTGCAGCACACACACACACCACGCCCCTGCGAGCAAAATCTTGCCACATAAACCCCATACAGAAATCATTGAGAAAATTAAGTATTTGAAATATGCTATACTTGCCAAACAATCTTAAAACTTCGCCTAGAAGATAAAAAATTACCTAAAGTGAAATTAAATCAATTTTACTGTGGTACGAAGTATGTGCTAGAACAAGTTATGACAGATAATGAGAATAACAATAATGAGAAATATAAAGCTAAATTTTAAACTACGATCATAGAAGTTCTTGTAAGGAGGGTTAAATGCAAAGAATGAAAACAGAACCCACTACATGGTGATAAAGCATGTTTAAAAATTAAGATTTGATGTAGAAAAGATAGAACACAGGTAGGAGTTGGTAGATAAATTCAAGTTTTAGAATAGGGCTACCAATATAACTGTGTCTTTAAGAAGAGCTTCTGAAAACACTGCAAACTGCTGATAATAATAATAGTCAAGGGACTGCACCATTTTAAGAATATTTGCTTAGGAAAGGAAGATCTGAAATTAGCTTCCAATTGGAAAATGTTGCAGTCAAGATCAAATTTCCAAAGTAAAGGTTTAAACTGTGAAAGTGTTACCAAGATCCACTAATGGCCTACGTGTCCCTCCTTAACTAAGGCCTCTCCACCTGTGAGGATTCTTCCCAAGGTGTTTTCTCCTGTGTAGGCCATAACTGCAGTCACAGACATCTCAGCTGTCAGCACTGCTGCAGTGTACCAGTGCCAATTCCTTACAGGTTCAAGTGTCACTGATAAATGAACCACTCATTTGAAACGCAATTACATCTGATAAGTGAGAGCACCAAGGAAGTATGTGTCAAAGCAACAAACAGCAGAGGGGTTTAGAAAAGGCAAGGAAGACTGAGTCACTGAAAACAGCACTGCTAAAGGGAATTAAGGTATTTCTGCTTTAATGCTAAGTGTTGGATAAAGCTCTAATTTCTGTGGAATGGAGAAAATCCACAAAAAGTGAAATGAGGCTTTTACATCTTACAGTAGTGGATAAAACCAAACTAGTTTTGTTACTCTTGTATGATGCAGAACACATAGAGAAGCAACCTGGAGAATAATAAACCACACCAGGACAGACAGATTTTAAAAAATTGTAAGGGCTATGCTTTCAAAGAAAAGTCTGACCACATAAGAAATTAGCACACCTCTTCTCCAAAAATACAATTCAAAAAGAATTTAATTTTTTTTCTTAACTGTTAAAACCGTTATTTAGTGTGGAATTGGCACTATTACTATATAGGAGCTATGAAAAGTTCCACATTGTCTCAGGAAATGAATTCGTTTAGTCTAGGAAAAAAATTTTTCCAAAGTGTTTGTCTAATAAAAGAGAAATTTATCTGCAGCAAGGAAATAATTATCTAGAACAATTTTACCTTGACTTATGCAGGCAGAATTATCCTTCTTCTTAGTCAAGCAACCACTGAGGATTCTTAAAAATTCAATAAAACAACCAAGGTGTATTGGAGGCAGAATTTTCTTTCAATGTTGCAGGCTGGTTTACAAGTTTGGAAAATAAATTTTTGCTGAGAGGTGGAATCCACTGTGTCAGTTAGCACCTACTGCAGCCAGTGCCTGTTGGGTCAGAGCTGACACCAGCTTCTCCATGGAGGCACAGTTCACTTCCTTCTACCTGCAAAGTCCCACAGAGCCATTCCACAGGCTCATAACAAGTTGATAACAAGCCTAGAAAGGTTGGGGTCTCATGGAATCAGGTGAAATCAACCCACATTGGGCACACATTCATCAGGGAGATGGATTACATGATCTTCTGACTGCCTTTGCATTCTAAATTAATCTGTGAGTCTGTGATTTTTCACACTTGCAGAATAAACTGTTGGTCAGTACAGCAAT
Source organism: Molothrus aeneus (assembly GCF_037042795.1). Taxonomy (NCBI): domain Eukaryota; kingdom Metazoa; phylum Chordata; class Aves; order Passeriformes; family Icteridae; genus Molothrus; species Molothrus aeneus. The sequence continues at coordinate 11,571,714 of NC_089655.1, read as the reverse complement.
GAATTTAGCTTAATCAAGAGGTAGCTTTCTTAAATTTAATTGTATGCAGTATGTAAGGCATAGTGTCTGTGTCCTTTCAGGTCTAGGAAATATGAAGCTCATGAAAACCCAACAATAGTTGATATACTGGAAGGAGAAAAATTAATCTGATATATGTAGTCATCTGCTTAACACTCTGCTGAGGCTTTGCTGAGAAATAAATAACAAATTGCTGTCAAGTTGTGTAACTTGCAAGCCAGTTCTAGCTAGTTTTGGCTTCAGCCAACAGTTTCACATATGGAAAAACATATAGTGCTTACCCAGTTTTGCAGATGGACATGGTAACAAGGCCTACATGTTTGCAGACCTTGTGACAAGGATGACTGGAACAAGGAGATCCTGGTTACTCGTGCCTCAGGCTTTCCTGAAAGGGGGTTACATCCACACAAGTGGGTTTAGGTACATCACAACCACAGCAAATTCAGCTCAAAGGTTGGTACCTGCTGGCCACTCTGTGTTACATCACAAGGTGTCTTCACACTGAAGTGGTTTGTCCAGGGAAGTTGCAGATGAATTACAAAGCAGCCTGATTTTGTGTCTGAAGTTTGACTCAAAGATCACAACATGAAATTACACAATTTCTAGCATGCACTCATGAAAACTAATAGAGCTGTACTTTGTAATTTGCAGTCCAAAGAAACTTACTTTTAGTGATCTGAGTTCACAGGATTGAGCAGCAGTATTAAAGAGTGCCATTTTATTAAAATGGCATGTCTTTCAAGTTCAAAAACTCACATTTCAGAGCAAGTTTTGCAGCAGTCCTTATCTACTACTGATACATCTCGTACAAGGGAAAGAAGAAAAAATGAAACTGCCTCACCAAGGAAAAACATCAAGAGTTTCATCCTCTGATCTGAAAATTCCTACAGAGACAAGGTCAGCTAAATTACATACTTTCTGTACTTTACTCCAGCTGACAATCTGCTGGTTATAATGCAAGAACACAAGGGCTCAAATAGATTTTTCTGCCACGGTGTGCCATCTGGCACAGGGCAGCCTCACAAATGCTGCTTCCCTGCTCTGCTTCTGCCGATCCTGTGACGGCATAATTGTAAGCCCTGTCAGTTTTCAGCAGCAAACTCAGCTTAATGCAATCTAGCTGTAGGTATCAAAGTCACTCATGCCAGATGCAAATGTTTCATTGCCCAAACTTAAAGATGTAATTCTATTTCCATGCAGAAAAAAAATCTCCAACATTGGAAGTACATTTGAAAGTGCAGAAGGATTAAAACAAAACGTAGGGGATTATATCTGGGACTGGTTGGTGTATTGGTGCTTAACAGAATAATGCATTAGGCAGCAGATGAGTTATTTCACTGCTATGGTGCCAAATTGTGATCTTGTTCTCCTCTGACACGAGAGAGATGTGGATCTGCTTTTAATAAGTGAAGCAGTAACACAATGAGCCATCATGCAGTCACTGCCTAAGTGCTCCCAAGCACTGTCACTGCCTCTCACTACTGAGGCAAGGATGTGTGTCCTTGTGACTTGGGTTCCAGAGCATGCAGAATGAGGCTTGGATGTGTGGCAGTGCTGGGATACTGCACAGATGGTGACTGGCAGAAAATTACTCTTTCATTTGTGACTCAACTCAGAGTCCAACCTTGTGTCTCCAGCAGGGACAGGACAGAAAACCAACTCACTGCAACAGCTTTTTCAAATAAATTTTTTAAATATCTGTCCAAATGCTGCTGTTGAAGATGAAAATCTTGCTTCCTAGACATTAATGGTACAAGGAAAAAAACATTGCAGAGTTTATAGTAAAAACATCATGTATGAAGACATGCTAAGCATTGAGGTCTGCTGTTCTAAAAAATACCTTTTAATACATAGATTCCATGCTAGTTTTCCCCCACACTTATTTATGTATGGCATACATGACTGGTGTTGATTTCATCTTCCTCAGTATATTATTTAGTATTCAAGTGAACAGAAGGTGCTCCTTCAACCTATTTATGATACAATATTGTTTAGTGGAGTTAATATACATCTCACACTTACAGGTACACAAAGAAATTGGGTGTGCTCACATTTGACAACCATAATTTTGTACTCCTGCAGGCAAGGTTCCAGCTTTCAGTGATTCTGCAGTTTTAGAAATGTCATTCTCCCATGCAAACCTTTGTACATTGTGGAAGTAACTTTAAAATGGTGGTTTCTGAATTACACTCCATAGTTAAGTGCTTAGAGAACAAAGACATCTTAGATTACTGCAAATGGGACTGAAGCAGAGGGCAGTGGGAGGGAAAGTCCTCTGTACAGCTACTGGCAGCATTTCTTCCAAATAAAGGATTGAGCATGGTGACATGAAATATGAAGCCCCTCTATAGCTGGATATGTTACTTTAGAAAAATGTTGAATTGCTTGGCAATTCAGTACACTTCTGAACACTTGGCCTGTAACTACTCAGGAATCCCAAAATCATTTGCAAACAGAAATAAATCATATCCTACAAGTCATAAATGATAACTACCATTAAAATATGTGGCAAAGTCAGGAAAGGAATTCAGATGCCTCTGCTGTCTCATATCTGGACTTTGGAAGAAGTTGACTTCATTAGTTCTACATTTATTATTAGCAATTTTCACTCAGAGTTTGTCTTACCAAAAGCATCAATTTCTGAAAAAGAAGTGCCATAGCTCCCAAATAGTCATGCTGGGTTCAAAGAAAAAATGAAACCATTCAGTTATTGGGAAGTGGCTTCCTAACACCTCTGTGCTTTTGAGGCAGTTTTTCTCCTGCTTTACAGGATCCATATTTTGAGTGATGCTGCCTGCTTCCAGTCCCATCTCAACACTAGTCTCAGTATTGAGGGCTCAGAGTTTTTCCTTGACTCCACATATTAGCTGAATTTGCCTGGCCTTGCTGTATGAGTTTTCTTACAAGATGATGTGACTGTCCCCTAGGAAATGATTTCTGCCTCTTCATGAAAGAGAAATGGCACCAATTCCCACTTTCTTTGTAGATGTCCTTCCATGAGCTGTAACATTTATCCAATGTTTCAAGAAAAGCAAAGTGGAAAAATATGTGGTGATTTCTTGTGAAGGGTAGTTTAATTCCAAAAGCCCTTTTACGTTTTCCTTCAAGATTTTGTAATCACTGTCTGGTTTTTGTTGTTTGGTTGGGGTTTTGTAAGAAAATCCATCATGTGAAAAGGAATAGGAGGAAAAGATCCTATTTATAAAGCCCCAAGTTTTTACTGTTATTTAAGAAATAAATATCTTTTTCCCCCACTAACTCACACTGTATTGACTTCTATTCAAAAAGCAACTTTTGCTTACAGATATGAATGCTGGAAACAAAATCCATTATTTACAGTACTTTTGAAAATATTACCTCACTTACAGGAAGATGTTTGGACTATTTAAAGTAATTTTACTGCTTCCTTAGGACAAAGAACATATTCTATATAACAATAGTATGTGTTATTAAAAAAAAAGGTGGCCTCAAGTGTCTAAATTCAGATGTAAAAATACCAAATGGGATTTATTTTTATAATGAATTCAGACAGAATGACAGAACACAAGTAACAAGTAGTGATTGTTTGTTTTCATGGCAATATCACCTCTGTGAACTGCAAAAAAAATGTGTCTGGTTTAGATTTAGATTGCACAGAAAGAAAAAGCCAAGCTGAAAACAACAATAATTTATGGCTGAGCAGATGGCAAATCAAGCAAACTCTAGAAATAGTTCCTGAGCCAAAGTTCTGTTTAAAATACATTGTTTACCTGGCTAGCTGTTCTTATGGCTCCTTCCCATCCACTGCAAATGAGTGATAAATTTGAGTATTGTCTCAGGAAGTTCTTGCAATATCAAAAATTGTCCTATTTTCTTTTACAAAATTATAATTTTAATATGAATTCTAAAATTGTTAAGGAAGGACATAAAAATTTGCCAATTCCCATTTGGTATCCAAATATTCCTCTATTTGTCTACCATGACTGCAATTCAATTTAAAAATTATATCTTAACCTACCTTTTAAAATGCTGTATATCTGTTGAAATATCACATGAAAACTTACATGATACACTTTCTTTTAAAAAAGCAATTTAGTAAGACATTTGTCTCAGCATATAATATTTCATTTTGAGGATATGCTGAATGATGTTATAGTAACTTTAAATAATATATTAAAATACTTTTACCAACTTTTTTTCCTGAGAAGTCTAGTTCTTATGTGAGAGGGTAATTATTAAATTCAATGGAATTGTTTTCTATGGAGAATTCAGAAGGAGATTTTGAAATCTGAACTTTCATTGGGAAAATGCAACCCATTGTATTATCAGGATACCAACATACCGGCTTTTTCCTACTATTGTAACACATGAAAAATAATGTTTTGTTGTTATAAAACATTTTTATAGCCACATTTCAAATGTTGTTAACAATAATATTATATTTTTAAATTCATAATTCCTAGATAGAAGAACAACTCCCATAGCCAGATAATGGTATTTTAAATTTTACTTCTTTTAAAACCCCTAAAATTAAATCAATGTGCAACATGTAAATTGAACTTAAGGAATTGCTTTCTTTCAAAGGGAATAAGTGACCATTTGCTCACCCATGTTGAAATGGATCTTTCAACAAAAGGCCATATTCAAAACCAGAGAACAGATAAGCATAATAGCCTGTGTTTTGCTGGCAGAGTCTTCCAGAATGACAAAGAGAACCTTTAAGCTTGCACAGGAATGTGGCAAGCTTGTTTTATGATGGAATATATCCCATTTAAGTCCCCAGAAGTACCCTGGTGTTTTTTGGGTTTTTTTTTTTCCCTTGGGGAATATTGTGAAATATAGGAAGAACTACATTTAAAGGCTATTTCTCTATACATTTGGAAGGTGGGAAGAAGCTCCAAGCAACAAGAGGAATGCTCAGTCTTTATGAGTGTTCTGCCTTCACATCCAGTAAAAGGTAACTGCTCAGTAAGTTCCAATTTCTCCTCTCAATTTCTCCTCTTTTCCAAGACCAGTTCAGTTGATTCCTCTTTGAAGTGCCAGAATACGTGGATGCACAAAGATCTGGGCTTTGCTGCTCCAAAGCAAATTTCAAAAGGATTGCTGTGAGACACTGATCTAATAATCCCTTACTGATGGCTCTTTCCATTTCAGAGACTCTTGTTCCTGGTGGGTGAGGCCCTCCCCTGCAGCCTCTGCACCCCTGCAGGGCTGTGCTCAGCAGGCAGGGTGTTGCCAGGTTTGGCCATGGTGGAGAGAACATTAGTGCAAGACTTGAAGCTGTGCTCCAGAGAAGCCGTGTCAAGCACCAACAGATGTAAATCTAAGTCCAACACCCTTTTTCCCTTTTTTCTTGCTAGAGCTGCTCTGTAAGGAACAACTGTTTCTCCTGACCTGCAATGGAGGCAGGAGACTGGCAAGGGAAAGGACAAGGTGGATAAAGAACTCTGTTAACAGCAAATCTGAGAACAAAGCAGGAAAGCCACAAGTGCTGGCTCAGCTTAAATAACTTCCTGCCCCTTTCTGTCTGGGATACTTAGCTGATTTATCCTAAAATTGTTTTCTTGTACTCCCAAGGATGCTGAGCAGATATGCTGCTTCCTCCTAAACAGTGTCTAACCTGTGGGAGACAAGAACATCCACAGCAGTCTGAGTGTCCTGGCAGTGCAGTGTTTAACCAGATGAGCATTTATTAGGGAGCACTTGTCAGAAAACAGGTGTGATTTGAAGACCCACAAATCTGGCTTGTTCCAAGCCTTTAGTACCTTGGGATGGTGAGCCCCATCAGTTCCTCTCCTTCCCAGGGCCAGAGAACTGCTTCAAGCTTTAATGTGGGGCATGGATGGAAAGAACAGCCTCAAACAGAGAATAAGTATCTCTTTGCCCTCTGACAGCAACAAACACAGCCTTGGGTTGGTTTGTTGCTCATGTCAGATAATGTACTTTTACTAGAAGGGCGTAGAAAATAATATCTTTCCTCCAAATACCAGAATTCACTAGATATCCAAGCAGACTGTGTGAATAATCTAAAATTCATTGTGTATGCATGTTAGAAGACAGGACAAAATTCCTCATATGGCTCAGAAATAGAACAGATTACACAGAACACAATTCATCAAGCTTTTTCTAGCAAAGCAGAAAATCTCACAAAAATTAATGATCCCCAAGAATTTTTAGCATTTCTCCTGTGTCTTCCATAACAGACTGGTGGAAGATGTTCATGTAAAGCCTAAGAAAGTGAAACTTAAACAAGAAAAGCAGCAGTTCTAATGTTATTCCATGTCCAAACTGACAGAGGAATGAAAATGCTGGAGTCAGCAGAGGATGCTTTGAGTACAATGGAGTTTATGTATGACTTTTGAATTTCATCTCTACATTATAATTTTTTTGTGTACAAAACTCAAAATTCTAACACCACTGAATGCAGTACTTTTTTGCTTTCTCTCTCTTATACCTGCAAATTAAATGCCCAGAAAAATAAAACAACACAGTGAGACACTGAGCATCTTCAAGCCCAATATTAGCTAGCTCAGACTTTGGATGAGATGACCCTTGAAGTCCTTTCAAATCTAAATTATTCTTTCATTCTGATTTTTTGGTGCTAAATTAATCAGAAATTCAATAAGATAATTGCACAGGATTCACAATAGGTCATTGTTTACAATTCATGAGCCTCTACTCACAGAAAGCCTGGCATTCATGAACAGTGAGAACGAGCACTTTGACCAACAGGCTTGTGTACAAACAAAGGAGTGCCTAAATGCTCTTTGACCAGCACACGAAACTGATCACCAGAGGAGAGCAGAATTCATAAGAAAGGATTTTTTTTTTTTTTCATTATTTCTTGTAGTAGTCTTGCACAGCTTATCTTTAGAGCACAGAAGAAATAGAAATAAAAATGGCTGCTGCAGCAAGAAAAAAAATGCCAGGTTTTGAGGGAATTATATGAAGGGAAAGGAGAGATAGGTGAGTCTGGATTCCTTCTGTATCTTGGTCTGGGTACAAAAAAATGCTACAGAGCAGTGAGCACACCAAAAGCATGGGAGTACCAGAGAGTCCTGATGTTCTGCAGGCATCTGACAGTACCTGGGGAGTGGCTCTTGTAGAGATGTACACACAACATGTGCTGATACAAGGTGTCACTTCAGTTTTTCAGCTGTTATGGCAATGTTTCTCCATTTCTTGCTTTTCCCTTAGCAAATGAAAATCTCTTCTCTCTTCATTCTGGCCTAGCTGTTCCTAAAGAGATCAATGGCACTTATTTCAGGTACTTTTCTTTCATCTAGTCATGACTGCTTTAAATGAGCAGATTGTCACACAAAATATGCATGGTACAAGTCTGTAAGAGGACTTCTTAGGTTTTTAATTTTGCAGCAGCTGTTGAAGTGGGCATGTCAGATTTGTTATTCTGGGCATGCTGAATATGAGACATTTTGTAATCTTGCCTGTAACTTAACCCTTACAGATGGGATCAAGGGTAAGAACTGTTCTGACACAAACTCACAGCAAATTTCCCCATAATTTCACAGAAACAGTGAAGGAGAGAAAGAAGAGAAAAATAATGAGTTCCTGCAGAGGCTGCCAGATAAAAGCACAAATGACTACAACAGTCATAGTATGTGATAATTCGGGCATACCCAAATGAAACAAACATTTGTGGATGGACACAGCAAATACAGTGCTTTCCAACCTCAGCTTCTACTTGAATGGGATTCCTGTGACTTTGAAAGTATCTCCAGGATACCTTAAGTAGAACAGAAATAGCTCAAGGACAAAGTTGACTTTAAGACATTCTTCAGAGGTCATTCCCATAGTGTCAAAAAAAATTCAGGGATACTGCCAAGAAATAACATCCTTTGGAAGAACAGCATTATATCTACAATTTCAGTAGGGATATCTCTTCTGTGAAGTGATGATATCTCCTTGAAAATGTTTACTTTCTTGTCACTATTCCCACAAAGCAACAAAAGGGAAACATTTCTCCTAGAAGAAAAAGAAATAGTCTAAGTACTTTAAAGGTTACATTTTTGTTTCACAATTCTTTTGTTTAAAAGAATACACATAGGTCCTTGCAAGGACTATGATATGTTTGATCTGAGAATTGACTATTTAGTCACAGAATTTCTATAATATTCAAAAGAAAAAGAATATCATTTAAGTCAGACTTTACTGAAATCAGTGACAGACATTAAAGCTTTGTTCCCAGGTTCAGCTGTTACTGACTGAATGAAGCCATGCCCTGTTGGCCACAGTGCTGAAAGTGGATTCCTTTTGTTATTTATGGACAGAGGAGTTTAGGATCAAACTGTGGTTGAAGTTAATGGCAAAACTCCCACTGACTTCAATTAGAACAGAATTTGGCTCACAGTCTCATTACTGAGCATAACAATTAAAAGAAGCTTTTACAAGCTGTATTGCTGTGTAAAAGGGCATGAACCATGTAGCAGATTTCATTGAACCCACAGCCAACAGTCATTGCTATAGCAACTGAGGTTCTAACAAAGGTAGTCACTGTCTCTGTAATCATCAGGTGTCTCTATAGCAACTAGAGTTTCTAGAGAACAAGAGAAAAATATTTGAAAACTGTCAGTTGGAAGAAAAGAGGTTTGTGAATTAGGAGATTGGAAGCAAGAGCAACATTAGGGTAAAACATGGCTGGGAGTAAAGAGAAATGATTGTCCCAAACATCCACAGGGAATGGCAAAGGAAGAGAGAGCACAGGCCAGGGGCTCAGCTGGAGATGAGGCCTTCCCTTGGGTGAGGAATGCAATGTGGCACTCCAAAGAGATATTGCCAGATCTAAATTAGTTATGTTTCAGACATAGTTCTTTTAAAGCAAAACTGGTTACTACATAAGAGTCCAGGGTCTGCAATAGGAGTTACAGTCCACCAGGATTTTCAAAAGCACCTGCCTGCATTATTTGTGCCCACATTCCTTTACAAACATAGCCCTGTTTGTCTTCAGAATGGAAGAACACAATCTGTTCTCTTGAAACGTGGCTGCAGATAGCACAGCACAATTATATAGAAATGATGATAACTGCTCTTAATCTTACTTATTTACAAGCTTTTAAACAGTGTTGAAATGAAAAAAGGAACAGCTGCTGTTTGGATACTGATATAGATGAAAACAGCAGTGTTAATTACAGGTCTGTTTCTGTAAAATACACTTTTAGGCTCTGAGGTACGCAGCAGGGTTATCTGCACGTAAGAAAGGTTTACATATGCTGGCCTAAGTCCCCACAAAAATAGTTTAGTGATATTGGCAGAACCTATAAAATAATAAATTTATAATAATCTGATTCCTACTACTCTAATGGAAATAAGAACTGGGACCTGATGTTTAGTTTAATTAGGAACAATTCAAAATGTTCATGTTCATAAACTAAAAGTACATCATTGGGATCAGCACGCTTCCTCTGAAAATAAAGTCCAAAAAGTAATTACGAATTCCAAATGGGATCCACTCCAGTACACTGATGCACTGCAATGCTTTGTTTAAATAAACCAAAACCTATCTTTAACCTGGAAAACTGATAAAAGACCGAGCAGTGCTCGAGTCAGATTTCCATTTCACGTGTAACGAGAGCCCTCTAGTGGGATGTGCTTTCAGATTCGACTGATGCAAAAGAGCAGCCCTTGTCATGCAAGGCAGTAAAATCAGGTGTGTGTTCCTGCATGCCTTGCTAGCATTTTGTTACAACACAATGCAATAATGTAATATAATTTGTATCTGAAACAGAAGTGACCAAAGGACACTGATGGACAATGAACCTGAATAAAATAAAAAGCCCTATACCAAAATACTTTTTCTGGCAGCATTTGAGGGTTTGGGGGGTTGAATTTGGTGGGGTTTTGTGGTTTTGTTGGGGAGTTTTTAAAGCCTTAAATGGCAATGACAGTCAGGATGTTTGCTGCTGTGTTGTGGCTATCCTGAATGCTGCAGTTTTTCTGTAGTTGCTGTTTACTCAACGGAATTGAATCAGTGATGTGGCATCAACATCCATATAGAAGCATGGGGTATTAGTATCATCAGCCCAGGAAAGTCTGATCTCCATGACAGCTGCTTCAAACCACAAGGACCTCCCAACATGCAGAAGGTCAAGCAAGCCTGGCAGAAGGCGCGTGTGGATGAAGGAACACCTGGCTGAGCTCAAACAGGAAAAGGAAGTAGAGAAATGGAAGCAGAACCAGGTAACCCAGGAGGAATACACAGACCCTGCCTGAGCACACAGAGAAATGCTGACCCAGAGCTGTAAAGCAGCAGGGATGGAAGGAAAAGGGCAGCAAAAGTGGCTCCTGCAAGTGCACACCCAGGCTCAGTGGGGCAGAGAAACTACCGACAAAGGACACGGAAAAGACAAAGGAATTCAATGACCTTTTTGCCCCAGTTTTTAGCACACACATTCCAGCATTGTAGCATAATCTGTGACTGATGCATTGCCTGCTTTTATAGGAAACTAAACTTAAACCAGCATATATGCACAGGTCCACAGTTCTAAGAGTTGAACATGAGTCAGCTCCCCAAAGTAGTTTAACCACCAGGAAACTAATTTACAAAATTGATAAAATGATAAAAATTATCTAGATTTTTTTTAAATTTATTAAAAATTTAAAATAATACCACAGGGCAGAAGTTCAAGCTGAAAATGAGCATCAAACCCACAGAAGTAAACTTGGAATTACTTCCTTCATAATCCTGACATTCAATTGGGTGGATTAATTTTAACTGCATAAACAGGTAATATCAGTTTTCCTCAATTTTGTAAGAAGTAATTTAGTTCTGAACCTGTTGGCTGAAACTGTCTAAACTGGAACAGATTAATTCTCCTGTAACTACTCATAGAACCAAAGTGCTTCCTGTCTTTTGAAGCTTTTATTTTTTCTGGCATTTCTGTCTTATCAGTGAGAAAAGCACACATGAGCATTTCAGGTCTGTCTAACCTGACTTTGGTCTCTGAAGGCAGATTCCAGCATGATGAGCTGGTTGTTACATCACAGGGTGCATCAAATTTACTCATGCTCTAAGGGGAGAAAAGATTTTCCTGTGTTGATACAATGCCTCTGGACAGTGACAAATGAGCAGAAGGATCACAAGTCTTGGGAGATTAAAAGTCCAGTTCCACTCAACTCAATATATATTCATCATAATTAGTACAGTATTTTAATAAATCAGTAAAACAGTCTCTGAACCAAAGAGGGAAAAAAAAAACCAAACCAGATTTTACCTTCTGGATAGAAAGCTGCATTCCAGTGAGCAGAAATTATTCTTAAAGCTATTTTTCATCTAAGTGTACTAGCTGTAACATAAAGATACATAGATTATGTGGATTTATTTCTGACTCTAGAGGCTCTATGACCCGTGTAGATTGAATACCAGCAATATCAGATATGAAAAACCAGAGTCTGACCTCAGAAAAAAAGAGAGAACAAGCAACCAGCAAATCAACTGGTTTCATAGGAGGACTATTCTAAGCAGTAGAAGAAGAGATTTTAAAATGCACAGAGGCCTGGCAGTTATAAATGATGCTTAGCCCACCACTGTGGGCTTAGTGGCCTTAAGTGGCCTTAGCCCACAGTGTTTCCCGGGCAGTTGTGTATCAGAGCAGGAGCCAGCAAGGCAGATCTTCTTGGCTGGAATGGATTAGAGAAGGATAACCACTTGTGATCCCACTAATCCTGTTCCATTCTGTCTGGGGATTTCAGGCAAGCAAGCTGTGACAGAACACTTTTTATCTGTGTACTCACAAAGTGATTGATTTCTCAGTTTCAGAGTTGGTTTGGCTTGGTTTTTTAATTATATATACAGGTGCACTTGTTTTCAATGTTTGCTTTTACTCTTGTCTGTATTTTTCCTATGCTGGCAGGATTGCCAGTGGTACTAAAGCACAGTATCTTTGCTTGGAATTCCCCAATAACTATAATTTATTACCATTTTTACATTATACTCCTTTTCTAAATTTATATCCTCCAGGCTGAGAATCCTTCCACTGATTTACAAGACTCCTCTTGCTTTCTATTCCATCTTGATAGTTTGTATCACAGCAGATTTCTATATCTGCCAAGCTAAGGATTATTAGTCTGTGAAATCCATAGAGTTGATAAGGTGGACACAGAAAATTAGACTACTACCTCTTGTTCATTAAAATTACATGCCAGAGGAGATGAATCAAATACTATTTGTAGTAAGAACACAGTACTATGATAATTACTTGACATACTGCCTTCCACAAAATCTTGTTTGTCTCTTTCACCTGTTAAGTAATATTGAAAATATCTTCACCATGAAAACTTTCTTTATTCACCTGGTAGCCTGTTTTAAAGCCAAAGTGTACCATTCTATTTTATGAATTTCCCTTCCTTCTTAATTTATCGTCTGTTATCAATATTGGAAATATGATGCAGCTGTTGCAACAGACTGTTTTCCTAGTTAACCTGCAAACCAACCAGAACTTGGAGAGAAGTTATTCCATTTTTAGGAAGGGAAATTGCTGCAGGGCCTCAAAATCCCTAAAAGTAGGTTTATCTGAAATAACATGGAAAGACCTGAGCACAAAAAGAAAAAACTAACTGGTCACATTGCCAACAGTTTTTCAAGTGAGACCTTATTGGAAACCCAGATAAGGTTTTCTGAGTCCATACTGGTTTTCTGTGTATTTCCCATGGGTAGCTCTCTTTTCTCAATAGAGCTGCTCCTAATCTACTCAGACTCATAATTCTTTACAAAACTAAAGTTTGTACATAAAAAAGAAGACTTTACAAGACTAACATCTGTACATCACAAAAATTTGCCTAAGAAACATTGGAGAGGTGATATGGCTTAATTTAGCTCAAGAGCTTTCTGGCTCTGTGTACCTCTAATAAAATCACATGGCATACAGAGGACAATACAGCCATACCAGTCAGGACAGGGGGTAGCAAAACTAACAGGATTGAAACATTTCATACAGGCTCTTCTGTGACCCACAGCTTTCACATTAGCTCTTCTCCATTGAACATTTGAGGCATCCCTCTAAGTAGCCTATGGGTACCAAATGACACCAGATTATTAAAAGCAAAAAGCATTCCTAAGATCCTGCACTACTTCATGCCAATACATTTCCCCTAACAATGCATGTATAAAATTATCACTTACAAACATCTTGCAACCGTTATTCTGCCTTAATCATCCCATCTTTGGCATATTTCAGATACTGTATAGTAATGATGAATACAATGGTTGAGAATGCAAAGAAAAACAACAGTTTTTAGATGTCAATTCTGGATTCCTCAGAAGCTGCAACTATGATGAGTGGCTGGGTCTGGAAAGCTGATTTGCAACTGTCTCGCACCTCTGAGAGGAAAGCAACACCTGAAACCCCAGTCCTGTAACATGGTGAGTGCTGTTTAGAACCAGACCTTCCCAAAATTATAGAAGGAGCTTTGGCAGAGTTTAAGCCCCAAGTCCAACACCTGCAAGCCTGATGCAAAACCTGAAATTCTGTTCTCATTTAAGCTCTGATCTGGTTCAAATTACTGTAACATGTGATTGCTTCACAAACATGTACCACATTATCTTGTGAGATAGGATTATAAACCTGCCCTATTTTGCAAAAGAGAAAAGGCAGCTTTGGAAATTGACACTTATGTGTTTCAAATATTTCATACCACACCTGCTCCAGCAGTAAGACTAAGGAACTCCTTGTTACTTAGTGAAAAATATGAGTTTGGGTAAATTAAAATAAAAACCTGAGCCTGGTCTCCCAAATCTGAAGTAAATAGGCCAATCACTGAGATTTTCAGAATAAAATTACCTTCTTTCACTGTTTTGGGCTGCTTCTCCATTGATTTTATTATAAGAGCCTGCAAATTACTTATTTCACAGGGTGGAAAAGAAGTGGCTTTCATAATAAACAAATCTTTGGGGTTTATTGCAAAAGAAACTGAATGTGATTCTTTTAAATTGATTTTTTTTTGCTTGTTTTTGATACTTCCACCTTTGAAATGAATGATCAGACCCACAAAATTGAGGTCACTGTCATTTCCAAATTGTGACTATGAAAACCATATCAAGCCTTTATTTTTTTTTTCTCCTCTATGAAAGCTATAAGCCTTGGCTATGCAACTAACATTTCTTAAACCATTGCATTAGTTGTATATGAAATTGCTACACCCAATTCCCTTACTTTATTTTTTAATTCAAAATACAGTATTGAATAATTCTCAAAAAATACCAGTTAGCATTGTTACCCTTGCTTAAAATTGAGTTGCAGTTCATTAGTTTGGGAGGTGTCCTCTGGTTTCTGCCAGCTTTGCATCTCACAGAGGATCCCTCGAAAATTACTTGAGAAATACAGTTTTAACTTCAAGAACCCTGATCATGTTTGCAAATTATAAGGTAAATCTACAGAAAGAGAAAATGAGGGAAACACAAAGGAGAGAAAATAGTGAAACGTGTAGAGAACAAAGAGAAACCACAGACAGAGATTGAAAAAGTATCTGGTAAGCAAAGAAAAAGCATTGATTAAAAAAATTAGGAGGAAAATAATTTAATTACAAAGTGAAAGAAAAAAGGGGAAACCTGTAGAGGGGGTGAAATTTGCTTATGCAGAGGACAGAACTGATTGATTATCAAGAACAAAATATTTAGATTGACTGAAGAAACAGCACCTCCCTGGGAACACTATTATGATCTACAGCCCCAAAACTACTGAGAGTATGGACAGCTGGGTTATTCCCCTTTGACACCTACCTGACTTGGAATGGATTTTGTACAGATTAGTGAGCTCCAAAGTGTGTTTTAAAAAAAAAGTTATGAGAATTTAACATCAAATGATGAGAAAATTATCTTTTATAATGAGCAGTAGAATTGCTGGTTTTTCTGATGAAGATTAGAGCTGGTTTGAAATTCTCTGTATGCAAATGCATTGCAGCCTTGACCATAGACAGAAGTCCAGGAGTATTTGCTATACATAGAGTTTTTTTACTGTTTTTCTGGCATAACGGAATAATGAATTTAATAAATCAAAACATACAAACAGCAGAAATGATGAAAAGTATATTCTGCTGCATTTTATTTCGTTCAATGGGGGGGTTTAAGTACTCCTAATTCCAGGTGATTAGACCCTTGCTTTTAGAGAGATCTGTCATCTGACAGGATCAATACAAATGCCTAAATCTTGAAATCCTTATCCATTGATTTGTTTTCTTCTTCTGTCTTTGCACCATAGAAGTGCCACCTTTATTCTATGTCATTTACATCTAAACGTGGGGAAGTGGGAAAGAGGAAAGGTGCTTAAACTTCCAAAGTTTAGTAAAGGTTGTTATGCTATTTTTTTAGCATAATGTTTTCCATCTTAAACTGTGAAGACAAAATAGGACTCCTAGGATTGAGATTGGACTGTAAACTACAGGAAGAAAACATGATGAACACACGCTGAGTTTTGCAACAGAATTTTAGAAGTGGAGAGTCTGAGCCTTGGAAGCAATTTGTGCATCCACAGCCGGAGCAAGCGCAGTCCAGCGACACAATCGCACCATTAAAAATGAGACAGGGCAGCTTTAAGAGAGGAACAGGAAGCTGTAACTAGAATCCAGCTGAATTCTGAGCTGGGGCACTTCACCATGAGGCTGCAAATGAAACAGATGTGCTTGCTGTGAATTTCTGTAGTGTCTGGAGTTTTTGTACTTAAGGTGACAACACTTTCCTTCCTGGGATTTTTTTTTCTTCTTTTATTTTTCACAAACTTTCTAAAAAGGGAATGAAATGGAGAAGTTGAAGGAATATGTATCAGTGAAAGATGAAGATCACTTTTATCATCAGGGAGCTGTGGAGCTGCTAATCTTTAACTTTCTACTCATTCTTACAATATTAACTATTTGGTTGTTTAAAAACCATCGATTCCGCTTTCTGCATGAAACTGGAGGAGCTATGCTTTATGGTGAGTATAAATTCAAGTGCCAGCATAACACTGGACTAGTTGCATATTTATGATGAGGTACTTGATCTCAAGTGCTGACAAAGCTCAGAAATGTGCTGAATTAAATGTCATCAGCTCCATAAGTGTGGGGTACAATAATGATGTGACAGCATCTCTGAAGTAGCCAGAGGCTGCCTGGGTAGGGCAGCAGCTGTGATGAGCTGGTTACCCCCAGCATGTGCATTCTGCTCCCTGTGCTCAGGCAGCAGAGAGCTGGGGACTTCACTGTTTACAAAAGCAGCCGGCTTGGGTTTGTCCAACATTCAAAGCTGTTAGTCTAAGGAGCCTTGTGGATACAGACACGTTGTCTAATAAAGATTAAATAATCTTGAAAGCTTTCTTTTGGCTTTGCTCTGTGCCTTTGAAAAGCACACTGAAGAATGTGTCTCAAGTTTGCTGTCAATGCTGTCATTGTAGGGTAACTCTAGCTTGCCTGCCTAGTTCTAATCTTTGATGAAGTTTTGCCGTGTTGCATTTCACTCTCACACAGAACTTTTTGCATTGTCCCCCAAGTACTCTCTGCTTTAATGGCTCACACTTATATGTGTAATGACTTCTCTTGGCACTCTCTTAGTGCTGTTTCACTGAGACACTCTGCTGTCATAAGATACATACAGGAAAGCAAACTGTCAAAATGGAAGATAGAAATCAACAGCTCAGTCATTACCTGAGTTCCAGCCTGTTCTGACACATTCTGTGCACACCACATCCTCCTGCAATACCCGAAACTGCTTTTGTAAAGATGGGTGCCTCTACTGCAGGAGCTCCCTTCTCACTGTTGGGCTGTTTGCCATGTGCAGCTGATGGCATTTTCTCAAGATTTAGACAAAAGCCAAAACAGAAACGAAATATAGGAGAATACAACAAAACAAAAATAAATAAGTATGGAATTAGAGTTTTATTCATCATTTGCTTCTGTTTTGCTGCCTGCCCAGAACATACTCTGCACATCATGAGGATAACCTGCTCATATTCTTTGGATTGGTTAAGAGATGAGTGCTCTAGCAGGACACAGCTTTTGAATTATTAAAACATTCCTCATTATTGTAAAGAAACTATCTCTTTAGTCTTGCATTATTTATGGCAGTCTTCAAACAGGAAAAGAAAAGCTTATCTGTAAGATCTAAAAAGCTAACGATGCCCTTCTTATCCTTCAAAATTTTGGATATGGGTGTAGTTCTCTTTACACCATGGAATGGCAATATTGAAATGTGAAATTTCAGAGCTTATAGGAGAGGTTGTCAGATCAGCAGGCAGCAACTTTGGGAGAAAATCTTCATGACACCAAGACTGACAGTGGGACAAGTCCTGCCCTCACTTAATTTCACCTTCCCTTTCCAAGCAATTCTAACTTCTACCTTTTCTGCACAAAAATAGGTTCCAGTCCTGCAGTTTGCTTTGCTCCATCCCATTGAGCTATTTATTAGATATGTGAATAGCAATACAATGAACTGATAAACTGCCTTCAAGTGATAGGACATGGGCACTTACTGCAGAGCTGTCCCACGGGATGACAGGTGGGCCCACATTCCTCGACTGTGCCCTCAGGGGAGTAGCAGGGGAGAGGACAGGGAAGGCAAAGTGTGAGGAACACCAGGGGGAAAAAACAAACATAGAAAGACAAACCCAGGAAGTTTTACAGTTACTGCAAAATGCTGAACAGCCACAAACGGAACACAGCCTGATAGAAAGTGCTATTTAAAGTAGAGAACAAATGAGAGGGGGGGTTGGCTTTTTTTTTATAGGCTTGGTAGCAGAATTCAGTTTTAGGCTGAATAGTTCCAGCAAGAAAAAAACCCCAACCATACTATCTATTTAGAAACTTAAATAACTGAGGTGTATTAATTTTTTTTTTTACCAAAGCAATGGATCAACAATAACTATAGCTATATTTAATTTTAAAATCTTTCTACAAATTAAAAAAAAAAACAAAAAGCATTTTGAATAATGCAGAATTAACTCAACATTATTTCACATTCAAGTGTGTGAATATGTATGTGTGTGTGTGTATCTATATATATAGCAAGGCATTTAGTTTGAAAATATTTAAAGACTCAAATTACCTTGTTTGTTTTGAGACCAGACTGAAAAATCACTCACAAAAAACAAGGAAGAATACAGACTTACCTTCATTCATTCATTCCTTGGTTTTCCTGAGTCTCAGAGAGCAAGTTTCTCTTCACACTGTAGTTGGGTTTGATAAACAGACCACTAATAGTAAACGCAACTTAATTCCTGATTCTGTATACCAGGGAGACAGATGGATGTGAGAGAGTTTCCTATCCAAGAGCACACTCAGGAATAGTGTGGGAGATGATCTACACCGATGAAAACAAAGCCACTTGCCTGGGGTCAGAGCAGGTGAGCCCTCTCAGACCAGCCCCAGGATGTGGCCTCTTGGTGCTGGAGAAGACACAAGGAGCCAACAGAACACCAAAGTGCCTGCAGCCACCTCCTGCCAGGCCAGATAGCTTTAAATGCCTCAGCCATAAACCAATAGGCACCAAATCCCCCATGTAAGATGCGAGTCAGGGCCCTTCACATCAGTGCAGCAATAACCCAGAGCTATGCAGTGACAAACTGAGTGCAAGGATCCAAACTGTTCATCCTCCCCAGAACTCAGGTGTCAGGCTCACGTAGAGGCACCATCACAGCTCTGAGAAAGAGGCTAAAATACTCCAGCAAGGAGGCAGCCAGAATTGAACTCAACGACAAAAAACCCCAAACCAGCAGCAAATGAAGCTGTGCCTTTTGTATGGGAGGTTCATTAGCAAATTTAAATGGAAATTGTTCTCAGCTTGAGTAACTGTCACCCCTAGGGAGTGGGTGGTACCCCCAGGTGAAGGTGGGGCTGGTTGCAGGTGTACCAGCCCTCAATGCTGTGCTCCATGGCATTAGTTGATGAGACTGGAAGGAAACAAAAAGGCTGAATGACAGAAGAGCCATTGTGGTCTCACATGAAATGGCTTTGGGTTGCAGTGGTTAGAGGTGTTTCACCAGGTTTGGAGGGGACAGGTTTTGACAGGTGTGCAGAGGGAAAGCTGACTCACAGACACCCTCTGCAGCCCCTTCTGAGCTCCAATTCAGTTGGGGAGTGAGGCACAATCAGTTCTGGATTCAGCTGGAGGTGTCTAATGATGAACACTCTCGTTCTTATACCTTCCTAATCCAATAAGCCTCTTGTGTGAAATAATTCTATTTGCCTTCTGATGGTGTGTTCTGAGTATCCCTATGCCTCACAGGCAGAAATGGATGGAACAGGTGCCAGAAAGAGAAATCTCTAAACCTCCCTAAAACAGAGTATTTCATTGTCTTCCTGATTACAACATTCACTGGAACTCAGAAGAGACATAGGAAAATCACAATTAAGGCAGAAATTTTGTAGTGGTAAGGTGAAGAGAGGAACATCATTCTTGAGACAAAGAAATTTGAAAGAAAATCTTAAATATTTGGAAAAATCAAGTAATGACTAAAACTGCCTCCCTGAGTGTTATTACTACAGAAAGCATTTAACAGTTGACTAGATGAAATCCTGGGGAAAGAACAGTCCTGTTTAGCTCAGGAGTTTGACACAATGACTTAAAAAATCCCACCAATGGCCACATCTGTAATTAACCATTTTTTCCTGCTTCCTCTGAAGACCCTGGAGAACCTGCATTGCCTTCAGTTGAAACATGACTGAGCTGTAGTTAGAGTTTTGCTGCAAGATCCCACTTCAAAGGCCAGTTGAGACTTTTTTAAAGAAATCTGTGACATTACTGACAGCCTTTTCTGTTTCAATGCTGCATTTAAATAAATGTGCTTAAAACACTTTTTTAATAGTCGTTTTCTGCCAGTGTCCTCACACAGGCCTTGGTGAATGTCTACAAAATATTTCTGTTACCTGAGCAGGTTAAGTAATACCTGGTAATAGAAGTAGTAGTTTAAAACATTGAGTCATAAGGACAAAAATGGTAAAGGAAAACCTGTATGTTTTCTGCTCCAGAGAATGAAAAATGTCACGTCTATCAAATAAGTTGAATTTTTAACATATTTGAAATTGAATTTAAAAATTAATTATGTGATTCTTCTGGAGGAAATCTAATAAAAATAAGCTGAAAACCCTGACAGTTTTAAATAATGAATGGTTTCCTGGTTTCTGACTCATGATTTCGGACATCTGGGCTGAGCACTGTGGAAGTCATATTTCATGGTGGCACATGCAGTGCTTACTTCCCTTTACATACACATATCTTCCCCTAACATTTTGAGGAGTTCTGTCCTTTACTACAGCTAGATTTATGATCTGATTTATTGCATGAATGCTATGTAACTTAAGAGAGAGGTCTTGGGATTTTCTACAGCTTATTGAAATCCTCCATCATTTACAGAAAGCAACCACACTAAACAATAGATTCTAAACAAGCACAAATGCCTGCACACACTAAAACAGACACTACAGCTGTTACTCAGCATCCCTCCAAGAAGCTACAGACCTGACTTACTGCTATGCCAGGAATCTGCAGTTCCCAGAGTCTCTGTTAGGAGAAGATGTGACAATAAGAAGGATTCTCGAGATCCTTGTGATCACTTGTGTCCCCTTCTGATGATGGGATCAAACTGAAACTGTAATATCATATTTTGCAGATGCTTCTCTAATATCTAATGTAATTTAATTTCTTTCTTTTCATTTAATAGCAAGTATATCTTTCTAGATGTTTAGGTGTCTTCCATCAATATTTCATCTGAGCATTCTTAGCATTTTATGATTATGCTAATAATTAGTAGCTGTAAAGCTATTCAGTCTATATATGGGACTGAAAGCATACATGACATAAAAGAAATATGGAAATTAAATTTGAAACCAAATCAAAGTCTCTGAGGGTGGAAATAATCTCAGTAATATTATCTAGCTAAATATTCCCTCTCCTAAAGTAAACATGCAGCCTCCCAGTAGAGCCAACAGAAAGAGCCATACTGTCCAGAGGATGACGGCAGAAATGCATTTTCCTTTCTGTTAAATGTAAAGGGAAACAAAACATCTGTAAGAGCCCTAAATTGTAGATAGTCTTATTATTCCTTCCTTTCTTCCTGACTTTATTTTTCTATGTTTATGCAGTCTCAAAAATGCAATCTTCTACAGAAAGCAGAATTTGCCTGAGGATGTGTCGGAGTTTTGTCCCCACAAATGAAGTGTGTAAAATACCCAACAGCACAGCTGATGTTTATATGCTCAGTTCAGCACATGAGTTGTGCAGACATCTCCCTGCTCTAAATAACTATTGGAAATGCAGTGGATGAGAAACTCAGTTAATTATTATGCCAGCAACTGGATCACACAAATAGGAGTATGACTGTGCATATGTCAAACCAACATCTGCATTCCTGTGAAATGACCATTTTGGAAGAATATTTGGTGGTCATCCATGAAGTGTTGAGAAAGGTTCTATAAATGTAGAAACACTGAAAAGGTATCCTAGTTTTGCAGAGCTAATTTTTTCTCTAAATGTGTGGCATCAAATACTTTGAAGTACTTGAATATCTTTCATTTTTCTTTTTTTCTTTACTCTCCAGGCCTTGTAATGGGATTAATTATACGATATGTGACAAAATCACCAGATGTTGAAAGTGGTACTGTTTATGAATGTGAAAAACTGAAATCTGGGCCATCCACTCTGCTTATTAATATAACTAATCAGGTCTACGAATATCAATACAAAAGAGAGATCAGCCACCACAATGTCAATGGTCACCAGGGCAATTCAATGCTTCAAAAGGTAAAAGCTATCTTATTTTATTTTATTTTTGCTCTAAACTCTGGAAGATATTTATTTTATTTTCATGCTTGAGAGAGGAAAACAAGCTTCAAGTTAAAATGAGAGAGACAGAGAGTCTGTTCTGAATTTAGGGCGGGGAAGAAGAAGAGTAAAGGAAAGGAAGTGTGGTAGAACTCTGACCATCATTTAGCTCCAAGCTGACTGTGCACTCACAGAATGGTTGCCTGAGCTGTTTCAAATGACAGTCCCAGCTCCTGCAGACACAGCTGTTAACTTGGATTCATTGCCACTAAACCTTTACAAACCCAATGATATCTTTACTTTTCCTCTGTCTTCAAAGTGACTTGCTCTGGCAGGATAATGCAAGGGGAGGTTACCTCCTGTGGATAGCACAGGAAACTGCAAACTCTAAATATTTTTCAAAACACAAACTTGTAAATATGTATTAATGTACACTTAAACTCATCACAGCATTCTCATACATTCTTCTACTCCTGCCGTGGTCCTCAGTAGGGAGACAGCACTGGGGCAATTCAGGCTGGATGCAAAAAGGGAAGTGTAGGAGAAAATTTGCAGTCTTTCACAATGCCATAGACTTTTCTTTTTTCCAGTATATAAAAAAAATTTTTCACTTTTTTAGTATATCTTTCCCTGGTCACATAATATTTGCTTCTTATAATGTTCATTTTTTTAAAATGGCAGCCATTTGAAGAACACTGGAGTGCGGAAGCACTTTTTAAAACCTGGATTTTGTGCTCAAAAACATTGTATATTCACATGAAGCTCCAAAGCCCCTACCAATGGCTTTTTACAATAGTGCAATGTATTATTTAGCTTTTTTCCAAGTATTGTTGTTTGTCTAGCACAGTAATGCATGATCCTGTGTATTATACAGTTATCATTGGGAAAACTTATAAGTTATGCTTAGAATGTAAACTGTGGAGCTCAGCAGAATTTGCATTTAACCATCTGCTCAAATTTCTTGCTGATGCAGCAGCATTGTGTGCCTGTCTGCTGTTACTGCCAGACTTGCCCTTCTCAGAAAGAACCAGACTGTCAAGGACCATTAGAGTTGTGGTGGGTGGAGACAGGAAAATACTGTGGCAGTCAGACTAATCAGGTTTTGCTGAATCTCCATTCTTTTTCCTGCTAGCTGGTTGCAGTTGCAGCTTTGTCTTAGCCAAAGCGTGTGTTTCATTTCCAGGGCACGTGTACTAATCCATTACATTTGATCCTCTTCATCAGACCTGGCTCTGGAGCTGACTTAGGAGAGAGGAGGAGCAATGACTTGCACAGAAATTTCTCTTGCCCCTACAGAGAACTGCCCAATCTTGTTTCTATAGTCTCATTTTGCTGGAAGGCTCTTGAAGGTCTCAACTGTGAATTGTAGTTCTTCTAAATTATTGCAGAGACCTCAGTCTGCCTGGATTTTCACTTGTTTTCCTTTAAAATTACCTGGCAGATGCCCTCTTGAAAAGAAAATAAATAAAAAAGGAAAGGGGGATGAGTTCAGCTGTATTTAGGAGACAATAACAATGCCTGGCAGCCTTCCTGACTGGCAAAAGCACTAATGTAAAAAACAGAAAGCATGATCACACCATGCTCTGGGGTTTGTACAACTGTAATTCCCTTTTGACTGCACTAAAAGTGTTTACTTAGTGCCTTTTATCAGAGAGAATAGATTGTGCCATGACTTACAAACATGTATTCTTCAGAACATGTTTTGAATAATAAAACATGTAGTCAGGATTTCTGATGCCCACAGAAAAGATATTTTAACATATCTGCTGAATTAATTCCAAAATTAACATTTGAGAACGTTAGTTCATAAATGAAGAAAATCCTTTTTTCATTAGGTTTTCAATGATGGTGTCAGCACAGCTAATGTTGCTGGCAGGTTATTTAGCTAGAATTTTTAGCTTTATAATTCAAAGTGAGCAGGATGGAAAAAAGTCTCAGCTCTCACTTCCTGTTTATTGAATCAAGCTGTCTGTTAGTAAGAAGGCAGAAGTAATTTTGTAGGCAGGTCTTACTCTTTTGAAGGAAAATAATATATAATACCATAGCCTTAAAATATCACTTCATCTGAACAAAGGAGCTGCAAGCCTTGGCACTAATTACCTCCTGTCTCTTAAAAGTATTGGTATAATACAGCCCACTGACAGAACACTGAGCAGTACACAGGCTTATTAAAGTTGGCTTTTTTGGTTTTTTTTCTCCAGCAATGCTGTAATTTTAAAGAGAATTCTGTTCTATTCTATTGAATTGCAATGGCTGAGCAATGTCCTTGGTCTTTCTCTGTGCCAGAAGTTGAAGGCCAGTATGATCAGTGCACTTCCTTATTCTAGCATTGCTTTAAAACTTTTAATGGCTGTTTTATAAATCATTTCCTTCAAAGGAAATGTTAAATTGCTTTTGGTGATCTAGGCCTTTTATCACCCTTCTGTACATGGGGAACTGAGGCACAACACTGCTGATGTGTCTTTCCTGAAAGTGACCAAGAGATCATGTCTGAACCAGGAGTTATGTCATGGGACTGTCAAGTTGCATGTCTGGTAGGGCAGCTGCTGTCACAGGTAAAGCTGCTTTTATGTGTTCCCTGTAATGCAGCACGACTGATTTCCTTCTTGAAGGAATACTTTTCAAGTAGTAGTCTGCATCTACAAGCTGTAAGGAACTACACATTTATACTTGCAAAAAACCAACTCAGAATAATCTCACAAACAGTGGAGGTGAGCCTGAGATCAGTCTTGATAAGAAGATACAATTAAAAAACTATCATATCAAATTAAATGCTACTTTAGTTGTCCTTACCCTCTCTTTTGTCCTTCCTAGCAGATGACCTTTGATCCTTCCATCTTCTTCAACATTCTGCTGCCACCCATTATATTTCATGCTGGATATAGTTTGAAGAAGGTATGTGTCTTTCCTTTTGTGACAGAAGGGTCTGAGTGTGGCTGCTGCTCTCTAGACCCAACAGGCCAGTGACAGAGGACAGTCAGCTAACAATTTCATTGCCAATTTAATCCATTGCCTGGCAGGAATGGATTAAAATGAATGATTCATGGCCCTCATTCTGCTCTCTTTCTGTCCCTGTGCAAAGATCTGATTGTGCAGTTCACAGCACTCAGGCCTCCCTGTTTTCAGAAGAGACCACTTTGAGTGCTGTGACCTGCAGGCAGGAACAGCCTGTGTCTCATATCCTGCCTGATCAGGACTTTGTTCTAGGGATGGGGTCATGATACCATTTGCATCAGGTACCACCAATCTGCCATGATCCTGAAAAATTTGGCCAGATACATAAAAAAGAGGGAATTTTGATGGCATTCCGCCAGGGGAAAAAATTGAACATCTTTAAGTTGTAATTTCCAAAATAACTGAGGTAGCCAATATTCCTCCATCTTTCATATGAGAAATGTATTCTAAAAAAAGGCTTCACTTCTAGATGGAAATGGAAACACTTCTAGATGTGTTTCCACTTGGTCAGAATGCTTTTTTATTTTCTATATAACAAAGTTCCTTTCAAACTTTCCTCCCCAGAGACATTTTTTCCGTAACTTAGGATCAATTTTAACCTACGCCTTTTTGGGAACTGCCATCTCCTGCATTGTCATAGGGTAAGTGAGTGCCTTCTGCTATTATCACATGCTTGGTATTTCTTGCAATTAAAAACTAAACTGTAAAAAGAATTGCAGAGCCTGCATGATCCATATACTTAGAAACTGGTGTAGCAGATAAAGTAATTCCTTCTCAAGAAGTGCTGAGATGGAAAAGGTATAAAGCTCTTACTGGCATTAATATGTGATGGAAGTTTCTCCTTTAATGTCATTTTAATAATAGTAAAATACATGAATGACCTATAACTTTGAGTTCAATGATTTTAAACCCATTCTTTTATGGGTATGTCATCAGATCTATCTTGATATCTTAGATTTCTGATCATCAAGCTTAGTAAGCATAATGCACCAGAGGCATTGTGGTATTAAATGTCCTGTAAGCTCTGGTTGCTCCAAGTGCCAGGAAAATTTAGACTCTGCAATCAAAGTATGATCATCATCTGTGCTGCAATACAGAGGAGTGTAAACTCTCAATGTGGCTGTCTCCCCTTCATGTAAAAAAAACACTGAACATCTTTGGGCTCAGGAAAAAGGATGCCTTCAGTTTCAGACCCAGAGGCATTGTGCCATGTGTCCCATTTATTGGGGAGGAAAAGCTTAATCTCACTTTTTTTTTCTGAAATTTTGCTTTCCTCAAGAAATGGCACCTCATCACTTCTTGAAGTTCACAGCTTGGACAGCTACATCACTCATATTTTCCCCCTGTCTTTATTTGCATTATACCTATGACCCTTGCTCTTTTTTCTTTTCATGCCCTCTATGGCAGAGAGCACCCCTAAGATTGAAATTATAAATTCAGTAAGAAAATCTACATCCAAACAACACTTTGAGCCAAATGGTAGCACATTTCTGAGGTAACAATGGTTCTGGATCTCAGTAGGACTCTTCCTGTGCTTCCACTCTCTTGTCTGAGCTATTGAACATAAACCAAAGCCAGGGGATCTGTGAGACTGCAGGAAAGCATTAGGGTGGTCCAGCCAGTAATGCCTTTAAATATGCATTTAGTTTATGACTGACATTGCCCCTTGTAAATGAAAAATGCCAGATCAGCTTTGATAAGTTTGTTAAAATAAACATAATATATTGAATTTAGCCTTTATTCCCAATACTTTCATTCCTAGATCCATGCCATGTTATCTAAAACAGAATAAATGCAGATAGAATCTACTAGAAAAAGTTCTACTAGAAACAATTCCTACTAGCAGTTCAAAGTTCAAGCCCAAAGTCAGGGATAAAGATCCAAAGGAAACCTTAGGGTAGAGAGTGGTAAGCACTGGGCCTTGTTCTAGTACAAACCCAGAGCCCCCACTGGATCCACTGCAGAGAAGGCAGTGATACATTCAGAGCAGGGCTTGTGTGAATGTGAAGCATGTTTGCATAATGTGCATGTCAGGATAAGGAGGAGATAATGACTGCATGAAGAAGAAAGATGATATGAAAACTTTACTGAAGGGAATGAAAAGTAAGCCCTAAAAGAAAACTATGTCCTAAGAGAGAAAGGGTGAAGAACTAGTTCTGTTACAAAAAAAAAAAAAAACCAAAAAACAAAAAAACAAAAAAAAAACACTCTGAGGTACTTCTAGGTATCATTGCTGTAGACAAATATTGTGTGCACAGGTATGATTAAACTTGTGCTTTCTTCTCATTATATGAGCACAGCACAAGCACAGGCAGTACCTCAAGATCCCCAGGCTCAAGCTCTGTTGTCTGCAGCCTCTCACTGGGGCTGTGCTCCCGCTGCCTGAATTACAGAGCTCTGTGTGCACCCCTCTGGGGCTCCCTGAAGTGGCAGGGCACAGCCTGTAACAAAGAAGGACCAGACCGCTCTTTGTCAACCAGAAACAGCTGGGAAATATCATTAATAAAGAACAGAAACATCATTTGGATTTGCTGCAAACTCTTGGAGTGCTAAAACGTTGCCATGGAACACAGGGATACAATGGTGCCTGTCTGCTCTTTGTGAGTCTTTGCATTTGTGTGAAAGGCCTCAAGAAAGAGGAGCTGTGTGGAATTTGAGTGAAAAGGCTATAATCAGATATTCCCACTGAGGGTGGGGGAAGGAGGAGTAAGAGAGATTGATTTTTTTTTAGTGAAGATTGTGCCAAAACCTACTTGCTTTCAGCTAAGTACTGCTATATGCCTGCCCATATTTGCTGTAAGACTGTCCTCAGCCACTTAAAACACAGGAAAGATATAAAGCTTTCCCAGCAAAGTGCACAAATTATGCCCTTCACACCAAATCTGACTAGCAAGGATCCATGCAGAGAGATCCCATGAGGGAGAGGGGAATTTCGCCCTCTCCAAGCTCTATTTTAACTGCAGAATAGCTGAAGTGGTCCCTTTCTTGGTGAACAGAGTCGGCTGTCTCTGGGTCTGCATGACATAAGATTGTAGAAGATCCAGTCTTTCAATAGATCTTTTCTCTGTCAGTGGTTCCAGCTTCCCATCTTCTGAAGAGTAGTGTAGAACTGAGACATCTCTTTCTTCCTGAGAAAAACCATCCAGGGCAAGTCTCTGTGACGCTCAGCCTGACACAGGGCAGGCAGTCTTTTGCTGCAGGAGACTCCTTGAGTTTCATGGACTCAGAGAATAACTTTGGTTGGAAGCAATGTCTGGATTTCTGCAGTCATCCAGAACTCTGAGATATCTGTTCCAGTCTTAACCACCCTCACTACAAAGTGTCTTTCAAAGTGTTTATCCAGTTGCAATTTCCCTTGCTTCACCTTGCAACTTTTGCCTCCCATCCCTTCCCTATGCAGCCTTCATGTTCTCTGTACCCACCTGAGGACAGCACTGAGCTCCACTCCCACCTACATGAGGGAGCTCAGCTTCTGTCATTTCTCATATGCCACAGCCCTCAAATTATCTTGGTGGTTCTGTCCCATCTCTGTCTTCCCTGTCCTGCAGTCCAAAGTGACACACACTATTCCACATGTCACCTCCAGGTGCCAACAAAAGATTTAATGGCTTCTCTTGGTTTGCTCCCTTGCTTCCATGAACACAATGTGGTTTGCAGTCATAGCTGCTCTTGTGAAGTCCCATTGTGATTTGTGCTCCATTTGGTATCCCCCAGGACTCCAGGGGTTTTCTGCAGGTACTTGTGTAGCCAGCCCTGCTTCTGTGGGACTGCTGCATAGGGTTGCTGTAGTTTTCCATAGGTACCTCACTATGAGCTGTGTATTATGACCATGGCAAGCTGAAGCACCACTGAGCTGATGCTACCCAGTGAGTGCATGAAAACTGGGCTGCTGAAGTATTAAATGAACATCTGCCCCCTCTTGCCTTTTTTTACTTTTTACATCTTAGGAAGAAGCGGGGAAAAGGACCTAATGCTAACTTCTGCAAGGAATAGTGTTCTCTTCCCTTAGATTCTATTTTTAATAAACTGTGCTGGGGTGCATCTTCCAGAATTGATGTCTGTAATAGAAATTTTCTCTTTTGATAATGGAAGAGTGCTTAAGTATTTGGAAAAATCTTTACACTGTGATAACAACCTATCAGAGCAACATATTGAGTGGCAGAGGGTGTAGAACCATTTGCATTTTTCCCCCTCTTGAAATCCTTTTGACTTCTTTGCTCAGTATTCTCAGTGGCAGCCAGGGCCAAGATGCCTATGCATGTGAGCACTGAGATCATTAAGTTGGTCTTATCTGTGATTTTTTATTTGGTTTCACTTGGGTTCTCTCGAATTGCAATGCCAAAGCCACATTTTCAATATTCAGAATGCAGCATGTTTGCAGTCACTCACTCATATTTTTCCAGCCTGTCTACTACGTTTGGCAAGGCCTGATTTTTCTGGAATTTAAAGTTCTCTGAGTGTGCAACTCAAATAACAAATGTATTTACAGAAAGCGTAGGCCAAGTTTGATCTATCTTTGTGGCTGCAGTGAGAATTTTGCTTGAATAAAGCAAAGAGAGCTGAGATAAAATTGGGGTTTGGATCAGAAAAAGTAGAGTAATTGTTGTTTTGAGGGAAGCTACGAAATGCAAATAACAGATAATAGTGGTGTTAGGAAAAATCATGCCAGGATGATCCCTGTTTTAGGAGGAAGGATGCTGGTGTTTTTATTAGCTGCTCAGTTTGCACAACCTTCTCTGGCTGAGGAGACAGGACTTCTTAGTTCAGCTGGAGCCACAGGGGGTTAGTTTGGCTTGATTAATTCCAATATGTCTGTGAGCACATGGATGCTGGATTTACAGTAACCGTGTCAGACTTCATGGCAATCAGTGCTCAAAATTCAAGTTCTCATTTAAAAACCCTCATAGAATCAAAGTATTTCTTTTGTATATCTGTGTTTAATTGCCATGGCTAACAGTTTGGACAAAGTCTCTTCTGACATTTAGATTCAAACGTGAGGCATAAGTCATCGTAATTGATTCTCACGGGCAATCAAGAATCCTTTCCTTTGCCATTCCTCACCATTCTACAAATGAACATTCAAATGCTGTCCACATATGGCTACTAAATGCTGAGACTATAATAATACAACATCATAAATATGATTAATATAATAAATATAATACAATATAATTAACATATATTTTCTAAATTCTCCCTTTTAAAATCTGAATCTTAGATGGTTTTTACTTGAAAACCAGAGCAATTTTTTTGTCTCTGTACATAGACATATACATATATAAGTAAAAATTTTTAAGAGAGAAAGAAAGGAGTATCAAGAATATCAAATACCAATACAGATATTTTTGTTGATCATGATTAGAATTTCCATCATAACTTTCTATGAAAGTAGACATTTTTCATTCAAATGTCTGTGATATAAATATTCCACCATCACATGGAATTGTTTTTCTTCACTCTTAACTGTACTGTTACAGCAGAATCTCTGTGCCTTCTAAAGAAGGATGGGTTGGGCTGAATTAATAACACTGTTGCTCAAATGCAGCTCTAAAAACAAAAGGTTGAACTTTCCTTTCCACAGTTTACCTGGGTGAGATGCATCCTGACATAACTTTCCAGTCAGAGATTTGCTTCTGTCACTGTTACACCTGCCCAAACATTATTCTAAAGGTGAGGAGACACATACCCAAAAGCCTCAGCAGGCAGTAGTTGTGGTTACTGAGCTCTGCAGGACTGGGGATATTTTTTTATTTCCATAAGTACTTTGGGCTAGAGGGGAGTTTAGTGAGGTTATGGGTGTGTTTATTACTTTCTGCTGGAAGCTTAAAGGAATATACAAATGGGGTCTGCTGATAGGGAGCAGTACTGGCCCTATAATCTGCTGTTCTTTCTCACTGGAGGGCTATGGACAGACTTTACAGCTTGGAAATGAAACACTTGTACCTATGTGCTCCAGCAGAGCAAAGCCAAATGTTGTTTGGCTTGAACTTACTGTGTGGTGCTGTGGGATTCTTCTGGATTTTGGAACTGTTTCTGCAAGGGAAAATGGGGCCTGTTTAAGGGTAACAAAAAACAAAATCTCTGTTACAGAGCTCTACATAAACTAAGCAAATACCTTTACAAGGATTATCTGCTGCTGCACCAGCTAAGCTCTTGCCTTCCAGATGATAACTTTTGTATTAATTTAGGCTTAATTCATGTACAAGTTTGTTTTTTTTTCCCTAATTAAAATACTCTTTTGTACTGCATGTCATCAAATGACACATAAAAAACCCCCAGGTCCATCTTCCCTCCACACTCCACTTGCATATAGCAAATGCTTAACCTCCCCACAAGCAAGAATAAAAGCTTTCTTTTTGGTACAAACAGAAACTGCTGAGTGGAAGTGTTACAGTATCTTAGTGCTGTAGAAATTAATTGAAGGAGAAAGAGGGAAAACTTATATTTAGACCACTTACCCTCCTCAGTGCTAAAAGCCCCTGAACATCAGATGTCTGACTTCAAAAATGTCTAACAATATTTTGAGGCCAGATATTCAGCCTATGAGTGGAAATAAAGACAAAACTAGTAAGAAAACATTAATTGAATGAAGCGTAACTGTTGTAAGAGTGCAGTGCCTGTGCTGGTGCCCCTTTTGGAGGTTATGGCTCCTTCCATGTCCCATCTTGGAGTGAATAAAGGCTTTTTCTTTCACTCACCAGACAGTATTGCCTCAGTTTTGCATTGACTTGAGGAAACTCAACAAAGATTATTCAGCTGAAAAATCAAGCTCTCCAGATTTCTCCAAAGGCAGATGAACATGTTGCATGCGTGCTGCACATGTTAATGTGCAGCTCAGTTGCCCAAAGCAGTAGCTTTGGCTCTCTGATCAGTCCAAATCTGAGGTAATTCCATTGCAGTCTGGGGAGTTGCCATCTGCAGCTCAGAGCTGCAGTTGCAAGGGGTAGTTGCTGCTTCTCACTTGTGTTCAAAGGTGTGTGGTAAATCCAAAATGGTTTGTAAAGTGTAAATTTAGAGAAGCTTGAAAATATACACCCACTGTGATACTTGTGTTGGGGAATTCTGCACAGGTGGTAGAGAGGGAAGAGGCTTCCTCATAGCCGTAACTCAAGAGAGTTCTGGCAGGTCTAAAAGTTATAAAATATTTTACAAAGCACCTCCTATTTGTATGACATGTGAAATTATGGATAAGAAACTGGATTAAATCAAGGCACTAATATAAAATAGTATTTCCCAAACCACTGACACCCACACAGAGTGGAAAGTTCTTCCAAGAGTAGTCTGATGCCTTCAAGCATGTGTTGCTGCAAGTTCAGCCAGAATTTGTCGCTATTTCGCAATAAGCATCCGACATTGTTTACTGCAGCAGAGCTGATCATGCAAAAACCAGTTTTTCTTCTCATAAACAGATGTGCCAAGCAGCAGGAAGTAATTATTTGTATCATCCAGAAGAACCCCTCAGCATACAAAGGAAATAAATGTATGATAGGGAACACCAAAGGTGTAGGACTGCAGAGACAAACAGAACCTGGAATAGCAGAAGATTAGTCTAAAATTAAAAGTATGTTTAATTTGGTATTTGATAGCCAGCAGGTTCTCCAGGAATCCATCAAAGAATTTAAATCATGTGCTCTTCTGAAAAACATGCAAATGCCATTTGTTGCAAAACAGGCTAAACACCCAAGTCCAGATATTTCCCAATAAGAAACCCTATCCTGGAAGGAAGAGTTTGTTTGTGTGGTTTTTGTTTGGTTTTTTGGATTTCTTTTTTTACAAAGTGTCTTCCCAATTGTCTTGAATGTCAAAGCTTTGACTGCAGGAAGGAATATTCTTGAATACAGCTCTTCATGTCTTCTTCCCTGATGTTCATGCATCCTTTAAGATTTAACATGCAGAGTGGCTTACAAAGATTCCCAGTCTCCTCTTTCTCTGGCAATAGATCATCCATACACCTGTGCAAAAAAAGCTTCCTTGGCTGAAGCATCATTTGCAGTCTCAAGTTTGCAAATCTGCTCTTGCAGTCTCCACAATGACTTTCAGGGAAAACATCTTTACAGAGCTGGTGAAATGGAAAATATGCATCCCTTATGGCCCTTTATCCTGAAATCCACTGCCTTTCTCAGTACATCCTTTCTTTCCAGAACAATTCCAGGCTACAGAGGAGATGAAAGCAGAGGGTGCATTGACTCTGATGTGTTAGTTCATTTTCCACCTCTTACAGATATTTTTCCATACTGCATGAGAAACCTGCACACCAAGCCTATAACTGAGGAAGGCATCTCCAGCCCAGGCTGACACTGCTCCAGGCCATAAACACCTGTATGGCTTTGCTAGGTAGTGAGCCAGGCCATGTTTCCTTCTGAGTCAAAACAGGCAACTGTGTGCCCTCTGTCAGGAGCACTTGGGCTTGTGAGGTGGTTGCAAAGTGCTTTGAGCTGCCTCGTCGTGAAAGATGCAACAGAAATTTAAAACACAAGAGGAAAAACCTATTCCACTACAGTAGCATGGAGCTACCTGCAACCTGCAGTCTCCTCAAACTGACAGGTTTGCTCTCAGATCAAATGCTGAGCAACACTGGGAAGTGTACAGGCAGCAAGTAGCTCATTGGAGCAGGCAGAGAGGGAGGTGACTGAGATCTCCTGCCTGTTACCTTGAAAAATTCATAATACACCAGCTCAAAGGAAGCTTTGTTCTCCCACCCACCATCATTTTACATACCCTGCTTCTGAGCCAGCTGATCAAATGGTGCTTTTGTATCTGACAAGTCTTTTACTGAACACAACTGGTTCTGGCCTGAAATGTTCTGTAAACACAGCCGTTTTCATGATAGCCCTGGGACAGATGCTGCATTTATTGGAGACAAAACCTACAAAAGCTGGTCTGATCAGGTAAACCAGATCCTACACAGTGAGAGGCAGATGACATTTAAATAGTGCACAGAGCTTTTCTCCTGATTACTAAGGTGACAATAAATCATACAAGGTGAGTCCCTAGCCTTGGCTCTCCTTAGAATACTGCTTGTCTCAGAACTCCATTACATTTGACTCCATATTCCATACATTTGACAATGATGATAACTTACAGCAAGTTCAGTGGATGGCCACCAATATGGACAGGGGCTAGGACATTTGCCCCAAAAAGAAGAAACTGAAGAAACTGAGCTCATTGAGCCTAAGTAAGAGGGGCTTTGAGGAGAGATTACCAAGAAAGGAAAGCCATGCTCTTCACAGTAGTACATGGTGAGAGGACAATTGACAGGCATAAACTGTATTTTAAAAAGGTTTAACTTGATATAAGCAAAAGCTTTTTCTTCATGAGGACACTCAAGCATCAGAACAGGTTGTCCAGAGATGCTGGATGTGTAATCTCCATCCTTGGAGGTTTTCACAACCAAAGTAGCTAAGGCCCTAACTACTCTGGTTTGAGCTCATAGCTGAACCTTGCTTTGAGTAGGAATTTTGACTAGAGACATCCTCTGGTCCCTTCTAACATAAGTTACTCTAAATTCTATGTTGCTGTAAATAACAAACCTTACAGCAGAAAATATGCTACCCCTAGTCCATCTCTTTCAGCCCTTTTCTACTTTTAATTTTTCTGCCAATTTTTCTGATTCAATTATCTTGGTCTCCATCCTGCCATACTCAACACTTAGCTTCTGGGATATTTTTCTTTCTCCTCAACTTCTGTTAAAATATGGAATCTGCAATAAAAAGGTCTTTCTGAAGAAAAGTTAGGATTATTTCACTTCCTTCTGAAGCAAGTACTTTATGCATGAAGATGGCTCTTAAAATGCTAATTAATCTCAATTCTTAGTCAGCTCCATAGTTTAAAAAGCAAAAAAATCACTTTCCTTTCTGTAATACACTGATTGGGCACTTCCTTGCTCTCTGCAACACCGCCTCTCCCCAGCTAACCACTCTCCAGCTGAAGCTTAGCAGCAAC
The DNA here is from genome assembly GCF_037042795.1 of Molothrus aeneus. Classification (NCBI taxonomy): domain Eukaryota; kingdom Metazoa; phylum Chordata; class Aves; order Passeriformes; family Icteridae; genus Molothrus; species Molothrus aeneus. The sequence goes on along the minus strand of NC_089655.1, from coordinate 11,537,084 downwards.
CAAAACTGAAATGTGAAAGGACCACAATTGCCACTCCTTTTTGACCTCTCCATTATTGAGAGCATGGGTGCTTTTACCTCTTATATGTGCACGCTGAAAGCTTTGAGCAGGATGATGTCACTGGTAAAAAACCCAAAAAAATAAAAATAAAAAACACTTGATCTGCAAAAAGACAATGAGTAACAGCAAAACCTCTGCAACAAGAATTTAAGGTCACATACAGGCACAGAGACTGCACCAGCAATGCCTTTTCATTGCCTTGTTGATATATGAAAGGGTTGTCATTCTTCAGACTTCAAATGAAAAAAACAATTTTTTTTTTAATTTCCCATGTTCCTTTCTTCCATCCTTACTACACACTCATGGACAAAAACAAGGAAAGAGCTGATTTTCCAGTGAATCAGAATAATTTTCGGAGTTCTGTTTGCCTATTTTATTTAACCCAAGTGGGACTGCACATGAAAACATTAGGTGTGTTTCCTGTGAATGATCTCCTTTTATTTGATTTTTGGAGGGTTTATGCAACCTCTATGAAAAATGAGTATCCTAAAAGGAAAGTAAGAAAGAGGGGAACGTATCTGAAGTTGTTCTCTCTAGCAAATCATGTCATGTGGTTTGTGCAGTTGCCCTGTTGTTCATCAGGCTGTGAATCCAGCTGGTTTCAGTTTCTTGCACTGTGAGATTGCTCTTCAACACTCTTTTGTCACACTCAACAAATAATTTGGGATGGCATTTACCTTAGGTCCAATCCCCTGCTGACAAAAACAAGGCTTACTGCAAAAGCTGGAGCAGGTTATGTAGAGCGTGCTGGTCACATTCTGAATGCACCTCGGTGTCCATCTCTGAGGAGCAGCATTAATATCCAGGTGCAGCTGCTTTCCAACCAGTGCGTGCTCATTACCTTCTGAGCCCAGCAGGAGGGAGGCTGTGCCGCCCTCCAAGTCCTTCCGAGATGGGTGACTTCATCAGCTTTTAGTAATCTTCCTATGAAAGTTGTCTGGCCCATACAGAAATCCATGGTTTGTGCTAAAGCATAGCACAGTAGCTGTCTAACCTGCCTGCTACTCATTCAAAGATGGTAAAATACTGGGCTTGATTTCTAGGAAGCAGAATATTGATCTCACTGTAGATGTGGAACAGCGCACTGGCTGACAGGTTACAGGGTGTGATTGTTCAGCGGGGAACAGCTGAATTGTTCAGGGGGGAACAGCTCAGCCCCTTGCCCTGCCCGGGCTGTGCTGCAGCGTTTGCAGCACAACCGCGGCCATCTGAACACCACGACTATCTGAAAACCACGGCCATCTGAAAACCACGGCTATCTGAAAGGCGCCTTTTGCCGTCCCACTCAGATGGCTCAAAAACTCCGTATCACGAAGGGAGAGCAGCCTCAGAGGGGCTGGCACGGGCCGGCAGCACCGGAGCCAGAAAAGCCTTATCGCTGTAGCTGCGATACGCGGGATCCGCGGTCCTGTCCTAATCCCATTTCGGCACCTTTCCAGAACACCCGCAGTTGCGGCCAAAGGCTCGATTGTGTCTGATCCCCCACCAGACCGGTGCGGGAGCCTCACTTCTGCTGTCGCTCAGTGCTCCCGTTCCGCTGCCGATCGCAGTTTAACGCGTGGCTGAGGCTGCACAGCTTTAACTCCTTCCGCCGTCAGAGCCGAGCCGTCGGCTTTGCTTCCCACGCGCCAGAGAGGGGAGAAAAAACTCATCGCGACTACTTCTAAAACGCAAACGAGCGGCGAGAGCAGGAGCAGGCCGAGCCCGGCCGAGCCCGGCGCCGCAGCGCCCGCAGCTGAGCAGCGCGGCCGGGGCCCGCAGTGCCCGCAGCCGCCACCGGGCGGCGCCCGCGCTCCGCCTCGTGCGGCCGGGCCCGCAGGCGGGGCAGCAGCCGGGCCGGGCTGGGCTCGGCTGGGCTGGGCCAGGCCGGGCCGGGCCGGGCCGGGCCGGGCCGGGCCGGGGGAGCACACCGAGCTCATTGCCAGCAAAATTGCATTCATTTGTTTTGAATGCAGTTCAAAACTGCCCGGGGCTCCTCTTCACAGCTTCTCTAGGCTGGTCCTGGGGACACCAGGCCACACGGGGGCCTGGTCTGGGACATCCCGATCCAGCTGTGCTCTGTTCCAGATCAGCTCTCGTTTATCTTGTGACAGAGCAGCTTCCAAAAGTCTGCAGCAGCATCACTTGCAGCTCCCACTTCTCTTTTCTCGGACTTTGAGCACGGCTTTTACTGGGTGTACTACAAGCTACTAAACAAGCGTCATCCTTTACTTGTCAGTTTTCTGACACTAATCTACCTGGGGTTCTGAATAATTCAATAAATGAAACTATTCTGATGAACAATTATTAGAAAACTAGGGATGTCTTGGGGATACAATGGTTTCTTAGCTAAAATTGGTGTCCAGTCTGCAAAATTAGCAGAATGTTAATAATCAGTCTGATTTTCAAAACTTTTCATATAGTTTTCTAAGTAGGGATTTAGTTCTGGAGTTGTGGCACAACGATTTAAGGACATCACTAACAAAGTTAGTGGGAACACTTGGAAGACTGGAAGTGGCTCAGAAGCCTGCAGGAGTTGTTACAATGCCCTCCGAGCAAAAGGAATAGACTGCAAAAGCCATTACAGTTGCAACATCTCACTGGCAAATTGCAGCCTCATTAGTAATCTTGGCAAGATGACGGGGGTTTTACATTACTGATCCTCTTGTTAGCCCCTCAAGTGTGCCACTGAAGCGCTCTTTCGGGAGCAGTTTGTGGAAGGGAATGTTGGAAATATATTGCCTTTATAGGCAAACAGACATTCTCTGTCTTTGGGGCCATCAAACTGGCTCGTTCACAAACTCACAACTCACTTAAAAATAAATGGGAAGAGAAGGTAGTAGTAAAACCTGCCAAAAATTAGGATCTAATGATAATTGTAAGCACATAAATTCTGTAGTATTTTCCCAGTGAGCCAAGACACATGCAGTAACATAAAGTAGCTTCCTTTCCCACAAAACTCTCTCATTAGTGTTGTGGATGTTCTAGTTAACGTAGAACTCCTCTAAATGCAAGGATGACATACATATATATATGTGTGTGTATATATATATATATATACACATATATATGTATATTTTTTTAAATTGAAAACCAGAATTATCTATCAACAACACAGTGACTAACATTACTGTAGGGCAATAGCAGTTGTTCTCAGGCAGGCACTAGGGGGTCCTGTTCAGGTACTCCACTAAGACAGAAATTTATATAATTAGGAATCTGTCTGTCACTACTGTCCCCAAGCACTCCCTTGGTGTCCCTCACAGCACAGTCTGGCTGACAGCATGTGGTGATGCATGTAGTCAAGGAACATCATTATCTCTCCACTGTGCCTGAATTTTTCTTGTAGATTCTTTAAACCTGGCTGTTCTTCCAATAAACTGACCTGGGAGCTGCAGAGCATTCGAGCAGACTCCTTCCACGTCAGTAGAGCACTGGTAGCAGTTTAACACATTTCCCAAAAATTGCCCACAAATTGCTCCATGAAGGACAAACAGTTCCACAAAGCTTCTCAGATAATGTTCTTCCTGATTACAGAGTCTCAGGAGGGCTTCTGTGCCAAGGAGAAGAAAATGCCACACCTTGAGGTTAGTTCCTGGTGGGCCCACATAGCCATACTGTTCAAAACTTTTTCTCCTCTGTGTTCTTCCTCCTTTCATTACTGGCCCTTGTGTGGCTTCTGTTTTGAAAAAATGAATTATTCAAGCTGCCTACATGTCTTTTTTCAACAACAACTAGCCCCATTGTGTTACAAGGACAAAAACCTTTGGTAACAGCCAGGACAGATGGCTGAAGCCCGGCAGCACATTTCAGAGGAGTGCCACACGTCTGTGTTATCAAACCTGGCTTTATTTGCAAACCCCCTTATCTCTGATATTTTAATTATAGTGCTGCTCTTGAGAATATTCTTGGTGCACAAAAGCATCATATTGAATTATTTTTTAGTGCCTCATTAAGACAAAAAACTGGGAAACATGATCCAGATGCAAACTAGAAGCTGAACAATCCAAAGAATAAAAGCTATGTAGTTTAATAAAAATCTTGTTTTAAGACTTAATATTTATCTTTTGTTGGGTTTTTAACATGTTGGGGATGGAAACACTGCAGTATTATTCAGCGAATATCCCTGCTGGAATACTTTTTTCTTGCCATAGTGATACTCTGTAAGCTGTGCTATCTCAAGGGAATATGTAACAGTGCAGTGCCAAGAGGATGTGCTGAGGTATCTGTGCCTTCATACTTCCTTTCCTGCAGGGTTTTCTGCCTCTAAAAAGATCTCTGAGGTGCTTTCTCACACTTCTTTGATCTGTTTGATCATTACATGCTACCCCATTATTAATTTCCTCTTGCTGGCCCGTTTTGAAAGCCTCACGTACGATTTCCAGTTGATAAAATTGCCATTGGGATGCCCTTGCTCTCCCTTTAGCGCTGACCGTCATCACTCAGGAACAGATGCTGGGGAGGCAGAGGATCTTTCAAATGTATGGAGGAAGACTGGGAGGAGAACGCCTGGAGGCAGATTCAAGCACTTAGAGGGGTGTAGTCACACACAGCGGTGTTAGCTTGCTTCAGGGAGGGAGGGCAGCAAGAGCTGAACATCAAAGTGCAATGGAAATGTAAAATCCTTAGTTTTGTGATTCCTCCTTTCATCTGCGCTTTTTCTCCTGGCAAGGTGTTGCAGGCAGTTCTGCTTTCTGTGCCACCGAACAGACTCAAGCTTCAGTGAATGTAAATGGAGCCCCTGGACCAGTTTTTTTATCCTTCAGAAGTTCTAACACTCTCTGAAATTAATTTTAGATTGGATATTTTCAATCAGCAAAAGCAGGCACAGTCTTTCTAGGACAAACAAGGCACCGGTGTTTTTCAGACTCAAGTTGCAACAAGATGGAGAAGAGCAGGAAAATTGGGAATAATCTGTCGTAGGGGATGCCTTAGGCCAGTTCAAACCATACACTGCAGGGTGGTGCCAGATTGGCATCTGGGACCAGCTCTGGTGCAGGATCCTGCCTTCCCATGGACACTGTGTCTCACCCCGGGCAAATCCAGGCTTGGTGTCCTGGGGCTCCTCAGCCTGGGTTCCATGGCCAGGCCAGGATCCCACACTGGCACTGCCCACCCCAGGGCTCCCCAGCCTGGGTTCCATGGCCAGGCCAGGATCCCACACTGGCACTGCCCACCCTGGGGCTCCTCAGCCTGCAAGTGGGATCCAGATGTGCCCCCTGACCTCTGGCTGCTGGTGTTACTGCCTGCCTGCAGCCAGCTCTGCTGTGCTCACTCAGTTACAGAGCAAACATTGCCATCCTTGTCCCCTTGCTCTGCCCAAGGGAGTGGTGCTCCCAGTTTGGGGGCGTGAGTAAATCTGTAACATCTCTGTCAGCTCCCACAGACCAGTGATCTTGTACATGAGAGACTGCCGTGAAAAAAAATGCTGCATGTATAAAAAACACCTGGAACCTAATATGAAACATATCATATAAAGTTAAGAAAGCAAGAACTCCAAACTGAAGGAAGTGGAGATCTTAAGACCAGTTTTCAAAGTTTTGTCAAGAAAATCCAGAAATAATTACTAACTTAATTACCTGGAGCTATAGCCAACATAAAACAATGCCTACTGATTTCTGAAGCACTCTTAAGTTTTGTGGGTAGTCCCAAATTCTTTTCCATGTGTGAAGGCCTGGCCTGATTTAAGGACTTCTCTAATGTGACATGAGCAGTATCTGATGAACTGAGGTTCAACCTATATAAAAGCTGCTATTGGCAAGATTTTTTGAGTAATCAGTTGTCCATATGAGATTAAAGGGGAAAAAATATTTCTGCAACTTACAGCTTACAGTGAGGTCTAAATAGACCCTCTGTTAAACTGTTCTTGTGCTGGGCTGACCCTGCTGACCCAGCAAAGCTGCTCTGTCCCTGCCCTCCTCAGCTGGACAGGGCAGAGAAAATGCAATGAAAAGCTCTTGGGTGAAGATAAGGGCAGGGAGAGAGCACTCACCAGTTACTGTCACAGCAAAAGAGACACAACTTGAGGAAATTAGTTTAACTTATTGCCAATCAAATCAGAGTATGTTAATGAGAAATAAATACAAATCTTAAAAAAACCCTTCTCTTTTTCCCCACCTTAATGAGTCCCACGTTCACTCCCTTCTCCCCATGGCTGCACAGGGGGACAGGGAATGGGGGTAGTGGTCACTTCATCACACTGTTCCACCTTGTCTCTGCTGCTCCTTCCCCCTCAGGGGGAGGATTCCTCACATTCTTCCCCTGCTCCAGCTTCCCATGGGCTCACAGCCTCCCTCAGGCACATCTACCTGCTCTGCCTGGGGTCCTGCAGGGGCTGCAGGTGGATCTCTGCTCCTCCATGGACCTCCAGGGGCTGCAGGGGCACAGCTGCCTCTCCATGAGATTCAGGAGGAATCTCAGCTCCAGTGCCTGAAGCACCTCCTGCCCCTCTTTCCTTGACCCTGGTGTCTGCAGGGCTGTTCTCTCCATACCCTCACTCCTGTCTCCATCTCTGCAGGTTTTTGTGCCCCTTCTGAAACACCTCATCACAGAGGTGCTGCCCCCAGTGCCAATGGGCTCTGCCTGGGGCAGGTCAGTCCTGGAGCCTACAGCCATTGGCTCCATCAGACTCAGGAGAATCTTCCAGCAGCTTCTCAAAGCAACCACCCCTTTAGGCCACCCCTTTAGTCCCCCTCACCACCAAAATCCCAGCACACAAAGCCAGTACAGTGTTAAACAAATTTGGCTGCAGCTGCTGTATCAAATCAGTCCCAGAAGTTACTGTAGTTCATGGTAAGCCATGCTCAGTGATGTAGTATCAGGTAATTTGTCTCAGTGTCCTCCCAATGAGGGAATGTACTTCAGTCTTGCTCATTTGAGAATATAATCTTTCTCTGATCTCTGAAGTGATGAAATGAAGGAGTAGATCATGGAGGCATAGAAATTAGAGCAGTAAAAGAGCTATTAGACTGTAGAGCTCATTATTCCACCTCTAAAAGGCTACTTTGCAGTTCATTCTTGGCTGCTTTGTCCAGCATACCTAAAGCCCTGGGAGCATGGGAAGAATGAAGGAGCAATTCTAGGGTGCAAAAATGTCAGTCCTTTTCTCTCTGCTTTGATCCAGCTATAGGATGAAGCAAAGCAGTAATTGCTGCCATTATAGAGAACAAATCTATTTGCATTTCTACAGTGCTTCAGCTCTAGCTGTGAATGCCTAATCAGTCCTATTGCTGGAAAAATATTTTCCAGCCTCTTGTCCAATCTATGTCTGATTGCAGTGCATTACTGCAAAGCCACTTCACCCATGCCCTGGCCCACATCACCAGAGGGCTGGGGGAGAATGTTTGAAGGCAGTGCTGGTGGGTAGGACACAATACAGCAGTGTCTGTCAGTGCTTCAGCAACTGGACCTCTAACAGAATCCTGCCCAGTGTAACATGCAAAGGTGTTTGTATTTCTAGAAGTACAAAACCCTAAATAATGGGTGTGGAAAGATCCCCTTACACACCTTTGCAGGAATAGTAATATTTACCCCAGCATCCATGCTAGCCTTAGCCTTAATAATCACGTTGCATTTTCCTCCCCCAGACTTGCCCAGCAGTTTTTGACTGTAGGCTGTTTCTCATTCCCTGTTCTGCATGCTTTATCAGAGTGATAAGCACTATCAAGCAACTGCTACATCCTGATGCTGCACAGTGTGACACATACTTGTAGATTTACCCTGAATCCCAATGAGTTGCACCTGCTTTTTTACTAATCAGTAGTTTTGTTCTGCCTTCACAGACCCTGGAAATTTAAGGACAGTTTAAGCTTAGTATGCAGTTCTCAGGACAGATATAGCTGCTTGGTTTCAATCACCCAGCACAGAAGTGTTGTAATCTGGCCAAATCCCATATATTTGTCTTATTTACACTTCTATTTAATTTGATATGTAATGTACATCACTCAGACAAAAATTATTTGTCCCATGATGGTTTTACATGCATATTTAAGAATTTTATCTCCTGTAATCCACTGTCACTCTTAGCCCTGTTCCGAAGTCGAAATCATTTAAACAAATATCTCTACCTTTTCTCATCAAAACAATCCATTTTACATGTATTTACAAAGTAAATTTTTCCATGAGAAAGCAGCCAGTGCATCACAACTGCATTTCCATTTAATGAATTTAATTATCATTCTTTCGCCTCACCCAGGAAGCATTTAAGGCAATTTTCCATTTAATCATTTCCACTAAAAGCTACAGCAGTAGCTTGGGATTTTAAGGATTATCAAACCTCATCCTGTAGAATGGGAAACTTTGGTTGTTAAATGAGACACAACAATCATGACAGATCCTGTAATGGGAACAGGTGTCCTGTAACTGGGCATGGGCATTCCTTAGTTAGAGAAGTGACCTCCATGAGATGCACCAAATCAATCTGTCCTACAATGTTACTGCCACAAACTGGTCAGGAATGCTGTGGTAAAAACTTTCTTTTGTACATCCAGCTTGTGCCTCTGTACGTCTCCTTGTCATATTCCAGTGCTAGAAAACTAAAATATATTTATTTAGAAGGTTTTTCTGCCTTCAGGGGAAAGGAAATGAAAACCTGGACAGGGAGTGAAGTAGATCTTGACACATCTGTAGATTTATGCTAGAGGTTCAATCATATATCCTACAGAATCCTATAGGTTATATCCTAAATCTCAGAAGCAATAAGAAATAACTTCCACCTACTGCCTTCTGCTAGCAATAACTAACCAAATGTTTTGGCAATTCCTAAGCTTAAATGGGGTCTGTCCTTGGCTACTGTCAGTGAGGAACATGGATACAGGATAGAGCCACAGAGCATACACTTACTGCTGTGTGGGTGGGCTTTGTGCAGTGTCAGCTATAGTAAAAGAAGAGAAAAAAGAATTCTACAAAGGGCTTTTTATGTGCTTAAAGCCTGTGAGGATCCCCCGGTATGTCCAGGTCTGACAGAAAGCACCTTGCACTCTGAATATCTAGAACCTTCTTGGTAGTGGGGACAGGATGTTTTCATTGGCATTTTCATTCACTACCTTGAGCTTGTCAAGTTGCTCACAACACACCTAAAAGCAGAGGATTAGGGAATGACTTCTCTCATCCCACCCCTCACACTCTCCACAAACAGCAATGCCTGACATTCCATGTGTTTCATTATGATGAGTCTTTGCCCCAAGGGATTTACCATGAATCCACTGCACCTCTTGAGGCTGAAGTAACCAGCCTCAAGTTGGATGTGTTAAAAGTTGGATGTGTTTCTTTTCCTGTCTATACAGTTACAGAAATTCTCACACTTTCAGAGGTCTCAATTTTAGATTTCAATTACTAAGGCACAAGATCCAAATCCCAAGATGTAACCACACCCTAATTTAGAAATGTAGAACTTCAGTGTTTTAAAGTTGGTTGATATTCCACAGTGTCCCCTATTTCTAAGAGAGACAGAACCAAGCCCAGGTAGGCACCTGGAAACTCTCAAGCCTTGGCAATATCCCTTTCTGTCCTAAATACATTTAACTTTTTAATCAAACAATAAATTTTACATTTGAAAACTGCACTAACTTAAATGCCTGTCAAGGGTACCTGGCAATCTTCATTTATAATGCAGGTATGAATTCTTCTTTTCTTTGTTCTTGAGCTATTTATACTACTATTTGACTGAGCTAATCCAATAAAAATGCTAAAACTGTTTCAAACATTTTTCTTTATAGTTCATTTCATGCCCTATTTTACAGCAGGCTGTTCTCTAATCCAATTTACATTATTCTGAAATCACAAACTGATCCTAATTACCTTTTAATGATAATACAAGCTAATTTAAAGGAAACATCAGGTGCTGCAGTGAAAACCTATTGTAGAAGTTCCTTGCAAATGAGATCATGGGGTTTATGTATTTTGATATGAAATATTAAATGAAAATATTTTCTTGTTTTATGTGTAAAATTCAAATACTGTAGTTTCAAATGTGGGGCAAAAGTGTTGCTGTTCCAGAATCTTTGGAGGAGTTCATTCTGAAATTTAGAGAATAGCTGAATTACTCATTAATTAGTTCAGCATGAATAATAACCAGAAGCATGACTCTGCCTTTAACATAGATTGATAGCAGGTTAGGATGCAGCAATGTTTATGTACTTGGAGAGGAAGTTCAAAACATTATTGGCTCTCACTTTCTTGATTCAAAATAGTTTTCTTATGAATTTCTGCTGGATCAGACTTGTTTTTTTTCCTTTAATCACTCAGATCTGAAAGGTTTGAGGACTTTCCATAGACAGGTCTTCATATTATCATTCTTGACTGTCCTGAAAACTATTTCTGAAAGTAGGATTTTTCTGTCATGTGATGTTCTGAAGAAAGCTCATAGAGTTTTCTTCACACATGCAATATTCCTGAGGTTGAAAAGACAAAATTACCCTTATGTATCCCTCTGTCTGTACAATAATAAGGTGATACACGGTGATATTAAATGTTGGCACATTTGAAGCTTCAAAGGTGAAGAAAACAGATACAAAGTTTTGTTCTGGGTCCACAGCTACTCTGAGACACTTAGTGCTATCAGATGTGGTTAAAGCCATGGATTTAGCAGATTCTTTAATATTAAAGTCAGACATTTATATTGATAATGGGATGGGATTAGGGGTCTTAACATTTCAGCATACAAAGCACCCACTCAGCTGAGAACTAGAGAGAAACTTCTCATATTGGAGGCAATTTTATGAGCTGCAGCAGGTTTTATTGAACTTACAAAGCCCCTAAATATTTAGACCAGACAAAATTCTTCAGAAGGTTGACTTCTTGTAGGCAAAGAAAAACCTTGCATGTTCTGATTGCTAGAATGATGGTAATCATTGGAGTATGTGATTGGTGAAGTGAATTTATTGCTGGCTGACTGAATGAGCCAATTAACCAGTGAACCCAATTTACCCTGCCCTGAGTGACTCTGTGTGGTAGCTCAGGATGTGACAACAGTTGTGTGATCTGAGAACTCCGGGTTAGACATTTAATTATATTTAACTCCTGTAGATAATACAATCTAAAAGTGCCTTTTTTTCTCTCTGTAAACTGGGCATTTTCAGTCCTTCTTTTTTCCTAATGAAAGTTTCTTCGTGTGACTAATATTTAGAATGCCACCACCTTATGTAAAACAGTGAATTAGGAATTTTTTAAATAATTTACATTAATTGTATCTGGATGATCTTATGTCTTCTTTTTATAGATTTAATTTTTACTGTCATGAGGATATCTGTCTCAAAGTATGTATGTAAGACTGTCAGTAATTCATCCCCTTTTCAAAGGTTCTCTCAATTTATAACACTGAGTAAAGTAAATCTTCAGGTAATGTTTAAATTTGTGTAGTGCAATAAAATATTAAGTGGCACTATGATTGGGACACAGTACAGTTGACAGTGTTTCATGGCTCATTTACCCAAGTAATTATTACATTTTACTCAGCACTCTGAGATCAAGTGCAGGTTTTTCATTGCAGAGGTTCAGGTTGTTATGCATATAATGCATGATGGCTCTAATTTAAGTGGAGCTCAGGAACACAGGATCCTGAAGCTGTGTTACATTCATTAGGGAAGTACTAAAAATACATTAAATTATAGCGCGCAGTTGTGAGTGGTGGTGAATTGGTTTGTATGTCTGTGGTGCACACTGTTGTAAACCTCTAATACAGTAAGGGCTATTTGAAAGTCAGCTGAAAAAAGAGATAAGAAATTTTAACAAAAAAACAAACCATGAAATACCACTTACTGACAGTTTCCAGTGAAGACTGAGGACCTCAACTAACTTTCATCTCATGTGTGTTCATGCCTTATTGTCATCTTATTGCAGGGGTTCCATACTGCTGTCTCCCTATGACAAAGGTTTCATATTGTGGGCAGCTCCTCAGAACACTGACTCTTTCTTCTTCACAAAGCAGCCAACTGACTCCAGTTCCCTTCTCACCCAGCCACCCCACTCTGTTATGGCATCTTCTTCTCATTGGTTACAGCTGCAGCCTGTTAAAGCCAGGCCTGTTCCTAATCTTTGATAATTGACCCAGCTGCAACTCCTTAGGGGTAAGATTACTCTCTACACTATCTTTATTTTCTTATATTCTATCCCCCTACCTGCCTTATCCCCTTTTTTTCACTCCTTACTTTTGCTACACTGTTAGCATTTATGAGCAAAATCTACAATTATATGTTGAAACTTTGAACCTGGGCAAAATGGTTTTTTCTATTTTAAAGGAAAGCATCTCTATATTTCAATAATTCAACCCCTGGTTGAATGTACTACAGAAGGTTAACCAAAATAAAATTCATACTGACATGTAGCTATTCTTTACTTTCATGAGGACAAATCCATAGGAAGATATTTTTAGTTAAGCAAAGGCTCAGACGCTGAGACATTCTGAGCACTCAGGCCTTCTGCATAATCTTGTTCAAGCCAGTCCTAAAGCCTTGAACACAAATATGGTTGGTCGTCCCTTAAGTGAAACAACAGGGCATGACAGCCCCGCCACTTTGAAGCCTCTTTCAGATCTCTTCACTTTTTCTATTACCACTGGCCCCCAAATTGACTGATATAGAAACCTGGGCTGGATTTTTTTATTTATATTCAATACCGGCTCACTTGGTTGAGTAACTCTGAACAGCCTCACTTTCCCAAAGCTCTGGTAGCACAGGACTGTCTGAGGAGCTCCCTGTGGACCCAAGGTTGCTGGAACAAAGCCTTTCTTTCCCTATCTCTGAGGTGTAAAGTGTGTTTCTCTCCATTTAGCCTTCCCATCCCAACTTCTGAGGTAAGAAGCACACAGAAGATGATCTGTGACTGCTTCCAGAGTCTCTGTGATAGATCTTTGGCAGTGCCCATTGGGAAAAGCCAAGCCAAGGCTCCCCGAGCACAGCAGGGCTCCCTGGAGCTGTGTCAGACCTGCTGGTGCTGAAGCTCTGTGAGAGCTGCAGCTCTGCAGTTCTAATGCTCAGCTGTTGGACAGTACTGTGCCCCAGGTAACTGGGATGCAGTGATTTGCAAAGTCAGGCTCTTTTCTGATCTCTGTTATTTCTATAGCCAGAGGGGTTTTCTTCTTGTGTGATTTATACGGAATAACTTTAGGTAATGTTACTATTGCTTTATTGTTACCTGACACACTTCAGTGAGGTTTTCTCCTGCTTTGATTAGTGAGAAAATGATTTTTTTGGAGAAATGCCCATGATACTACCCTTTCTAGTGACAAATCTGATTTAAAAGAGAACTAAAAGAAGGAAGTAGTAGCACATAGAGCAATTCAAAATAACAGATCACTGCAGCCAGAGCATTTGATGTGAAGAATTCTGTTGCGTGGAAAAAGTCATAGAAATATATTGGTATGTTAGAAACAGAAAGAGCAAAATAAAAAAACAGGTTTTTAATTTTCATCTCTATTATTTCTGTTTTTCAGCATATATTTTAAATTCTGAAAAATTACTTTTTATTTCTACTATGGTTTCAGTCAATCACTATGTTACTTCAGATACAAAGGAAAATAAAATCATCCCCTTTTCCTATTGTTGGTTTATTGATATCACCACTCCTTGTGAAAAAGAAGAAATGTAAAGGAAGAAATATTTTTTCATCTTTTACTTGCATGATTACAATCTGTAGCTATGTTCAACTGGCTTCAAGCTACAAGATAATCATGTCTAGATAAGGCAAGATTCTTTAGGGAGTTAGACTATGACATAAAAAATTCTCTGCAGGCTAGAAAACATATTTGGCAAGAAACATGTAAATTACAAGTCTCTTCCATGCTACACAGCATAACTGCACAAACATTTTAAATCTGGAGTTATGTTTTTAAAACATTTAACACAATAAAGACCCACAGTGAGATTCAGCAGTGATAATGCAATGAATAACAAAGCTGAAGAAAATACAACTGCTGATAAAATCATCAGGCAGATGGGGCTATCAGTATTGAGGATACAGGGCATGTATGTGTGCTGTATATCTTCACTTAGCAGGTTCTGTTACATTCTATTTATGTCCCCTAGAGCTTTAACTTAGGAGTAGATTCTTTTAGAACTGGTAGGTTTCCCCATTTTAGTTTGCATGAGAGGATGCAGTTAGTTTTCAAAGAAGCAGCGGCCTATAAACTAACCTGCCCATATGTATTTATTGCCATTATTTTTTCAGTTTGCTCTATTGCAGAGGGATAGGTGCTGTGATGCCAGGTCCTGCAAGCTGAAGGTGTGGCTGGGATTTTTAGGAGGCAAAGCTCAGCACAGATTTCTTGCCTGACTACACCAGTGAGGCATATTTTTAACACAAGGGATTTAAAGGATTTTTTTCAATTTGCATCTGTCTCATCTCACATGTACCTAAGGTACCTTATGCATTGTCATCCTGTCCCCCTTGTGCACTGTTCATAGCTGCTCTCAGCAGTTCTTTTGGACACCCCTGCAGTCTCACATGCCAGGGGTGCTGCTCCCAGGCTGGTTTCCCCAGCTGCCTTGGGAACAGCACAGCCCCTGCTGTCTGCCTGCCTGTTGGGTGTGCTGTGCTCACTGCCTTACTCACACCCAGAGGACCAAAACTCTTGCCAGGCTTTCAGCCTCCCTGTCTTGAAGACTCTGGTATCTTTTCCCTTCCCAGTGTGCTCTGATCCTGTTTGTGACTGCTTGCAATGCTTCTATCCTTTGCTGGAGAGCAGTTTTATAAATAAACTCACTGGAACCTTCCAGCAGTACACAGACAGCCAGTGTGCTTTCCAAACTCTTTCCTCAGCATAGCAGAACTGTGCTAGTAAAAAAATGGACCCTGCACAAATGGAGACTCTTCACTCCCACTTCTTTACACCAACAAGCTTCAAAATTCAGTCTGGCTTCAAAAATCTAAGGACAGCCCAATGCTCAGAATAATTAAAGCCTTGAAGAGTTTTTGTTCTGGTTCTTCAGTGTCTGTTATTTACTTCTATTTTTGTTAGTTTTGTCAGTTTAAAGGGGGGGGTTTGTGTTGTTGGGCTGAGATTTTGTGTCGTTTGTGTGGTTTACTTGCTGGTTCATACTGGAAATTGTGGTGGTTAAAGTTCAGTTTCCCAGAAGATTCTTACTTCAGCAAGTCAAATATTTATATGGTGTCTCCTCTACTGTGTAATGACAGCATTCTATGCAGCATTTTTTAGTGATGAGGCACTTTGTGAGTGCCAGACTTGTGTAATCTGGAAAATTCTGAATTCTCATGTGTTTCATTACATTACATTACTGTTTTTCTCTTTTCCTGCTGAAGTGGTAAAATACTTGCTCTAACTTGATGGGCTCCTCCCCAGACTTTAAAAATATGTTTGGGTGTAGAAAATGTCAGAGCCCCTGCAGCAAAGCTAATCTGCATTTTATTCTTCTGTTTTCTTACTTTATGACAGTTCCAAGTCTTTGACAAATCAGTTATTCACAAACATTTTCTGAAGAACCAAACCATCACTAAGTCCAACTGAGAAGTTTTCAGCAACTTTTAATTATTGATCAATTTAGCTGCAGTTTGTTTCTAAGTATAATGTTTCTGATCATCTACTTTCTGATCACAAAAATACATTGCTGAATTTGAAGATTTATTCATGAGAAAAAGAAGTTATAAGGAGGTAGGACAATTCCAAATCAACTCCCTATTCTGCACTGAGTCTATGTAGCTTCTAGAACAGACATATATACCTAGATGCAAAAAAAAAATTGCATTGTTTGGCTTTGTCACCTAGCAGAATTTGAGACATGCAAAGCTAGAGGGACAGAGGGAAAAGAATCTGACTTCAAAGCGTAGGCTTAAGGTCAGAATTCCATCACCCAGGATAGGACCCATGGTGCCTGGTACCACATCCCACTGTCACATCCATGCACATTCCAGCTGCCTAATTTAATGAATAATGCCTCATTATGAGCAAGGTGGAGCAGCTTGTAGGAGCTGGGACCTGTTTGGCAGCTGAGTGTAGGAAAAATAAAGGACAGTGGGGTGAAACAAGGTTTGGCTCTGAGGCTCACATGTCCTGCTCAGTCAGAGTAGAATGAAAGGCACTGCAAAGTGGAGCCACCTCTTTTTCCTGCAGCTCTGGGCTTTGTGAGAGTCAGGATGTCCCTGCAGTTCTCACTGGCAGCCAGGCCATTCATCAGTTTGTGAATCCCAGAGGATCCCTGGACAAGCAGGACGTGCTGGACACACACAGTGCTGGACAAACCCCCCAGAAACCTCCTGGGAGTTGAGAGGCTTTGTGGATCAAAGTGCAGCAGGGACCTGAGGCAGCAGCTCTGAGGACTCAGATTTTCAACAGAAGTCTCCTCTCCTAAGTCCTTGCCCAGCTCTGTGCCTCATTATTTCTGTTCCACAGAATCCTCCTCACTGGTTCATTTGGGGAGAATGAAGGGACACTATCTCCTGGGGTAAACACAGTGCTCTAAATGATGCACAGTTCACAGTATAAATGCAAAATCCAGGCTTATAGAGAAAGTAGCTCTTACTCTATAAAGTTATCAGATAAGGATCATTTAGAACACAGATATAAAGATCTCACATTTTAAGAGGCAAGAATTTTACCAAGGTATTTGCAATACAGATTTTAAAAAAATGTTTTCAAAAAGTGTATAAAATAAAATTCTTTTGCAGTATTATTTTAAAATTAAGATTTTCAAAGCCATATTGAAAATCAGAGTTACACTGATTTGCCACTGAAGTTCTGTTTCCTTTACACTGCCCTGAAGATCTCAGTTCTGAAATTCTAAAACAATGAAAAATAAAATTTAGCATTCTTTATTAGTAAAAAAGATGATTTCACAGACAGGAATTGGAAATAGAAGTGCTATCCTACTCAACAGATTCAGAGCTTTTTATGTTG
The DNA here is from genome assembly GCF_037042795.1 of Molothrus aeneus. NCBI lineage: Eukaryota > Metazoa > Chordata > Aves > Passeriformes > Icteridae > Molothrus > Molothrus aeneus. The sequence goes on along the minus strand of NC_089655.1, from coordinate 11,520,199 downwards.
ACTCCATTGGTGTCAATTGCCTGTTCTGTGTCAGCAGTGAGCACTGGGTGGGAACATGTTCCCATGGGACAGGAACATTCCACACGAAATTCAGAGTCACTGATGCTTTGATTTATTTACAACTTACTAAAAGACATTCCATACTTTTTCAACATATATTAAATGGATTTTTGATTTATAAAGCAAGCTGATTTACTGAAATTTGGTATAAACTTGCTAAAAATATACTAAATTAATCAAATTAAGTGACAGTAGCTCTAAAAATCAATAAGACTATCTTTTTCCAATTCTACTTTATAATAGCAGTAGTACCATCAGTGCAGAACATTTCCTTGGGAATAATGTCCTGCTGTCTTTAGGGTGTGCTTTCCTTCTTGGGTTTCCAGCAAGAACAGCTGTGTTGGGTACTACTGGATGATGTGTAATATCACTACCATTGGGAGCTCAGGTATCCACTGGGATCCATCTTTTCAATATGCAGAATTATCAGTACTAAATTTGCCAAATAGTTACAACTTATTTTTATTTAATATTTTAAAATGTTTTTGAATGAGGGAGAAGAGTATCTCTGGTCAAACCTGCAAGTAGGTTTAGGCAATTATTTCTAAAAGACCTGGCTGTGCTCACTTCTATTACTGTGGCTCTGGATACAATTGAAAATTGGGAGAGCAGCACCACAGTCAGGTTTTGAAGGACTCATTCCTTGGAGCTGACAAAATTTTCTGGGGATAAGAAGACTAAGTTCACTGCAAGGTCTTGAGTCATTATTCTTTGGGAAGGGAAAGAAAGTGAGCTCATCAATCAAGGAGAGCCAGAGCTGCATACAGCGGTGTAGGGTGATTGCTGCTGAGCTGTTTGCTGGAGAACTTCTGTAAATATCTACACAAATACTCAGAGCCACTGGGGAAGGCTGTGGTGACCTCTCTGCTTCTCTCCTTGTGCAACACAGAGAGCTTGGTGCAGTATCTGAAAGCCATTTGTAATTAACTCTCAGGCTGTTTGTTAATTGCATTTTATCTGTCCCTCAGGTCAGTGTTCATGGGAATTCAGGAGCTCCTTAGGAGGAAAGCTGAGGGCAAAACCGAGCTCAGGATGAGCATGCATGGAACTTGTTAAAATGATTGGTTTAGAGCCTGAAGTTAGAAGAGCACACTTGTCAATCTGTGTGTTTATGGAACAGGCATTGAATGCAATGGGGTTTATTATTAACTAGACTGAACATGAATAATATTGTAAAAATCTGCAACAGGTTCTAACAACAAGTGAATCTCTTTTTTCCACATTATCTCAAGATTCTAATTGGAATGCACATCTCAGAGAGCACTGTCTAGTTACATAAACCAGAGATAACATTTCCTGTGAAACTAGTGAGGCTGTAGCAGTGCATTTTGAAATATGACTTTGCTGGCTCACTGTCACTGCGAATTGTTAAATATGCCCACTTAGAGACCTTATGTGGAACTTTGAGTGCTGCTAACATTTAAAAGCTGATAGAATAACACAATTCATTTAGAAATACAGAGCAAGCCACAGAGCTGATAGGAGAACTGCCTTTGTTTAAAAGTTCTACATTAGACAAATTTGTCTTAATTATGTCTTCTTAAGCTTACCTTATCTTTCCTTTTGAAAAATAAACAGCCCAAACCATTGTTCTCTGCTAACAGGAGATGAAAATTACCCAGAAAACCTTTGATTTGGAATTGTCTCTGACATTTCAATACAGTATTTGACAGTTGAACAGGAAATAGAATTTTTATATGATACCAGTTTATGTTCAGTATTCATGTGATACATTCATTGAAAAGAAGCTGAAGAGAATACGAACCTCTTTAATAATGTAAATTAAACATAAATATTACATACTCTGTCTGAATACCAGTCTTATCCTTGCCTTGACAGGTTGATAATGTATGGCTTTGTGAAGGCCATGGTACACATTGGCCAGTTAAAGCAATGGGAATTCCACTTCACTGACTGTTTATTTTTTGGATCGCTGATGTCTGCCACAGATCCAGGTAACCATTTCAAATAAATTACTTTTTCAAAAGTCAGAAGAGTAAATAAGAACTGTATATGCCGTAGAAATGTTCTAAGTCTCTGTTCTTGGGGTTTTTTTTCTTCTCTTAGCTGTTAAATACCTGATATTCTGATAATCATAAGCAAATCAAAGTCCAAGTCAGCTCCTGAGATACCTTGTGGCTTTTTAGCAGCTGGTTTTCCTAGGCTGAGGTCACAAACTTTATAATTAAGGTTACTGAAAAGATTGGGAAAATGCTCTGATCTTCAGGACACCACCTGTTGCTTGCTGATATGAGAACTGCTGGAGCCTCACAGATAATAATCACAACCTCACATCCATGTGTGACATAACCCCCTTTAAGATATGGGGAATGGAGTGTTCAAATTTGGCCATATAAATACTGTTTATGTGATATCAATGTTCAGGATAAATACAACTCAGATACCAAGAAATTGACTTGAATTTGCAGATACAAGATTTAAAGCCCAATGTTACAGTAAATGGCAAAGTCTGGGAAGCAGAATCAGTCAATTTTGGAATCAAAGAATTACAGAATCATTTAGATTTGGAGGGATGTCTGGAGGTGTTCTAGTCCTACCTTCTAATTAGAGCAGTCTAATCTCAAAGCTAGCCTAGCTTTCATAGATTTGTCCAGGATTTGTTATGTTGAAACTGTCAATAAGAATACTCAGGTGTTAAAAGTATTGCTATTTGCAGCTGTGGGAACACAGTAAAGGAGAAGGTGAACAGATATTTATAGAGGTTATCTGCTAAGACAAAATACAAAATCTGCAAGGGTGCAATGGATTTTTGCAAAATTTTCAGCTGAGCAATTAAAGGAGACGGAAGAGAAAACATTTTGTCATGCATGTGAAATTCTGCATTAGTGTTAAAAAACTGCACTTGAGAAGCTTCTCTAAGAGACTTAGGAATAAAGCTTTCAAATTCCTGGCTTTTAAAAGAAATGAGAAAAAGCAATATTGTTCTACATATTTTTTCCAGTCTTTAAATGAAGTCTCAATATTTAACAAAATATTTGGGCTTGTGATTTATCATTCTGACAGCTTAAAAGTACGGTATAAAACAATTTGTTTCCACAAAACCAGTTGTTGCAAGGTTACTGTAAAAGCTGCATGAAATTGTTGTTCTCAAATTAATCCACACATCCAATATGCTGCCACTTCTTCAATCACCCAGCCATATTAATAAGACTCAGCACATGATTGAAGCCAATCTTCAGAGCAAGAGAAAAACACAGAAGTTGGAAGCACAAGGAAAACCTAGGAAAATCAACTGCTTATGGAATAAAAGCATCCTTACAATTTCCAAGTCTATTTCGTGATAGTGCTATGAATAGGGTTTTGCAGCTGGCTCAGTTTCTTTTCCCATTTCCCAGTCCAAGACTATTTAGTTTCACAAATATTGACTTATGATGAGTAATGTATAAGACAAAGGCACTGATTTTGATTATAAGAGTATTAAATCACCACTGATTAATCTAGAACAATCAAGAGAGAAAAAAAATCAACAAAACAGAAGCTCCTCTTGCACTGTAAGGAATAAGTTACAAGGATTACTTTTCCCAGAGTTTTAAACAGGCTTAAAAAGCTAAAGTTGCAGTTGAGAAAACTATTTTTAGTGTGACAAACTGCATTGATTAATATTGTTTCTAATTACTTCTCTGCTTATATAGTCTGTGCACATCCAAGAGTTTTTTAATGTTCAGCCTTGCTCCCTCTGCTATCAATTCACAATATTCTAAGTTGTTTCATGTGTTCACTAATCTTATCCATAAATTTCACCCCCTCAAAGACTTAAGAGAATTTTGAATTAAGGTTTTCATTAATTAAATGGTTGACACTGCTGAAAATATTTCATTGTGTTTTAGGATTTGCCAGTGAATTATAATCTCAAGTGTGTAAAGAGCTCACTGGCATTCCAAAATCAGTTCAAATATGGCTCCCTAGAGAACTGATACATATTAGGGCGTAAAATAATCAGTATAAAGATTCTATCTGTGATAACTAGGGTTCATTTTGGGTTTTTTAAAGAAAACTTTAGTAAAATGTTGTGAGTGTTATCAACAATAAATTGGTCTTAAGATGAAATAATAAATTCCTGACAGATTTGCTACATGATTTTTCATTTAATTCTTCACTGTGTAGGACTATGAACTCATTTCAAAAAGAGATTTAATTTCCCATGGCTATGGAAAGCAATTAAGTCTCAAAAGATGCCAAAAACTGATTTGTTGACTTGACAGAAGTTGGTTTGATTGAGCTCCTTATTTGTGATAGTAAAGATGACTGGTAGGTGTTTACATGTTAAACAAAGCTTTTTAATCTCAAGGTAGCAAACAAACATATGCCAGGTAAAATTTTCTAGTATTGCAAAGAAGAAGGAAATAATGTCACAGCACTCTGCAGTTTTAGTTCTGAAGTTTATCTGAAGATTTTTAATCTAGATATTTTGGCATAAAAATAATTCAGGAGAATTGCTCTTATTTGCTGTGTGTTCTCTTACATAGAAAACTAGCACTGGAACTAAGATTAAGAAATGAATTTAGGACTGGATATACTTGGGACTGTGTTTTCCATTATAAACTGTGATCCTTAAATATCAACAATACTTTGTGATGCCTCAAAAGACTTTCATGTCTCTAGAAAGGACAGTTAGAAACTTCAGGGACAAAACAAGGTCACTCTTGACCAAATAATTCATCTTACAGAGAACATCTCCTTCCAATCATTTATCATTTTCAGTAGAGAAAGTTTCTCATTTTAAGACTTCAGGTGAGAGGTGAAATTTTAAGAAATAAAATTTCTAAATTCCCAAATTATCTCTTCATTATTCTTGATTTAAAACATGACACCAGTATTTACATTTTTGTTTATTCTGATCAATAGGCATAATTCATCACATTGTCAAGGAAATCATGTCTTATTGTTTCATCTGCATAAACCAGCACAGATTTCCCTGTTTCACTGTTGAAAGGGTTGCCTTGTGTTAGCACTGGCATTTGATTTCTGGTGTGCCCTGACTCTGGGAGTGTTTCTGTGATCCTTAAATATCAACAATACTTTGTGATGCCTCAAAAGACTTTCATGTCTCTAGAAAGGACAGTTAGAAACTTCAGGGACAAAACAAGGTCACTCTTGACCAAATAATTCATCTTACAGAGAACATCTCCTTCCAATCATTTATCATTTTCAGTAGAGAAAGTTTCTCATTTTAAGACTTCAGGTGAGAGGTGAAATTTTAAGAAATAAAATTTCTAAATTCCCAAATTATCTCTTCATTATTCTTGATTTAAAACATGACACCAGTATTTACATTTTTGTTTATTCTGATCAATAGGCATAATTCATCACATTGTCAAGGAAATCATGTCTTATTGTTTCATCTGCATAAACCAGCACAGATTTCCCTGTTTCACTGTTGAAAGGGTTGCCTTGTGTTAGCACTGGCATTTGATTTCTGGTGTGCCCTGACTCTGGGAGTGTTTTGGGCTCCCTTCAGAGGTAGCAGGGCAGTTCCTGGCTGTGCTCTGTGCTCACACAGGTGCCCCTGCTCAGGAGCAGCAGGGGGAGCAGGGAAGGTGCTGGGGAGCCCTGGGTGCCTGCCCATCAGAGACCTCACAATGACACTGACTGCCCCTCAGAGACCTCACAGTGACACTGCCTGCCCATCAGAGACCTCACAATGACACTGACTGCCCCTCAGAGACCTCACAGTGACACTGACTGCCCCACAGTGACACTGCCTGCCCCTCAGAGACCCCACAGTGACACTGCCTGCCCCTCAGAGACCTCACAGTGACACTGCCCCTCAGAGACCCCACAGTGACACTGCCTGCCTCTCAGAGACCTCACAGTGACACTGCCTGCCCCTCAGAGACCCCACAGTGACACTGCCTGCCCTTCAGAGACCCCACAGTGACACTGCCTGCCCCTCAGACACCTCACAGTGACTCTGCCCATGGGGCTTGGTGGCCCAGCTGCACAGTGACACTGCCCACAGGGCTTGGTGGCCCAGCTGTCCCTGTGGCTCTAATGGAGCAATGAACAGCACAGACCTGGCACAGGGGGGTACAGATGGGACCTCTGCCCCAGCCACCAAAAATACACACACAGCACAACTGTGGCAGCCTCCAGGGCTGTGCTAGTAACACCTTCTGGGCAATCACCTTCCCATCCAAAGACATTCCACATACCTTTAGCCCTTCCTTTTGTTTTCTTTTCCAATTTTTGATGTTTCAAATATAGAAAACTGATTTACCCTCAGAGGGTTTGCTGAAGCACAGCTATTTCTGAGCTATATGAACTCCCTTACCTTTGGTCACATTGACAATCACAAGGCTCTTCCCTTTTTGAAGTTACTATGGTTACAGCTGAACTGGAGCTGTGAGTTGCACTGCTCTTGTTATTGATAAAATTGGATATTTATCAGAAAGAGCAGTTTCTGTTTCCCATAAAATTGAAGGATTTTGCATTAAGAAGCATAATGTATAAATACAACAAGGTAATGCATTTCAAACACTATGTAAGACAGTTTATAAATGTGTTTTAAATTAAAATATATGTCCTCTTTCATCTTATTCACCACTGAACTAATCTGTGAGTGCTGTGACTTATTAATAGGGAAAGGAGTCTATAATTCAAATTTGAATCTTTATTTTTAGACAAAGTCAATAGGAAATAAAAGTTAGATTTCTCTAATCTTATTTTCTTCTCATTTGATACTGCACTCCTAAAAGAATTCAGTCCCATGAGCTATGAAAGATATTAATAGCTCTAGTCAGAAGACTGAGGTACAATAATACCAATACTTTATATAATGGTGTAATTTATTTTTTGTTTCCTTATTCTTTTAAAAGTAACAGCAAAGTAGCACTGAATCCAGTTAGCACAGAGATTGTTGTAGTTTGGTGATATCTCAGTTATAGATACTTTTTACAGGCATCTATAACAAGCCAATTTGTTTCTACATTTGTCCAAAGATACCTTTCACAAAGCAGCTCCACAGACACTTCTTATGACTTGGGTACAACTGAAATCATGTTGGGTTCAGCATGTGATAGATGTTACCTCAGCCCATGAAGTCAGGGAAGAAGTGAATCAGACTTTTGTTGGCATAAATAAAATCTGTGAAAATCTTAGATGCCTCACTATTTCCTGCTTCCCATCCCTGAATTTTAACTGAAGTTCACAACCCTTTCTGAGTCAGCAGCTCTGGCACACGTTATTTCTGTTGGTGTGGGTTTTCTACTGCCACAAAAGGTGTTGGTGCTCCCCCAATGACCTGACCTTCCAGCCACTTCTTTACCCACCTCTTTTTCTGTCCTCATTTGCTTACACTGAAACAAGAGAGGCCAAGTACCTTAAAGAAAAATAGTTTGGTATCTTTGTAATACAAGTTGTTATGGGAGTCTTTAAGTAGTTACCACACAAAAACCAAGCCCTTCTCACTGTTGCTCAGCAGTGCCTTCAGAAAGCCAGGGGCCAAGCTGACTGCAGTGCAGCATCTACAAACTTGACTTAGATGTCAAAGTTCTCACAGACTGGGCATGTTACTGTGGTATAGGATTATTTTTAAATTATTTCCCTTGAGTTTTAAAGTCATCTATTTGACAAAACATGATGTGACTTCCTTGGACATGATGACTATTCCTAGAGCGTTATTATGTCCAGAGGTAACTTAAATTAACTTTCTTCCATAGCAGAGCAGCACATCCCCTTTGATGTGGCCATTCTGACCTATGCCCAGAGATTCTCATAATTAATGAAGGCAAACGTGGTCATGGGGAAGTGCCCAGACAGTGGTGGTCAAAACAAGGTGAAAATGTTTCCTGGAGCTCTTAAAAGGGTGGATGTGCTAAAGATCCTGCAGATCTCTGTTCTTGTGCAGACACTATTTATAATTTTCATTAATGAGTTGGCTAATGCAATGGAGGGTGTTTCTTTATGGTACAATATTCTGCTGAAAGGAGATTGCAAACACTTTGAAAGGCATGGTTAGAATTCAGTATGATTGCTGTAATGATTTAAAATAGACAAGGATAAATGCTACACTTGAAATGAAAGTATCTTCATAGCAGATAAGAAGTGAGCATTCACTTCTGAAAACGATTTCAAGTTTACAACCTATGAAAATGAGTCATGAGAACCAATACATAGCAGAAAAAAAAAAGGAAAACAGGATTTATTAACGTGTTCTACAGCATTTTTTCATTCTATTTCTTGACAGCGAGTGTCAACTACATTACTGGTATGTGGTTTTAGGCACTGTATTTCAGGAAAGATATGAGCTGATTAGAGGGCAAGAAAACATTACTAAAGGAGGAGATTGAATGAAGTGAGTCATTTTAGGGAGGAGATGTCTGAAATGAGTCTTTGAATAGACAAATTCTGCTGAAAGAAAATCAGAATAAATATGACAAATTTTTGTCTCTCATTAGGCTAGGAATGGAAATTGCAGACTTGAAAAGCAGGAGGGGAGATTTGGGTTAGACATGATTCAGGAATAATTGCATTTATAAATGATATGAATACTGAAGAGCAAGTCAGACTCCCTTGAGTTTCTTGCAACCAGCATCATTTCAGTTCTTGGAAACAAATCAGATAAATATCTGTCAGCAGAGGTAGGGCTGAAGTTTGCTCTGCCTTGGGCCAGACAAGAGAGGGACAGAGCAGAGACCAGGACCCTTCAGTCAGGGACAGGTAAAGAAGATCCAATAACCTCCCCTGGAAATGGGAAAACATTTGAAATGGAAGATATTTTCTGGGAACTGGGTGAACTGGGGGTTTCTCCCAGAAGAGGCAATTGATGCATTACTGTGTTGCTTGATTTATTATTTTGCTTTCATTTGAAAAGATTAAAGTAACATTTTTGGGGTAGAGTTGGAAGAGAAACAAGAAGAGAAAGTTGTTTATTTAGGAGGCAGGAGGAAGGAGAGGAATGTGCAGGCATCTGTCTAATTGCCTTGGCCTGCTCCACACACACTGCAGCAGTACAGTGACTTTGATTACTGTTTTCTTTTCCTTCTATCATTATCACAGGGACTATTAACGAGAGCCCAAACTAATTAGCTAATAAGCAAAAGCTGAAAGTGGCAAATAGTTTTAGAAAACAAGTCTGTTTTTATGCCAATGACATTAGAGAGCAGGAGACTAAACTGAGTCCATATTTAGCACATTAAGTCAGCATTGCTACTCAGGCAAAAACCTGAATATAGACGTTGGTGAACCAAGAAAATATCTTTTGTCAATAAGCTTCTGCCTACACCTTTGAGCTATTCTGGGGAAAGAACTCTTTTCGTAGTTTAAATTATAACTGCAGTGGGAGTAGATGGGTGAGGTTACCAGGATGGTTAAATATAACTAGCTAATTTAAATATAGCTATATCAGCAAATGTTCTGCTACACACATCTCCTAAATTGTCTTCTGTAGAATAACACTTCCAAAATTCTTCAGAGATAACTTTAGAGATAACATCAGAGATAACATCAACAGAGATCACTTTAACATAAAATCTCACAGGAGAACTGAGAATCTATTTTGGTTTTATAAACTGATTTTGAGATTACATAGATATTTAAGTGCCATTTAGAAAACCTTAGCAGCAATGCTTTGAAAGTTCCAAGAAATGTCATTAAGACAAAGCATAATCAGCTGGTCATACTTTTGTATGAATTATCAGCAGTCATGTGAATGTAAAAGTATATTATTTTTATTTCTAAAATGTCAGATGTGAACATGGCATCCCAGAGGCACTCCAAATCCTTAGGATTCCTGGGCTATAAGGATGAGTCAAGTGCACAATTATGTACTAGAATGAGCAGCAGTGAAGCACTGAGTTACCATCCAATTTTTAACCAGACAAGTAATTGGGAGTCTTTACATTAAATTCTGTTTGAAATGAGAAAGTTCTGCTTTGTCCATGCAAAGAGAAAATAGTAAGAATTATAAGAATTCAAATAAGACATACACAGAACACAGCCTTCTTCAGCTGGAGATTATGAAGTGCAAAATAGACCATAGGAAGGACTGTGATCCTCTGTCTGCAGGGAAGAGGGAAAAACAGAGATGGCCTAAGTTATTATCTACAGGATTTAACTACCTGAATAGGAACCAAATGTCTAAATACTCCTGATGATATGTGTCTAAATCATTTGCTCACCTTCAATTTAAATTCACCACACTCTATTTTTTATATTGCACTGGCGAACTGAAAATCAAATATAGGGTATAACTCAGGCAGAAGGAAGGAACTGAAGTCACTGGTATGCTGAAGGAGCCTTAGAATGGGTTGTAGGTGTAAAATATCCTGGTCTGGGTCAGAGGCTTCCTGGGTACCATGAGCCACATCCTTGCTGAGTGTGGGGCAGGACAGGGTGGGCATGCTGCACATCCCTTAGTGAGCATGTGTAACAGATGGATAAGTGTTATTATGTCCTTCTTAAAACAGGTAGACCCCTACTCATCACACACAAAATGCACAGCAAACCCAACTCTTTTCAGCACCCTTACTCCTCTGTGGTCACAAGACTGCAGTGCTTCATGCACAGTGAAACATGCTGTGACATTTTCATTTCTGTAGGATTCTCTGTCTGAGAGGGAAAGCTTCTTCCTAACTCAGCTGCAGCAGCAAAATTCATAGACTTAATAGTTGATCCTTCTTAACCCATTGTTATCCACTTAGGCCATATATAGGACTGGGCTTCTCAAACCTGTATTCTAACATTGCTTTATTTCTTGAACTGCCAGAGGAACATGAAAATACCAACTCACTTTTCTTTCTTTCCATACAGTGACAGTCCTTGCTATTTTCCATGAGCTGAATGTGGATACAGATTTGTACACACTCCTGTTTGGAGAGAGTGTCCTAAATGATGCTGTGGCTATCGTGCTGACACAGTAAGTTACACCCACCTCCATGCTTTACTTGGGGACATCATTAAAGCTTTTCTCACTGGTGCCACTCTCACTGATATGCTTTGTTCAAGTACAGCTATACTATTTGAAGGTTTTGTTACAAAGATGTAGTTTTAGAATTTTTCTTGGTTTGTTAACACTAGAATTCCAATATTGTTCATAGTAACTCTATATCCAGAATGCAACTTTAGTTCATGTTCTTTAACCCAGAAAGCAGTACATTCTGTAAAATGGTGAACTTAATTTATTACCATTTCTTTCCTCATCTAAACAAGGTATCTTGGAAAAAAAATGCTAAATGAACATCTAGGACATAGAGCAACTATAACATTCAAGACAGGTTCTTTTTATTTTTTGCACTTACTATTTTCCAATATTAAAACCACAAAGTGGTACACAATATCTGTTTATCTATTTCTGTCTATGGAAGCTGGCAGAGCTTCAACTGATAATATTATCCTAAATTTATATATAGCTTTTTTATTCTCAGGAATCCTCAAACAGATCACAAATGATGGGCCAAAATCACACAAGTATGTGCTGTCCTAAAAACATAGATGCTAAGTACATGATTAATGGGATCTCAAGTTTACTCCACTCTACATGTATTATATGCTTCCCAGAGCTTTGCCAGAAATACAAATAATCCTCTCAGATAATCTTAAAAGTAACAGAACTGCAAAGTCAAATTCACTTCTCCACGATGTTTGAAGGTGCTTCACAGTAAGCCTCAATTCAGTGCCAACTTTCTCCTTAAAACATGGTTCCTTGAACAAGGATTTATCCTATCTCTCAGAATTAAAGACTTTACAGTAGTTAAAAGATGAGCTTAATATTTTGTCTGAAACCCCATGAAGTTTCAACTTATAATAATTGCTGCAAAAAGACCCAAACTTGTTTCACAGTAGAAAAAGAAATAGTATTCCTATTTAATTTACCACTCTCCAATTATCAATCTAGTAACCTTCACCTACACTGAACTCCTCCCAGAGTTTCCAGAGCAAGAGCAATGTTTTCAAACACTGTTGAGTGTCTGAGCACAGCAGCTCAGGGTTAGATAGAGCATGGCTGTCACAACCCGGGACTGGGGCTGGAATTTGTCACCTGGGAGAGCTCTGGTACACCAGATAATAAAATGCACAAAAAGAAAAGTAAGCAAAGACCAAACAACTCGGTGAGAGAGCCACAGTATGGCATTGAAGCAGCTATTAGAATTGGGAAGAAGTGTGTAGGTGGCAATGTCTGAGATTTTTATCTCCCTCCCTTGGCATGGTTTAATAACAGCCGAGACATTTTCAGCTCATTGAGACTCCTCTGCTGTTAGTGCAAGGTTCCCACAGAGGAACAGTGGGGCTCCAAGCAGCTCAAGGGAGCCCATACTGTTTGAAATCTCTCTGTTTTCAGTCACCCTAATGCCACAGCACACAGATCTCCCAAAGGAGCAACTCAACTGCAGAACAAATCTAAAAGGGAAAGACCCATCAGATTCCAGTTCCATCAGTATTCCAGTACATGATTCATGAGTTTCTAAGCTCTGCTCTTCCCAGTACTCAAGTCTAGGTTATGCACCTCAGCCTATCTACCTCTAATGTTTTCTTTGCTGTTACATGAGAGGTTACAAATCCTTAGTATAGAATCTCTTGACACTGGAAAATTGTTCTGATTTTTTTATATATATTCACTGTGACCAATTCTTTGATTTCTAAAGTCATTTGCAGAGACTGAAGAGAATACATGGCATCATCAGTTTCACATTTCATTACTCTCTGGCTTAAATAATCAGATTCTGCACAAATACAATACTTATGCAACCCAATATAATCTTCCTGTAGCATTTTAAGTAAAGATATACTGTTAATATTGCCAGCTTCAGGTCATTAAAACCCTATTAAACCAACCAGAGTTTAAATTAAGAAAATTGTTTTTCTGCCACTGCAAAAGAACAGCTATTTTTTTCTCCTGTAACCCATACCATTCTTGTGTGCAAACACAACATGTTCATAATTACAGCAATAGATGTCTATTTAAAAAGGTGTGAGAATAATGTTTACAAATCTGGAAAAGCAAGAGTAAGTAATTTAGTACACTACATAATGATAACCAGGAAAATAGAATATGAAAATACACATTGCCTTTCATTATCTAAAAGAATAAGTAAGATAATGTCTGCAGGAGTGACTCACTGCAGGAGAGGCAGGAAGAGAAGAGAGAGGAGGCCCTTATGGCAGGAGGTGACAATTTGGCAAGGTGAAGGCAGCATGGCTGTCTGCCAACAAGGGCTTAGATTGATCTCTCTCCTTTCTTTCAGCTTCTCCCTCCAGTTTCTATTTTTCCTGTCCTGTTTATCATTTAGTTTAAGAAGGACAGCAGCAGGAGCAGCCACCCCTGCATTTTTCTAGGGATTTAGCAAGTCACAAGAGCTGTGTGGCTGCAAGTGTGTGCACACAGTGAAAATCCCAGCCAGGGACACCAGTTCTCTGGGGCAGTTTAACAGCTCTCCTGTGGCCATCCTGCCCCAGCAAACACCTGGGTGTTTGTGCTAACTGCAAGGTTTCATTTCTAGTGTGCTATTTTAAGAT